>NW_006399765.1:21200751-21214368 GCF_000299155.1 Elephantulus edwardii | reverse complement strand
CACCCATCCACATGTCTATACATCCCTCCCACATCCATCTATCCCTCCCATGTCCATCCGTCCATTCACCTATCCACATGTCTATTCACACCTCCATGTGTCCATCGATTCTTCAGGCTCTCAGGGTTATTCTGGCAGCAGGAATGCAGTGGCTTGGCTAGGAGACAGTGATGAGTGGGGAGGTGTCCACAGATAGACGAGTGACCCCAGTAAAGACCCTCAGAAGATCTTGATTAGATTCCTTCACCTCAACCTTTCCAGCTGAGAATAAGACTCTTCCAGAATCTCCCAAAAGACCCAGCTTGTGGAGTTTAGCAGTGACACAAGTGGAAGGTGGAGGGGGGCATGCTGCCAGTTGAAGGTGGGGGAAGAAAGTGAGTCTGTAACCCAAGCAGAGAGACTGGCCCGACTGTCCACTTATAGGATCACCTGTCAACACCTTCATCCCTTTTTCCCATCTGATCCACACCCCTGGGATGTCAGTCTTTACAGCACATATGGGCCCATCTGGCAGGGGTGGAGAGGTACTGGTGGCTTAGTGGTAGAATTCTCACCTTCCATGCATAAAAGACCCCAGTTTACCTTCCAACTAGTGCACCTCATGTACAACCACCACACATCTGTCACCAGAGACTTCCGTGATAATGTTGTTGTTGTTACGTGCTGTCGAGTTGCCTGCAACTCATAACGATCCAATGTACAACAGCCCTAAACCCTGCTCTAACCTGTGCCAATCTTATTGTCTCTGACACATCTACCCCCATAACCCCAGCCACTGAATCAATCCATCTCATCAAGGGTCTTCCTCTCTTGTGCTGTCCCTCCACCCTCCAAAACATGACATTCCTCTCCAAAGACTGGTCCCTCCTTGCAACATGTCCAAAGTATGTCAGATGGAGCTTCAGAATCCTTGCCTTCAAGGAGCAGCCTGGTCTCACCCTCTCCAGGATGAACTTGTTTGTTCTCTTAGCAGTCCATGATATATTCAATACTCTTCTCCAGCACCACAGCTCAAAGGCATCAATTCCCCTTCTATCATCACAGCTTTTCAACACATAGTAAGTAAAAAAGAGATCATAGCCTGGATCAGGCGCACCTTAGTCTCCAGACTGACATTGCTGCTCTTTAGCACTTTGAAGAGGTCTCTGACAGCAGACTTTCCAAATGCAATTCATCTTTTTATTTCCTGGCCGCTGGTACCAAGAGTGTTGATTGTGGAGCCAAGCAAACCAAAGCTGTTAACAATCTCAATTTCTTCGCCATCCATCATGATCTGTCAATCGGCCCAGTGTTGAAAATCTTTGTTTTCTTGATATTGAGCTTCAATTCATAATATGATGCTGAATAAGGGAGCTCTGATGGCCTCATGGTGAGAAGTGATGCTGTGATCCCAAAGGCAGAGCTTCAAATCCACCGACTGCTCCACAGAGGAAGGATGGGCAATCTCTTTGCAATGTCCTGCTTCTGAAAACCCAGCTATGAGTCAGAAACAGCAGGATACTGAATGGACCAGCGGAGCTCTCAGAAAAGCCCCTGATCTACAGTCTATAAAACCCCCACTTAATATCGACCTCTGAGCAGATGGCATCCTGGGCAAGGGTATGACCTCGGATCCCACCCACTGCTGTGTGACCTTTGGACAAGACCACCTGCCCACGTGTGGATGTGAGCTGCACAGTTTCCTGGCAAGGCTGGTGTGAAAAGCTAATTTAATTGCCTAAAATAACCCTGCATGACAATACTTGGTTTAGCAAGAGCTTCTCTTTGTCTAAGCATTGTAGAGGGGGAGGGGGAAAAAAGCTAATCTTCCCCCGAGGAGAGTTTAATATAATTAGTGCCACTTTGCAGATGAAGAAAGCAAGGCTCAGCAGGGAAAACAGCCTTGCTTGAAGCTGCACTCGGCTTGGAAGAGACAGAAGCGTTCATGTTCTTCATTCACCCATCCATCTATCCATTCATTCATTTAGCCACTTGTTAAGTATTTATTCTTGACATCAATGGTACTGTAGGCACTGGGGGATACAAAAGCAAAACCAAACCTCTTAGTTGATGGCCACCCTGTGTGGGTCAGCGCACAGTTGTGCTCCAGGGGGGTTTTGATGGCTGATGTTTTAGAAGTAGGTTGCCAGACTGTTCTTCCTAAGTGTCAGTCGAACCTCCAACCTTTCTGTTAGTGGCCTGATGAGTTAATCATTTACACATCCCAGGGACTCTCACTGAGAGGCAGAGTGGCAGAAAACTCTAACGTGGCTCTTACCGATGGGGCTGACAGTACTTGAGATGGCAAACTTTGTCAAATGGATAAACAAAATTTATTAGAGATTAAGTGAAAAGTTGAGGGGTGACTTTAGCTGTACTGTCAACTACGGCCTCACTGAGGAGGTGATGCTGCCCTGAGACCTAGGAAGAGCGTTTCAGGCCATGGGAACAGCCAGTGGAAAGGCATACACGGCGTCAGTGTTCAAAAAGAGAGGTCGTGTGTCTGAGCTGGTGTAAACAGGGGGCAGGTGCAGCAAGAGGAGGCCCTGGTGGGACTGACCCTGCAGGGCGCTGTGGACCATGAAGAGGGCCTGGGTCTGGCTGAGGAAGTAGACAGGCCACTCGGGGTTATGGACCAGAATGTGAAAAGTGCGTGTTCTGTGTTACATCAAACTCTCTCAGGGCATCTCCAACCTGAATTTATTAAGTGTGAACTTGGTTCTGCCCTGCTACGTTAGGCAAGATGCTTTCGTAGCTCATGATCTGGCAGAGGAACCCAATCAGATGCCCAAGAGGCAGCGTCCTCCTGGGCAGTCTGATTCTGCAAACGTTAGAGCAGACATCTCCAACCTAGGGCCATCCGGCAAGGAGAGAGGGAAAGGGGGATGTAGGTCGACACTTTCCTGAAGCATCTCATCGTCCTAGGGTGGAGGAGACTTTCCCTTTCAGGACAATTAAAAAGCAACAGGATTCAGTGTTAATGAGACATTCTAGGAATGTATCTCTCAGAATGTTCTAGAAAGCCTGTGAAGGGAAATGTCACATGTTGAGCTGTGGAGGATGGAGAGCCAGTAGGAGTTGCTTCTGTCCGCATGCCCACCTCATGGTCCAAGACAGCTGCTGGGGACCAGCCAGAGTGTTCATGGTCCAGGTAGCAGGAGGAGGAAGAGAGGGCACAATAGGTACACTTCCCATATGAACCTGTTCTCTATTCTAAAATCTCTCACAAGACTTCTGCTGATGTCACATCAACTCATGACCACATCTGGTGTCAGAAAAACTGGTTAAAGTAATATTTCTGCTAAAAAGCCATGCACTCATTTGTTATAAATGGAATTTTGTATCTTCACAATATATGTGGTGGTGGTGGTGTTGATTGTCGTCAAGTTGAGCACAATTCCTAGCAACCCTATTAACAAAAGGCCTGAAACTTTTCTATCACTATCATCATTTATCAAAGTTCATAAAGTTTCCAGAGGCATGTTGTTAGGAAGTGGATGCCACTCCTGCTTCCAAGTATTATGCCATTATTCTCTGTTTTGTGATGTGATGAAATCATCCTGTATGTTGGCATTCCTGTGAACCAATCTATTTTGAGATATAGAAGAGATTAAACAAGCTAGGAGAAACAGAGGACTCAGCACCACCAAGAAAGAAGAAGTTGAAGCAGACCATGTCTTTAGACTTGGCATTCCTATATGAGAACCTCCTATATGCCAGGGAAGACTAAGATCAAAATACACAGAGCTCTTCAAGGGGTGATGAGTCCATGCCTGTGGAAAAGAGACAGGGACCTTCCCCTAGAACTGGTGCTCTGAATTAGATTTCCAGCCCTCTAAGCGGTGAGAGAACATTTTTCTGTTTGTTATGACCACCCGTTTGTGGTTTTTTGGTTTTTTTTTCTGTTAGAGCAACACCAGGTAACTAAGATACTATATGAATAAGGAACCTCAGGAAGGTGGTTCTCTAGGAAGAAAAGGGTGCTAGCTATAGGCTGAGCAACACTCAAGTTGGGATGTTGTAGAGTTGAAACTGAACCATTGTTGATCTTCCATCAGGTTTTCAGAGGCAGTAACTCGTGTGTGTGTGTGTGTGTGTGTGTGTGTGTGTGTGTGTGTGTGTGTGGTGTATGATGCTTTCTGAGTGGCATTTTTAGAGTTCTGGTGCTGTAGTGGTTAAGGAGTTGTTCTACCAGCATGAAGGCAGAGGGTTTTGAATCTACCGGTTGTTCCATGGAAGAAAGTTGAGCAATATCTTCCCAGGCAATTTACAATCTCTGAAAACCTGCTGGAGAGTCAGCTGTGAACTGGTTCTGACTTAACAGCAGTGCTCTGTTGTCTTTTATTAGCGGACTGTGCTGTTGTTGTTTGCTGCCATTAAGTCATCCTTCAACTCATCTGCCTGGTCCTGCACCCCCCTCCTGATCAAGTGTGAGCTGGGCTGTGGGCATCCACAGAGTTTTCAAGCACTGCTTTTTCAGAAGTACATTGTCAGTCCTCTCTCTCCAATCTGTCTTAGCCTAGAAACTACTGAAACCTGTTCAGCATCACAGGAACACACAAGCTTTCATTGACACGTGAGTGGTGGCTGTGTATGAGGTGCACTGTCCTGGAACTGAACCCAATTTCCCACAAGGGACACAAGAGTTCTACCACAGAGCCACCACTGTCCCTAGCTAACCCTGCTGCTTGGGCATCCAGGAAAGTGCCTGTGGTGGTGGTGGTGGTGATGGTGGTGGGGTCAGAAGGTGAGGAGCTGGGGCAGGATGGGGTGGGGGCTGAGTGTGGATGAACGGCATGGTTTAGGGACCTTTCCTCTAGGGATTGTGGTTGTTGGAGATGATTATGGGATAAATGTGCATGAACTCTTCACACGCCAGGTTCATGCCTCAAACAGTAGCGTGGCTTTGGCAAATTACTCATTAAGTAAAATAAGAGCTCAGTTTAACAGAGGTAATTACAAGCCCTGCAGCTCTGCGTGTGCGGGCAGAAGCGCGATGCTATCTCTTCTGGGAACTGGGGCTTCCCTGTCCTGGGCCTCCTTGGCTCCTCAGATGGAATTTTCAATTTAACAAGGTTAAGTGTATTTATTTAAATTTTTTTTTTAGTTTCTATTCTATTTTCCACAGGGAGGAGAAATATTCTTCCTGGAGGCTTGATACTAGCCCTGGGGGCTAGATAATGAAGCGAAAAGAGATGATGCTACAAAGACAGCTCCTTGCAAGGATTCCTCTATTGAATGGAGGAAGCTCTCCAGTCCTTCTTCCCTCCACAGACTCATGATCAAAAGCATTCCGTTTAGAAACTTTGCAGGGAAACTGGTAATGTTTTTGTTCGGTGCTTCTGAGCCTACAACAACTCATATTGAGGATGATAGAAGAAGAATCAATGCCTATGAGTTATGGTGCTGGAGAAGAGTACTGAACATACCATAGGCCACCAAGAGAACAAACAGGTCTGTCTGAAAGAGCGTGAAACCAAGTTGTTTCTTGGAGGCAAAGATTTTGAGGCTCTGTCTCACATACTCTGGACAGATGGCCAAGAGGGACCAGTCCTTGGAGAAGAACATCATGCTTGGAAAGGTGGAGGGACAGCACAGGAGAGGAAGACCCTGGATGAGATGGATTGGCACAGTAACTAGGTCAGTGATGTTGGCTCAGGATTGGGCAGGGTTCAGAGCTATTGTGCATAGGATTGTTACAGGACATGATGGCATATAACAACAAGAACAACAACTCATAGCGACCCTACAAACAGCAGATGGGGGACCTTTGTGCTCTCCTGTGCCTTCCTTGTCATCTCCACCAGACTTGAGCCCATTGTTGAAGTAATTGTTGTTGTTATGCATCATCAAGTCAGAACTGACTCATAGCTGACCTCCAATGGGTTTTCAGAGGCAGTAAATCACACGGGAAGAGACTGCCAATCTTCCTCCCAAAGAGCAGTTGATGGATTCGAACCATGTGTCTTTGGATTGACAGAGCCACTCCTTACCACTAAGCTACCAACGAGAGCTAGGCCTGTATTAACTTTAAAGAGGAGAAAATAATGTACAGGGCAATTGACAGTGGTGATAGATGTTATTGTTGGAGTCACTGGGTGGTACAAAAGGGTAATATATATATAATGAAAGGCTGGAATTTCAAGTCTACCCAGAGGTATCTTGGAAGAAAGACTTGATGATCTACAGCTGAAAAAACCAGTCATTGAAAGTCTTTAGAGACATGCGTGGCATCACTGTGAATTGGCATCCACTTGACAGCAAACAATTTTGATGGCTATTGATGATTACTGTTTTTTGCCAGCACTGTTATTAGTACTCGAAGCTTCTCCCACACATCTCTGTCTTACTGTGGTGGTTTGCATGTTGCCATGATGCTAGAAGGTATGCCGCTGGTATTTCAAGAATCAGCAGGGCCTGTTGGGGAGAGGGGTAGGCAGGGAGAAAAGTGCAAAAATGAATGAATGGAAATCCAAAGTCTCTGTAAACTTTCATTATAATTCATAAAAAGAATTAATTTTTAAAAATCAACCAAAAACCCCCCACAAAAACAAAACCAAAAACCAACGGAAAAGTAAACAATGTGTTGGATCTGACTCAACGGTGATGACGGAAATTTCCTGGGAGGAGACTGCCTGTCTTTCTCCCATGGAACTGCCGAGTCATGGATTCCAATCTCCAGAGGAGTCGCATTTGAGTTAGAAGCATAACTCCTTATCAACTAAACCCCTGGAGCCCTGCCCTAAATGTCCTAGTAAACTCTAGAATCAGATGTCACTGTCCAACCAATGACAGCCAGCTCTTATATGGCCATAATTATATGCATCTATGAGTTTAAATAGTACGTGGATTGATTCATTACATTCTCCTACCATCTCTTTGAGGCAGGTTACTAGGACTACCCCATTTTACAGATGATAGAAAAAAAAAAGAATCAGCAGGGTCGCACGTGGAGAACAGACTTCATCAGACCTTCCAGACTAAGACAAGGTAGAAAGTAGGATTGACCGTCCACTTCTGAAATAACAAACCCTTGAAAATGCTGTAAGTGGCAGTGGAGCATTGTTTGATAGAGGACCAGAAGATGAAGCACTTAGATTGAAAAACATTTAAAACATGAATAGGGATCACCTGCCTTCTCAAAGGAGAATCCAACATTCAAGGTCTACCTATTATGATACGCCTAGGGGTAAGCCTTTAAGCCAATTAAAGACTTGTATTTGCTAATGCAATATGGCATGACATGAGGAGAGACAGCGGTGAGCACCTGCTGATTTTGGGAATGTGGAATATGAGAAGTGCAACCAGAGCGTTCCTTAGAGGTGAGGACAGTGGAACTTTGTCTCTCATACTTTGGGCATGTGGTCAGGGGGGACCAGTCCTTGGAAAAGGACATCGTGCTGGGGAAATGGAGGGTTAGTGAAGGAGAGGAAGACTCTCAATAAGATGAGATGATGCAGTTACAGCAATGGAGGATGGCAGAGGGTCCATCTGGGGTTCCTCCTGTCGTCCAGAGAGGGAGTATGAGCTGAGGCGACTCCACGACATTTAACAATCAGAACCCATTGTGGATGCTGTGGAGGGTGGCTCTGAACCAGGCTGACTGAGTTCAAATCCTCCATTATTTACTTAACTAGTCAAATTTTTAGAAATTTACACTATCCCTCTGTGCCTAGTTTCATCATCTGAAAGTAAAGATAATTCCAGGACGTAGCAAAAAAAACAAAAACAAAAACAAAAACAAAAAAAAAACAAACACTATGGTGATTAAAGGTGCAAGTAATAGTTATCAGATAGAATGGTGTCCGGTATATGGGTTACCTTTTAAAGATATCTCTTAGGAAAAAGTCTAGTGGCAAAACAGAAAAGCAAACAAACAAAACCCCCAAACTCATTAGCATAGAGTAGAACCGCCCATAGGGTTTTCAAGGCTGTAATATTTATGAGATCAGACTGCCACAACTTTCTCTCGTGGAGTGATTTGAGTTTGAACTGATGAACTTTTAGTTAGCTGCTGAGCATTTAACCTTTGTTGATAAAAATCGAAGGTAGAACCCTAACCTAGATAACAGCATGTTTTCAGAATTTTTTAAATTCAAATCACTGATTAAAGTGCGAAAAATGAAAAGGTACTGCTAGTGTCTCTGATTGGGTGAGGAGTGCGATGCATGTTCTTCTCTGAGCCAATCACTGTAGCCTAAGAAGCGGACTACTCTGATTGGTCAGGCACAGATGAGCTCATGCCTGCTGCATGGAGTGAAGTCATTTTTACTCACGAACATAAACAACCATGAAGAGAAGTTTCCCAAAGAAAATCAACCAGCTGCACCAGAAGATGAGAGTGTGTATGTATATCCTCCTTACCGCATATGCAATTGGTCCTGCATCTTTGAACAAAAGTTGTGACATTTAGCCAAGAAGGGAGACCACAGTGCCATAAACACCAAATTTCGATATTGGTGTTGCTGTAATGTGGAAGGAGACAGACTCCCCGTGTCTTCAGTCCTCAGGATGATGGTTAGAGAATCAATGAAAGACAAAAACGTTCTAACAGTTAACACTGTAATAAGACAGGCTGCTTCACAAAGGAGGAATCTTCACTGCTGGCAACAGGCAAACAAAGGATTTGAGTTCGCAGGAATTTTGTGGAGAGGGTTTTGTCATTTTAAGGAAGGCTAAATTCCAGCGATGTTCTCCAAATATCTGTCCTGGTTTTAGCCTTTTCCCTGCACACCATCTGTACCATGGTTTATTAAATTTTTTATTGGCATCCATTTATGGTTTTTACTTACATACATTTATTTAACAGAAATGCACACATACACATAAATGTCACCCTCAGAGATGGAAAACCAGTATCATTTCCTTAAATAGAACAAAATATTAAAAACAGAACCAAAGAAGACAAAATATTTACACTAAGTTCTAGCCTAATACTGAATACTGTGACTCATAGAAGGCTCTGTGACAAAGCAACTGGCCTTTTCTTTTTTCAGCTGGGACTTAGAAAGGGCTGACAAGAGCATTCAAATAGATTAGTCCAAAACTTCTACTCTCGCCTTGACATCATCAACAAGATTGAAAGAGAGTAGAGCCGGGAAGAACCTTTCCATGCTGTGAGTCAATGTTATTCTAGCGTCATGTCTACATAACCCCCTCGAGTCACCTATACCACTAGTGAGATTTTCCATGCCTTCCCTCACTTTCCAAGGGAAGTCTCTGAGTATAATGTTGGCACTGGAAGGATTCACAAGGCAGGATATTGGGCTTTTCATTCCCCTCCTTCTTCTTTGCTCCTTTGACTAAATATCTCTGTATTAATCTACTCATTCATCATGAATGCTCCCATAGGATTTTATTTGATGAAAGAGATCTGCTGTTTTAAATATACATATTTGGAAACCATTCCTCTAAATCTTGAGAGTGCCTCCATCTTTAACATTCCATCATCATCATCCACCAAACAAACACACTCAGATCTATTTTCTTTCCTGCAGTGCCATGATTTTCCGATTCTGTCTCGGCTCCCCTTCCCTTTCTTTTTGGACTTCATCCTATTTTTTCTAGTAAGTCCCCTCCCTCACTCTCTATCCAAATCATCTGGGTCCAGTAGTATGCATTTGACTTGAGTCTGACCATGCAGAAGTCTGTATCCCATGGCTACAGTGATTGACTATGATATGGGCATGGAACCCTATTGGAGTTAGTGAAAGTTGATTCTCAGAGGAGGGCTGCAACGGCTCCAGAAGAGGTACTTTCTTGATCAAGCATTGGTGGAATGGTTGATGGCCACCGTACCAGAGGTGAACAACCTCTGCCCTAGTATGCAGTCAAGTCCTTTGAATGGAGAATCCAAAGATTTAAATAACGGAACTGAGGGTGACATTCTGGGATCAGATATACTTAGAGAAAAAACCAAATCCCTTACCCTGATTCAAATATGTCACTAGATACATTGCCTTGTTTATCTAATTCAGCTCAAGTTGGCTTTTTCTTGTTGAGAATATTCACCAGTTCAAAGTCTCTACATGTACAATGCAGTGACATAGGCCACATTCTTCAAATTGTGCAATCATTCTCACTCTCATTTTTTGTTATTCTTCCTCTATTAGTATAAACTCACCATTCCTGAGGTTTCCTACTTAATCTTTGGAGGTGTCAATCTGATTCCATATAGATAGTTCTTAAAAGAGTGTGATGCTTGAAGCAGATTTTCTTTACTAGTTAAACTAAACTATTGTTCTAAGAAAAGGTCAGGAGGTATTTTGTTACTTAAGATTTAAAGATTTGCTAATAGTTTCAGAGGTTCATTCAGCTTCCATGGCTCCAGAAAATATGGATTCCAATAACATTTGAAATTTTGTTCTGCATTTTCTCCCTTTTGATTAGGATTTTTCTGTAGAATCTTTGATCAGGACTCCACTCAGTTCTTCTGGTCTTGGAGGTAGTTGTTCATTTAGGCAATTAGCACACATTCCATATTCTCCTCTTCTTCCTCCTCAGGTTCCTTCTTCTTCTGTTTCTCCAGGCAAATAGAAATCAGTTACTGTATCTTGAATGTCCATTTGCAAAGCTTTTAAGACCCTACGTGCTATGCAACAAATGATGAGATACAACAAAAACAGGAGGCATGTCACTTGCAACCAAAGAATTCTAAATGATACATCTTTTTCATTAACTCCTTCTTGAAACTCTTGTCCCTCTCCAAGTCTGGTCATTACATGTTCTTATAAACAGTAAAATACAGTTCTTGGAAAAGAACCAAATTTTAGATCTTTTTAAAGTAAGTTCTTTTTCTAGCATCCAGTGAAGGAGACCAAAGGCCATCGTTGGTTTGAGGTCTTGACAACAAGCACTTTTGCTTTTTCCCTAGACATTGTCTCATGGAGAGGCTCCTAAGTGTGCCTCAGGACACAGGAAGTGTGAGTCCTCAGGTTGCTCCAAGGTCTGAGGTCCATCCTCAGCTCAGCTCTGCTCTTCAGCTAAACACTGGTCGTTTTGTCCCTGACGATGTGAGTCAATTGGCTCACCCATCTGGCTGTTGCATCCAAAGACAATATTATACTTTTGGCTTAAGAGCCCATCTCTACGTAAACATCTGAACTCCCGAATGTTGCTCTAACAGCTTGACAACACTGTAGGTGTAGAGCTGGCAGCCAGCCAACCCCAATTTTTCTGCTGCTTCTTTTTAATATAAACAGAGCCTTTGAAGAACTGTGGATTCATTGAATGAACAAATGAACTTGTTTACATAAAACATGCAGGGGGAAATTTCCACTGTGCTTCAGCATACAGCTTCAGTCTGTTTTCTGATGGGCCAGCACATTATGGAAATTGTGCCCATAGATACGGCTGCCCTCCATAGGGCGGCCTAATTATCCACCCTTGCCAGAAAGTTCAAGACTGGGGGAGGGGGAGGCAGGTCCTTAAATTCTTCTGCACAGGCAGTTCTCAGGTTACAAAAGTCCAGTCTGGGGACAAATTGTACTTGCCCTTTAAGCTATGTCAATTTGCCCTTACTTTGAAAGGACTGAACCAACTCCAGCTTTGCAGCTAATTCTTCAGCACAGCTGTCCTGACTTGCTGTATTTTGCAGCTTTAAAATTATGGGAAAGACTTTGCGTCTTTTTCTTGCACTAAACAGACAAATAAACCCACCTACTGCTATCAAGTGAATTAGCAGCCTTATGGGAAGATCCTGCCCCCGCCCAGGGTCTCCAAGGCTATAAAAACTTGTGAAAGCAGATCATCTCATCTGTCTCCCTTGGAGCAGTGGGTGAGGTTGAGCCACCAGCTTCTGGGTGAGCAGCGGAGTGGTTAACCACTGCACCACCAGGGCTCCGTTCTCTCACTCAAGACTAAGCAGCACACACCTGTTCTGACTTCGGTACCAATTCGATTGAAAGATGTGTGAAGGATACACACTCATCACTCAGGTCTGCCTAGATGGGTCCACAAACGACACACTTTTGAGTCTAGAAGAGTCCTGCTCAGCCATGTGAAAAAAAAAAAATGGATCAGAAAGTCATTGAAACCATAGCACGTGGTACTTCAATGGAAGAAAAGGTCTATGGGGCAACTTTTCTGAGCTTCTCGAAATAGACACCTCAAATCAAATGATTTGCATCAGTTTGTGAATGCTGAAATGAATAAGGAAATGGTTACCAGGAATGATTACCAAGGAAGGAGAAGAAAGCAGAAGTGAATAAGTAGATATGATGAATGAAAAGAACGGTAATGCATGGTCAAGAAGGGAGCTCTGATGGTCTAGTGGCAAGAAGCTGGACTGCAATCTGAAAGGCACTCAGTTTGAATCCACTAGCTGCTGGGCAAAAGTTGAACCATCTCCTCCCGTCTGATTTACTGTCTCTGAAAACCTATTGGAGGGTCAACTATGAGTCGATTCTGACTCGCAGTACTCAACAACAATAACAACATGGTAACAAGTTGATCACACATTGTGATTTACTAGTTACATTGGTCGGCTGTACTTAATGTAAAGTGAGGATGAACGGTTGAATGAAAAAATGAATATAATTTGTAAACTTTCACTCAAATGAAAACCAAAAGAAATAAATGAAACGAACAAGAAGGTTATTCATATGGAGTGTGGGTGAGATGATGAATGATGATTTTCTATATTTGGGGGGAATAAAGGTTTCTTTTTCAAGCTCTTGCAAGAAGCTGGATGAATCATCTTTTGGTTAACCAGTAGACCCCTGCCGTCTCTCCACTTGCTGATGACAAATCACTCAGGAGGGCAAGAGTTTTCAGAAAAATGTGTGGTGATGTGGAATCCAGAATGTGCTGGTGGGGAAGGGAGAAAGGAGGCAGAATAGACTGGGGTGTGTGGAGAAAGGAGTTAACAATGGAATACGACTTTGGAAAGACATCAGCCTATTTCTGGGACCAAAATGGGCCCATCACTGGTAATGAGCTTGAGGCTGGAAGTACTTTCTCTCTCTGGGTTATGAATTGTTACTTTTCTCTCAATTGAGCCCTGGAGGTGCACTAGTTAAGCGCTCAGTTGCTAAACAAAACGTTAGCAGTTGGAACCTACCAATTTCTCTGCTGGAGGAAAACTTGGCAGACCAAAGAACTGTGCATTAGAAACCACATAGGGCCGTTCTGCTCTGTCCTGCACAGTCAATATGAGTTGGGGTTGACTCAGTGGAAGTAAGTTAGATTTTGGGTTTATCATGTGCTACTAGTAAGCCAGTTTGTTCAGCAATGGGGAGTAGTAAAGTCTATTTTTAAAAAATAAAACCATGAAGCTTAACTGTATTGTTATTCCAACGTCCCATAAGCACATACCTCTAAGATGTTACCAAGGAATGCTGGTGGAGAAGAGGTTTAAGCATTGTCTGCTAACTGAAGGATAGGCAGTCAATCCACCAGGCACTACGTGGGAGGAAAGGTGGGCAGTCTGCTTCCATTAAGATTTGTAGCCTCCCAGCGCTGGCTGAAAATAGCCTGTGACTTCATCCATAGCCACTGGTGAGAGTCAGCGTCCAGAGCCATCAGGGGCTTTAAGCTCATTGCCCACTGATGTGGTGTGGACAGCTGAAACCCAGGCCCCGACAGGCACCTGGTGGGGGGGGAACCCAGACTCTACTTCATGCTCTGCTGGAGAAGGAG
>NW_006399765.1:21163401-21200232 GCF_000299155.1 Elephantulus edwardii | reverse complement strand
GGCATCCAATTCCCAAATCAATAAGACAGTTGGTTTAATTACTATTGGAAAATGCTTGTCATGCCTCTGTAGCATCTGGTCCCCACTGGATCCTCATCATTTCCTTCACTTGCTCCCCCTGCCGACCAAACTGTGCAGCTCTGCAACTGCATCCTGGCCCATCCTCACCCTTCTGCCCCCAACCCTTACCTCCTTGTACCCCCAATATGTTTTTCCCAATTAAAAAAATATTATATATATTAAAAAAAAAAGATTTGTAGCCTCAATTAAGAAAGTTCTACTCTGTCCTCCAGAGTCATCATAAGTCACAATCAACCAAATGACAGTTTGGCTTTTCAGTGTAGGATGTTCCCTTCTGGGACACCAACATTAATCTACAGACTATGCTGACTCAGTGACCTCATGCAACTGATTGTTGTTGGTATGTGCCGTCAAGTCAACTAGGATTCATATCAACCCTATGAATAATAGCTCTGGACTCTGCCTTATCTTGAGCTAATCTCACTGTGTCTAGTTCACTTGTCCTCGTTGCCACAGTCACTGTGTCAGTCCATCTCATCCAGGGTCTTCCTCTCTTGCACTGACCCTCCACCCTTCTGAGCGTGATGGTCTTCTCCAAGAACTGGTCCCACCTGGCAACATGCCTGAAATATGTGAGACAGCTTCACAATCCTCCAAGGAGCAACTTGGATTCACTCTCTCTAGGACAGACCTGTTTGTTCTCTTGGCAGTCCACGGTGTGTTCAATACCAGCATCACAAGTTAATTACAAATACACACAGAAGGAATGACATAATTTTACAGGTGAGGAAAGTAAGGCTTAGTTAGATCTTTCCACTAAACCATATAGGCACATGGGTCATACAAGAGTTTACCTTGACCTTGAGAAAAGATGGCAAGGCCTCTAACTGTTCCTCCTTCCAGCTAGTTAATGACAGCAGACTAGATTGATGAAAGTTGGCCTTCTTTATGTCCTCTAGTTCCTTCCTAGAAACAGGGGGAGGCAGTGGCCACAGTCGATGGAAGGAGCCTGGATGGGCTACCGTCTTGTTCAACCTCCCACAGGGGAGTGAGAGACAAACTTCCTGGTAGACCAGATGCCCAAGAATGAAGGAATGTTTCCTCCGAACAACCAGAGCTGCACAGACATTTACAGCTTACATCTTCACTTCTCTCTCCTCCTTTGTTTCTGCTTGGATCAGGCCCTGGATCCCTATTAGAGAATGCCATAAATGTCCACCCAATTTACCAGGCTAGTGAAAGGTACCAAGATTCATGACCGAAAGATTGTTCTGGAATAAAAATTGTGCCTCTGACCTCACCTTCCCTTCAACCTATTGTTCTGGGTTCCAAGAGGGGTAAATGGAGTCCCTGAGGACAGAGTCCCTATAATATCTTTACAGACTTCTAGTTGGTGTTATTGATCTTGCACAGAGCTTAGGGGGAAAATGATATTTCATATGTTTATTTGTACTTCAGTAATACTTCAGTAATACTCCAGTAATACAGATCATTGTAACTGATGTATAACGTGCATATTAGCCAGAATACTGGAAACTTTGTCCTAGTAATTCCTCAGAATAGAACGTCTTCCAATAACCTAGAATGCCAATGTCATTAACAGGCCCTTTTCCATTTAGCCGCTAAATAGCAGGTCTATGGGGACTCTGATGAACCGTGTTTGTTTTCACAAGTTGGAAAGCCTGCTTGGCTCTATTGCTGGTAAGTTAAACTTCAAAATATTTGCTCTTAAATGGGTTAACTGTTTTCTCCTGACCACACCAGAGCTGGCAGCAAGGGGCAGGCAGGCAAACTTGACACTCTTTTTCCGAGCGAAGAAAGGAATTCATCATCATGTAGCAGCCCAGGGGGGAGCCGGGCTGGGGACCCCTGTCAGATTTGGCATGAGAGCCCACAGAGGAACCCAGAGCTCTGAAGAAGGTACAGTTTCTACTCCTGGCAGAGAGACAGGCTGATGAATACCTTGCCTCCGCCCTTCTCCCCCCACCCCAGCACCTTGACCAGGACAGTACCTTCAATTGGCCAAGCTTTGCCCAAGGCCAGATGACAAGCGAGTCTAGGCAGAAGGCATCAGGTTCCTCGGGTCACAGAGATGAGTAGGAGGACCAGAAAGGGACCTGAGAGCAAACACACAAGTGATCATCTCAGAGAAAGGAAGTTAATTTAAATAATGAGTCTGCAGCCAACAGCAGGTTCCTTAGAAGCAAGGAACCTAAAACTTTGGCTCAAACACTTGGGACTTGTTATCAAGAGAGGCTAGTGAGTCCGTAGGAATGGGCTTAGGCCCAGCAGTGATTGTAACGATGGCCTAGGACCGGTTAAATTCTCTCGCGCAAAGGGTTGCTCTGAGTTGGAGATGACTCTAAGTCCCTCATAACAACCATGAATGGTCTCTCAGTGGTGAAAAAGATGAGCACTCTTCTCCCATTTCAAGTTACAACCTCAGAAGTCTGATAGGAAATCGCTGTGAATTGGAAGCAGCTCAACGACAGGGAGAATTAGAATAGATGGATTGACTCAAGCAAGAAAAAAGGTCCAAAGTGCTCTGGCTTCAGATGCAGCCCCATTCAGGGCTTCAACAAAAAACCTCCAGAAACCCGCGACCTCTTGGCTTCCCTGGGCACTGACCTCATTCTCTGGCAGGCTCTCCCTCTGAACTGGCCCCAACACCTCTAGGAACCCTGCAGGCTGGGATCCTTCCAGACTGGCAATTTCAGAGACAGGGTCTTTAAAAAGGCCTAGGATTGGCACAGATTGTATCAACCTGAGTTGTGCTGATTATTCATGAAGCAATCAATGGGCCCAGAGAATCGAAAGAAACTGGTTCTCTGGACCCTCATCCCAAGCTGTGTTCTTCCATCTGGATCAGGTCTTCAGTAGGGAAGGGGTCTGGGGTCACACCCCCTCTGCAGCCTTTCATCACAGGCCCAAACCTTCTCTTTCCATGCTCTTGGATGCCCCTGATGCTCATTTGGTTCTTGATTGGTTATCCCTGTGCCTCCTTGTAAACCAATCCTAATGATTAGGAGATGACACAGTTGGCTACAGAGACAAGGAGTTCCAGAAACTACTACTGGTGTAGAGTCAAAGGGTTTACCAGACATTTATTCAGGAGTCACAGTGACTCAGTCCCTTGTTCAAATGAAAATTTTTTTTTTAAAAAATTGATGTTGGCAGAAGTATGCTCTCTCTCTTCACTCCCCTCTGCCTTCTCCCTCCTGCCAAGTATCCAGGTGTTTCCTGAAGAATCCACATTAGAACCCTGAGCTCACCCTGTCTCTTCACGGCGTCTCTCATCCTGCTCCCACCGGGAAGGCTGGCCTGTGCTCAAGTTTCTCTTGTGGTTGCCACAGTCTCATGGAGGATGAGCTCACAGGTCCACCTCACAAGTGCAAGAGACCCTAGGAACCACTATCTTCACTTTACAGGTAAAAGAGTCATTCCTAAGTCGGCAGAGAAATGGGCGGACTTTCCTACGGCCTGGGTGGGATGGGGAGAATGTGCTTACTTTGGAAGTGACTTAACCTTATTCTGCCTCTCCATACACCTCTTCTCGTTTAGGTGTGCATCTCCTGGTGCTCTCCTCTTTGCTCTCTGCTTTAGTAAATGCACATGTCTCAGAACAAGTGTTTCTAAGTACCTTTATCTGCTATGGCTCCTGCCAGACTTTGGGGCCTATGCATACAGAAACAGCAGTGTCTTCCTCTGATGTAGTTAAGAAAAACCACATTGCTTTATGGTCTCACAGAGGCAACATGCTTGACGACGTTCCCAGAGACAAGTTCTTTCTGCCTTGGGTAATAGTGACTAGAGGTGGGTCTGGAGCATAAGTGGAGGTTAGCAGGCTGTGCTTTCCACCATGATTAGCTCCTATCGCCTTCCACTGGGATCAGGAAAGGACAGAGTGGCCACATAGGTCAAAGCACAGGCTCAGGAGATACATTCATTTAGTTCCAAGCTCCTTCACTAGCTCTGGGGCCTTTTGGGAACATGGCCTTGGATTAATGATTTAACTTTTCCTAGATTCGTTTTCCCCATTTGCATGATAAGGATAATGTTGTGTCTCAGTAATCTACTGCAATCTTAACAGAAGTCTCCCTGTGGCCTCCCACCTCTTATGTAGAGCAAAACAATGGATGGCTTAAAGTACCTTTATGGATGGCTTTTAAGAAAATCTGCTCAGTGGGAGGTCCTTGTCCCGGTCCAACAACTGTGGGAACAGTGCTCCTTGGATTTCTCTGTGCGTCTTGACATCAGTTTCCCGCTGGGTCTGGGAGGTTCTCAGCTCAGGGATCCTGGATCCAAAGAGCACACTCTGCTCCTGGCTCCTCCCTCTTGGTGGCCCCTGCTCTGCTCACTTCTCTTTCCTTTCACATCTTGTAAGATAAAAGCAACTAAAAAAAAATCAGATAAGATCAAGTCAGGGCTGTGATCTCAGCAATGATGTTACCACCCACCCTCATCCTTGACAGTTGATGGCTCATCACATCAGATCACACCCTCAGGAGTGTTTGCAATCTAACAGCCAACTTAGACCATTACATAACTCCCAATGACTAAGACATATAGCCCAACCAAGTTGATACATATTTTGAGAAGACCTGAAGCAATCCATGACAATAAACAATACATAATACTCTAGCTAATGATAGTATCTAGTTCATCAATTGATTCATAGTCAAGACAGGCAAACGATTATATCAATGACTGCTAAATTTAAGGTGACCAGCTGTCTCAGTTTGCCCAAGACTGAGAGATTCCCAGGATGTAACACTTTCAATCTTAAAATATAGACCCAGAAAATCTCAAGTTCTACCAGGTTCTTTCTGGCTCATATGGATGTTTGACGGCTGGCTGCCATGAGTGACACCTGTCCCAAATCTCCACTCAGACCGACCTCTTTGCTCAAATCTCTCAGGCCTCAGAATCCTTGGTCCTTTATCCCTCTCTCCCTGCCCCCTCCCACCTCTTTTGTAGAGCAAAATTTGTTTTGGTATGAATGTAATCAACACACATTCAGTAAATACCTTATGTTACAAATTGTAATAAACTATCACTATTAGCCTCTGCAGATGGCTTCTGGGAAGAAAATATTTACAAATTCTGTCGTAGTGGCATATGGCCTGAGAGGAAAGAGTAACATGGCTTGGGTGAGGAGAGTGTGGATTTTTCTCCCAGCATGCCACTCACAGCTGGCTCTGGCTTCTGAGCCCCTCCTCCACCTTTACAACCTGGGAAGAACTATGGAGATATGGAAGAAGTGCACCAGAGATAGATTTGGACACAGAGCTTTCTTGGGGCTCATAGCCAAATAAAAGATTTTGGAACTTAGAGTGTGGAGAGAGAAATGGGAGCGGATGGGTGCAGAGGGACTGTGTTGTGCAGAGTTAGACTGAGCTGTGAGTTTTAGAGAGGAAATAAGGAATCATCATGGTTTAGCCACCTGACGTTGTTGTTGCTGTTAGATGCTATCAAAGCAGTTCCGACTCATAGAAATCCTGTGGTGGTTTATGGAGGAGGTCAGTCTTCCTCTGGCTTCCTCCCAGGGAACAAAGAGGATTATGTTGGTATGTTGCTGGGTGCCATCCAGTCCAGTTTGACTGACAGCGACTATGAACGATAGATCTGAACTGTGTCCTTTCCTATGCCATCCTCAACATCTGATGAGGTCTGACATACCTGAGCCCATTGCTGCAGTCACTGTGTCATTCAGTCTCTTTGAGGGTAGGATCTATAAAATCCACTATAGAGAAGAGATCTGTCAACCCAAAGGGTTCGAATCCATCAGCTGCTCTGTAGGTGGAAGATGGGCAATCTCCTTCTGTGCAATTTTCTACCTCTAAAAACCTGCTATAGGGTCAGTTAGTGGTTGATTCTGACTCAAAGGTACTCAACAACAATATATAGATGAAAATGTTGTCATTAGGTGCTGTCAAGTTGTGTATGACTCACAGCGACCCTATGAACAACAGATCTGAACCCTGTCCTGTCCTGTGCCGTCCTCACAATCTCTGACACATTTGAGCCCATTGCTGCAGTCACAGTGTCAACCCACTTGAGGGTCTTCTTTTCTTTTGCTGACCCTACACCTTTCCAGGCATGATGTCCCTTTCCAAGGACATTTCCCATCAACGTGCCCGAAGTATGTGATATGAATCTTCATAGTCTTTACCTCCAAGGAGCACTCTGGTTGCACCTTCTCTAAGACAAATCTGTTCCAAAATCTCTGTAGATGTTCACTGAAATGAAAAAGAAATAAAATTTAAAAAATTTTAAAAAAAGACCTATCTGTGTTCTTTGAGCGATTTAGTGGCATCTACAGCATCACAGCTCAAAGGCATCAGTTCTTCTTTTGTCATCCTTAGTCACTGTCCAGCTTTCTCAGATGCATAGCAAGTGACTGAGGAGACCTGAATCAGGTGCACCTTAGTCCTCAAACTGACATCATCACTCCTCACTAATTTGGAGAAGTCCTGACTACAGACGACCCCAGTGTAATACATCTCCTATCTCCTGACGGCTGATATGGAGAGTATTGATTGTGGATCCAAGGAAGATGCCATCAAATTAATTCCAAATCAGGTCAGCTCTGTGCAGCGGAGGAAGTGCTGCCTGACGCTCACTGTCCTCACAACCATCGCTTGGGCTTGAACTCACTGTTGCAGCGGCCACTGTGTCACTCTATCTCACTGAGGGGCCTCTTCTTTTTGACTGTCTACTCACCAAGCACGATGTTCTTCTTCAGGATCTGCCCTCTTCTGAGAATATGTCCAAAGTAGGTGAGATGAAGTCTTATTATCCTCACTTCCAAGGAGCATCTTGGCTACATATCTGCCAAGACAGATGTGTTCCTTCTCCTGGCACTCCCTGGTATGTTTACTGTTCTTTGTCAACACCGCAATTCCAAGCATCTGTTCTTCTTTAGTCCTCCTTATTTACTGCTCAGTTTTTGCATATATATGTTATTGATACTGTGTGCCATTGAGTCAGAACACACTCATAGCTGACCCATCAGTGAGATTTCTAAGGCAGGTGGTCACACAGGAAGTGATTGCCCATCCTTGTCCCATGAAGCAGCTTGTGGATTGGAACCACGTGCCTTTGGAATTGCAACACAGCATCATACCACTAGGCCACCAGAACTCCCTTGCATGTACATAAGATGGTAGGAAATAACATGGCTTGAGCCAGGTGCACCTCAGCCCTCCCGGTTACATCTTCAACCTTGATCTTACACTTTAGAGAGATCTTTTACAGCTTGTTTGTCCAATGCAATAAGTTGTTTCATTTTTTTCCTGTTGTTTCTATAGGTGTTTATTGTAGATCCACTTAATAGAAAATCTTTAACAGTGGCAATATTTTCTCCATTTATTTTGATGGTCCTTGTGGGTCCAGGCATGAGGATTTTTGTTTTCTTTATGTTGAGGGCGGATTCATGCTGAAGGCGCTAGTCCTTAATCTTCATGAAGAAGTCTTCTTCACTTTAATTGGTCAAACTTGTCTTATACACATATCTCAAGGTGTTAATCTTCCAATCCTGATGATAAAGTCATCTTCATATAACCCAGTTTCTCTATTTGTTCATCACATTGATTTAATAAATATGGTGAAAAAGAATACAACTCGGATACACACATCCATAACTTGAAACCTTGTAATATTCCCCTGTTTTGTTTGAACAACTATTTCTCGGTCTACACACAGGTTCTACAAGAGCATAACTACGGGTCTTAAAATTATAATTTTTTTATGTTATTCATAATTTGTTATGATCTACACAGAAAATGCCTTTGTACAGTTAATGAAACACAAATAAAAAAAATCTTTTCCATATTCACTGCTTTCAACCAAGTCCCATCTGATCTCAGCAATGATACTTCTTCTATTCCTCATCTGAAATGGGTTTGAATTTCCGGGAGTTCTCTGTTGATGTACTCCATAACTATTCTTAAATTATCTACATGTAAGATGTGGAGGGCTCTATGTCAGCCCTTCCCTTTTGTCTTGTGTGTATGTGTGTGTGAATAGCAGAGATTGTGGGCAGATAGATAGAAGGAATGAGTAGATGCAATGGGAACTTGAAAAGATGGAGTAATAACAGGCATAAATGAAAAATAATTAATATATAAAATACAGTTTATATGAGTTGTATAAAACACAATGTACATGAATGAAAAAATGAAATTGTGGGGCAGGATAAAAAAAACACACGCACTAAGAAGACTAAAATTGACCAATTATCTCATATCCACCTAGTAAGGAAATAGCCAGCAGGTAAAGATCAATCTAAACTAAACTTCTAAAGAATTTACATGAAGTCCAATCTCAGAGGAAAATACAATAATCCTGGCATCATTACACATTAGTTAATGATTGTTATTCGTTGTCAAGTAAACTCTGCTTCACAGTGACCCATAGGAGAGAGTAGAACTGACTTCTATGGTGTTCCCAAGACTGCCATGTTTACAGAAGCAGACTTCCACATCGTTTTCAAACAGAACAACTATTTGGTTTGAATCATTGAGCTTTGCGTTAGCATCCAAGTGCCAGGGATCCTTAAATTAGTAACTAGAACCTTCCAAATAATAAGGGGAATATAAACATCTGTGCAAACACTCTGAACGGGAGGCGAATATAAGTGTGCTGAAAGCTGATGTATCACAGAACACAGGCAGTATCTTTAAGTCTGGGGTGTGTTAGAGACCATTTCTACCAAGTGGCAAATATGTTGATGGGATGCTGTTCAAGTGCTGACTGCAATTATATTTCACAGTGTGATTTTTCGCCCATTAACAGGATAGAAACTAATGACTGGTCTACCACTTCTTGATGCAAATTCTACAATTCAACCTGGTAACCCTGTCTGAAGAGATCAGCTCATTGTGACTAATTTTCAGGTAGGTTAGAGGGGCCAATCCCGTTTTATAATCCCATTTTACACTACATAATAATTGTATTATTTTAGAGTATCTTTCAGAGAAACAACAATTAACAAAACAGAACACAAAGGACCCCAAAATGGTACAATAGTAGTCTGGGGAAATTTAGTATTTCATTCACAGTTTAGCTCTTCTAGTGTTTCATGGTGGCCTGAAGGACTTAAACATTTAACATAAATGACATAGAAGGTGGACTGAGGGAATGTTGAGCCAATGTCTTCATTCATTCAGTCTATTGGACAATTATCTTCATCGATCAGCCTATTGGCAAGTAGTTGTGATTGCTGTTAGGTGTCATTGGATTGAGTATGACCCACAGCGACCCTCTGAACATCAGATCTGAACCCTGTCTTATCCTGCACCATCCTCATACTTCCTGACACATTAGAGTCCATCGCACATATTAGAGTCACCTACAACTTGACAGCACTTAACAACAACAACAACAATGTATCTAAGTGATTGTCGGAAATACAACGTAAATGTAGGAATGTATGAAATGCAATGCACATGAATGATGATGATGCACATGAAATTTGTATACAACCAATATAAAATAAAAAGGGAGGACACAAAGAAAAGGAAAAATTAAAGAACATTCAGAGGAGTAACCCTGAACAAAGCTCGTTACACTTATTTTGGTTCTTCTTTTTGTTAAAATGTGAAAGTGACAGGAGATGAGGCGAAGGCTAATCAGCTAAAAACAAGCAACTTCAAAGGAAATTTTACAACAACTTTTATTTCTGACTCAAAAATGAACAGAAAAATGCCACCTGTGTTTTGGATCTTGTCTCTTGCTGGGGTGTCAAAAATGGCTTTCCTAGCCATCACCTTTGACTTTCAGCACATGAATGGGTGGGAACTTGAAATAGGATGTGTATGAACTAATCGTTATGGGATTGGTTCATTTCCCCCATTCCACTAAGTTTAAATTGAACAAAATTTTCCAGCTACAGTGAGATTCTCACTCCCAGCAAGGAAGAGGAAGCAGAGTGTAGTTTGTGTCCTTCAGGGACAGAGATTCATATGTCAGTCAGACCAAGAGTGATGTGAGACCAACAGCAGCCTCAACACAGGACCAGACACTGACATGGGACAGAGTTGACTTGAGATTGCTGCCCTATGGAGCCTGAGCCCGGGGCGTTGAGCCAAGCTCGCTGGAGGGCTGAGGAAAGACACCACAGTTGGTAGGACCAAGAAAACGTTGTAACATGGACTTAATCCATGAGGTGCTTGAGAAGCTGACTTGGCTAAAGATTTGTATTCTGCAGTCAATCTGAAGTGTAACCTGTTAACTTCCCTAATAAGCCCCATAATCGTGGTATGTTCTTTGAGATCTGTGTGGCCATTGCAACAGGTTTCAGACCCTGTAGTAAAGTGTGGTTGGTGTTGGAATTGGTAGAAGTATGAACGGGAACATGGCGGGGGGTGGGGGGCATTGGATATTGCTGATGAGGACTGTTTCCCTTTGTGAAGTTACCTGAGATCAGAAGCAACTGTCCCGGCACTAGTCTCACTCCTTGTAGATCTGCATTGCTTCCATAATCTCCTAGAGAGCTTGCTTGTTTCAGAGTTTTCACACAGTTATTCTTAAAGTTGTTGTTAATCTTGTTGTTGTTGTTATGTGCCATCGAGTTGCCTGCAACTCATAGCGACCCTATGTACAACAGCCCTAAACTCTGCTCTGTCCTGTGCCAATCGCACTGTCTCCGACACTCCCATCCCGATTATCCCAGTCACTGAATCAATCCACCTCATAGAGGGCCTTCCCCTCCTGCGCTGTCCCTCCACCCTCCCAAGCATGATGTCCTTCTCCAAGGACCGGTCTCTCCTCACAACATGTCCAAAGTATGTTAGACGGAGCCTCAGAATCCTTGTCTCCAAGGAGCCACCCGGTTTAACCCTTTCCAGGACGAATCTGTTTGTTTTCCTAGCAGTCCATAGTATTCTCAATACTCTTCTCCAGCACCACAGCTCAAAGGCATCAATTCTCCTTCTATCCTCTTTGGTCATTGTCCAACTCTCTGATCTTACATCTTAAAAAAAAATCCCATGGTGACAGCAACTAGTTCTAAAAAAATGAGAGTCAGTCAGAAACACTACATTGAGTTTCAGCATCCCTGAAGAAATTCATCAGATAGCACAACAGCTGAAGGTGTCCCAAAGAATAATGACAGTGCCAGTGCCACTGAGCATGAAGGAGACATTGGGGCCTTCTCATCTGAAAGGGAAGAATAACGAGCAAGGCTCTCCTTGCCCCACAGACGAACAGCAAGGAAGATAACCCCAGTGATCCGCAAAATGAACGTGGGGACCAGGAGGGTGCTCTTTAAACATGTAATGAATGGGTTAGTGTGGAGTCTCTGCCGTGCAGACACCACGACTTGTCTAAGACCTTGCACCGCCATGGCAGGGGATTCAAACAGAGCAAGCAAGGTGCGGAGCCCTGAAACCTTATGAGCTCTCAAGAACGGGGTGAGCTGGAAACACAATGTTCCTGCCCTTTTGTCCCACAGATGAGGAAACAGCTGGTGGGGCCTGAGGTTTCAAGGCTGCGCAGCTGGTGGAGGCAGATCTGAGGTGAAGGTTGGTGCCCAGGTGAGCTTAGGAGCCACCACTGCAGATTTGTCTTAGACCTTTTGACCCTACAAGATTCCAACTGTATGTATTAAAAAAATGAAGCTACCCAGCGAGATGGATACACAGATTACTATTAACAATAATACTATTATAGGCAAGCTCCAGTGGCCTAGTAGCAAGAGGCTGTGATGCAATCCCAGAGGTGCAAGGTTCAAATCATGCTCTGCTGGAGAAGGAGGGACAATCTCCTCCTGTACCAGTCAGATCTGATTTGAAGGTACACACACAAAATAATAATAATAACAAATCAATAATATTAGTATAATAAATATTATATTAAAAATTATATTAAAATATTATATATACATACATGGTGATGTTGTTGTTAAATGCTGTCAAGTTACCTGTGACTCATAGCGATCCTATGTACAGCAGCCCTAAACCCTGTTCTATCCTGTGCCAATCTTATTGTCTTTGTCACACCTACCCCCGTTACCCCAGTCACTGAATCAATCCATCTCATCAAGGGTCTTCCTCTCCTGCACTGTCCCTCTCCAAGGATTGGTCCCTCCTTGCAACGTGTCCAAAGTATGTCAAACAGAGCTTTAGAATCCTTGACTCCAAGGAGCAGCCTGGTCTCACCCTCTCCAGGACGAACCTGTTCATTTTCTTAGCAGTCCATAACATATTCAATAGTCTTCTCCAACACCACAGCTCAAAGGCCTCAATTCTTCCTCTATCATCTGTAGTCATTGTCCAGCTTTCTGATGCATAGCAAGTGAATGCAAAGACCATGAAATGTATTAGGTGCACCTTACTCTCAAGATTTAAATCATTGCTCTTCAGTACTTTGGCGAGGTCTCTGACAGCAGACTTTCCCAACACAATATGTACTATATAGTAATACTAAATATTATATATAAATATTTTAATAAATAAATATAACCATAGAATTATTATTAACAATAATAATTCAAAACGCAAACAGCCCATGTGACCTTTTTTTGTACTTTTATTGCAAACAGCTAAGATCATGGCTTTGTAACCTTGGAAACCCTACAGGGCAGTTCTAGTCTGTCCTACAGGTTGGTTTTCTGTGGGTTAGAGTGGTTTCTTTTGGGTTTATCAATTACTGAGCTGCAAATTCTTTCATTTCCCCTCTTAGTAATTTTGATTTGAGTTTCTACACTTCAAATTGGAAGGATTTTTAAAATTTCTTTGATAATTTAGGCATCTCTGCTCACAACGCAGTATCTCACTCCATGATAACTAGAATTTGGAGCTTGATTTAAGCACCTTCCTCCACCCAGCTGGCAATGACTGAAAATGTTCATGGGCTGTCCTTCTCAGAGGAGTGTAGAAAGTCAAAGAGAAGGACCATAGAGATTTTACAGGAGCCACATCATTTTCACAACCAGTATATTGCTATTCAGAGAGGAGAAGGGACTTTTCAGGATCACATAGCAAGTAAGGGCTACAAGCTTGAGGTTCTGGCCCAGCTTCTCCTTTGGCTATGAAATCACTTGATTTTCTTCCAACTCTACTCTGAATCCCTGGTTCCCTTTCAGAAATAACATCATCTGATGAGTGAATAAGCAAATATGTGTTCTGGGTTTCTTTCTACTGTTTGTTACCATTGAGTCAGCTCCAATTGGTGGTAACCTTGTGTATAACAGAACACAGTGTTGCCCAGTTGTGTGCCATCATTATCATCACCACATTTGTGTCCATTGTTACGGCCTCTTTATCAATTCATCTCACTGAGGACTTCCCTCGTCTTCACCGACTTTCAGGTTCTCCAGCCACGATGTACTTTTCTGGTCACTAATCTTACCCAAGTTAATTGAGCCAAAGTCTTGGCATCTTCACTTTTTTTTTCCAGGTTTTTTTTTAAATTCTTTTAAAATTAATTTTAATGAAAATTTACAGAGACTTTGGCTTTCCATTCATTCATTGGTACACTTTTTTCCCTGCCCACCTCTCCTGCCCCCAGTACACTCTTCTCTTTGAAAAGCCAAAGAAAATTTCCTCCATTGTTTTACAATCCTTCCCCCCAGGTCCACTCCACTATGCAGCCTTTCGTTCTGGACGGCATCTTCATTTCCAAGGGTTATATTTCTCCTGAGACCAATTTGTCCATTCCTCTAAGATGAAATAGATATAATTTGGCAATAAAAAGAATAAAATATTTAGGAATACTGCAGTATGGTTGAATCCAGGAAATCTATGAACACAGTTGGTCACAACAGACAAAATTATTTGATTTATAGGAAGATCATTACAGGTAAATCCACAGAGACAGAAAGGAATTGTCCAGGGCAGTGGGGTGAAGGAGGAATGGGGAATGACTTTTAATAGGTCTGGGACTTATTTTTGGGGTGATGGAAATGTTCTGAGATGATATAATGATGACATCTGCCAACGCTGTGAATAGATGAAAAACCGTTGAATTGTGTACTTTTAAAGGATGAATTTTATGGGGTGAGACTTATATCTCAATAAAGTGGTGATAAAAATACAAAATCACTTGATGTTACACTTATATTCTACTGCTCCTAACCATTACTGAATCCATCATGTGATGTCTATAAAGTGATGATTCAGGGCAAAATACCCCAAACTGTGTACTCTGCTCCCCAAGGACTGTCTGAAGGGTTTTCGAGGGTGACTTTGATGCTACAAGAATTCCTCTCTGGAATAACTGCAGTGACTCAAACTTTGCTGCTGGCTTAAGCCAGAAAATGCCAAATAATCCCAAACATTTTTAAAAAAACTAGCAAACAACAACAAGAAGCGTGGCTAATAAATTACGTGCTATGCATCAGAGAGCTAGCCAATGACTAAAGAAGACAGAAGAGGGATCAATTTGTGGTGCTGGAGAAAAGTATTAAATACACCATGGATTTATAAGAGAACAAACAGGTTTGTTCTAGAGGTGAAACCAGGCTGCTGCTTGGAGGCAAGAATTTTGAAGCTTTGCTTGAAATACCGTGGGCATGTTGCCAAGAGGAACCAGTCCTCGGCGAGGAACCGTGGAGGGACAGCACAGGAGAGGAACCGTGGAGGGACAGCACAGGAGAGGAAGACCCCGGATGAGATGGATTGACTCAGTGACTGCGGAACTGGGAGTATCAGAGACAATGGAAGTGGTGTGTTGGAGACAAAGAAATTGGCTCACACTAGAGCAGGGTTCAGGGCTGTTGTGCATAGGGTCACTATGGATCGCAAATGACTCGATAGCACAAAACAACAATAATCAATTTCACACTGAACAGAATTTATTTCCCCTTTTTTACAATAGAGACATTAACATGCCTCATACCAAGAATCAGAGCTGTTCTAACAGAACAAGGAGATATTGAATAGCCAAAAAATCAGGATAAGTGAGCATCTGGGTTGCATTCTTTCACCAAACCTGTTCAGTTAGTGTCTGTGCCAAGAAAGGCTCTCAGAACCTGTAGCAAACAAAGAAGAATCAGGATTTGAGGAAGATACAACAACCTGTAAAATGCAGATGATAAGAGCTTGCTTGCAGAAAATGAAGAAAATTTGATGTATTTATTGATGAACCTCAAAGACTCTAGTCTTAAGTGTAGCTTATACCTCGACATAATGGGGAAATTTTCACAATTGGACCATTAAGCAACATCATGATAAAGGGAGAAAAGTCTGAAGCTGGTACTGATTTCCTTTTATTTGGATATGTACCATCAATACTCACAGAAACAATAGTTATGAAATTAAGCAACCTAATGCAACAGACAAAGGTGCTGCCAAGGATCTCTTCAAAGCGCTAGAGTAAAGAGGCCAGTTTTAAAGATTAAGGTGAACTTGGCCCCAACTGTGGCTTTTTCAATAGCTTCATATACATGTGGAGTTTGGATGGTAAATAAGGAAGACAAAAGAAGAACTGATACCTCTGAATTGTGATTTGGACTAAGAATTTTGAATCTATCACAGACTCACAAAAGAATGTATTTGTCTTCAAAGAAGAAAAGCCAGAGTCTTCTAGAAGTAAGGATGGTCAGCTGCCAGCAAGGATGTGTCTCAGAGTGACTCGTGCTGACCCATACTGACCCTGTGAGCAGTAGCTCTGAACCCTGCCCTGTCTTTGAACCAATCTGTCTCTGACATAACTGCCCCCATTGCCACAGTTACCGTGTGAATTCATCTCACCCAGTGTCCTCTCCTGTGCTGACCCTCTACCCTTCCAAACACGATGTCCTTCTCCAAGGATTGTTCCCTCCTGGCAACATGCCCAAAGTGTGTGAGACAGAGTTTCAAAATCCTTACCTCCAGGGAGTCACCTGTTTACCCTCTCCAAGACACACCTGTTTGTCCTCTTGACAATCCATGGTATTTTCAAGACTTTTCTCCAGCACCACAACTCAAAGGCATTGGTTCTTCTGTCATCCTTAGTCATTGTCCAACTCTCAGATACATAGCAAGTAATTAAGAAGACCATGGCTTGGATCAGGCGCACCTGTGTATCTAGAATGACATCGTTACTCTTTAGCACTCTAGAGAGGTCTGGGACTACAGATTTTCCCAAAGCAACTTGTCTTTCGATTTCCTGACTGTTGGTGCCAGGAGTGTTGATTGTGGATCCAAACAAGGTGAAGTTGTTAACAACCTCAATCTCTTCTCCATCTGTCATGATGTTGCCAATTGTTTGAGATGGTAGGAAAGCAATAGGTTATAGTTCAGGATCAGGATGAATTTGGAATCAGGACGGCTCAGGATTGTTATTGTTTTGTTAGGAGTTGATGACAGTTCATAGCGACCACATGAATGACAGATCGAAACCTTGCCCCATCTTCACCGTCTTCCCCGTGCTTGAGCACATTATTACAATCACTGCGTCAATCCATGTAGTTGAGGGTCTTCTTCTCTTTTGTTGACCCTCCACTTACTTTACCCAACCCAATGCTTTTTATCAAAGACTATCTCCACCTGAAAATACTCCTCAAGAATAATGTGGCAAAATTTCACCATCTTTTCATCTAGGGAGCACCTAGGTTGTGCTTCCTCCAAGACAGACTTGTTTGTTCTTTTGGCAGCCCATTCAGTACTCTTATCCACAATGTCAAGATTGAATAGCACAAGTCAGAGGCATTGGTTCTGCTTTCGTTTTCCTTAGTTATTGTACAACTTGCAGATGCATACAAAGCAATTGGAGAATACGATAGCCTGAATCAGATTCACTTGAAACACATTCACCTGAATCAGGCATGCCTTAGTCTTTAAACTGACATCCTTGCTCTCTGGCATTTTGAAGAGGTCTTTTGACAGCAGATTTTGTTCCATTGCAACATATGTTTTGATTTCTTGACTGCTGTTCCCATGAGTGTTGATTGTGGATCCAGGTAAACTGAAATCACTGACAACTTCACTGTTTTCTCCAACAATCATGATGCTGCCTGTTGCTCCAGAGGTGAGAATTTTTGTGTTTTCTTGAGTTTGAAATGTAACTCATACTGAAGTTTGTCGTCTTTCATCATTTCAGGTAATTGCTTTAAATCTTTTCCCGTTTTTTTGCAAGCAAGGTTGTGTCTTATGTGTAACATAGGTTGTTGATGAGTCTTCCTCCAATCCTGATGCCACATTTGTCTTCATATAGAAAACTTTCTCTAATTACTTGCTCAGCATATGGGTTGTACAGGTCTGGGGAAAGGATCGGGACAGCTTCCCCTGGACTTGTTGTCACCAGGCGCTGCTTGAGGGCTTCAGTTTTACAGTCCTTTGTTCTCTTGCTTGGCTTTGTCTCGTCTAAAACCTGTGTTAGGAAAGCTAGTCACATATTGTTGTTGTCTATTGTCGAGTCAGAACTGATCCATAGCTGTCCTTCCAGCAGATTTTTGGAGGCAGTTAATCTCACGGCAGGAGATTGCCCATCCGTCTCCCATGAAGCTCCTGGTGGATTCGAACCAACTCTCTCCATGATTGCAAAGCAGCTTCTTACCACTAGGCCAGTAAAAGCTCACTGCCAATGAGTCAGTTGTGGTGCATAATGACCTTCCGTTGAATATCTGAGGCTCTAAATCTTTACAGGAGACAATGGCCCATCTTCTTCCAATGGAGACACTGGTGGATTTGAACTACTGACCTTTTGGTAGCTGCATGATGATCCTAGGGCTTCTTGGTTATGTAGCAAACTCCTTATCATTTTCAAGGCTTTCCCTTTTCCCTCCCTACAGCAAGACCATGAGCCAACCAATCTCCTATAAGTGTTCCATGGACCTCATTTGCATTAGAAAAACTATCCAATCTCCTGTCTCTTGCTTGCACCGGTCCAGTCACTCTATGGAGCCATAAGACCATGACAAGGTGGGTCAGTTTGAAGCAGTGGACTTCAGAATACCATTATGTCTCTTCTCTTTTCTAAAAACTTCACGTTGCGGAGCTCTGGTGGACTAGTGGCAAGGAGCTATGTTACAATCCCAGAGGCTCGAGGTTCAAATCTGACTGCCGCTCTAGGAGATGGGCCATCTCCTCCCATGTGATTGACCACCTCTGAAAACCCACTGGAGGGTCAGTTATGGGTCAGTTTCAACTTGACAGCCCACAACAACAATCACCACCACACATACTGGATTAGGACCCACTCAGCTCCAGCACAGCCCCACGCTGACTGACCCACGGCCCCCACCCCCAGCTGATGGTGACTTTGTTCTGAATCATGGCGCCCCTTCCTGTACAGAGTCGACCTGTGTTCCAGGCTATCCTCTTTCAGAAACAGCTTCTCAGGTCTTTCTTCCGTGGCACCTCTGGGTGGGTTCAAATCAACAATCTTTTGATTAACGACTGAGTTCATAACTATCTGTGCTCCCCAGAGATTCCTTAATTTAATAGATAACCATTGTGAAAGGTCCTATTTCCAAACATGGTCCCATGAGCAGATACAAATGCTAGGACTTCATTTAATACACCCTGGGGCGAAAGGGAAGGGAAGGAGATCTAATTCAATCCATAATTGGCCACTCTGCCAATCACAGCATTCTTGTCTCTACTCTGCCCATCAAAACAACACGGCTGCAAAAAGAAAGACCTGTATCCTGATATTCCAGTCGGTGCCAAGCAACCCTGGTGGGATGGCTGGTGGAGAGGTGAGACCACCTTCCCCCAGATCGGGTGTCCCACCTCCGTTCACAATGTGCTCCTTTCCACGTTATAAGCAGAAGTCCTGGCGGTGAAACCTGCCCTGGATCCACGGGGAGGCTGCTTTCTGCAGCTGCCCAACCAAACACCCTCAAAAATGTCCATCCGTCTCCAGTTCCCAGCCCATCTGCATCCACCCTGAGAATGAAAGACAAAGTCCTTTTCTCCTCAGCATCTAGTCATCTGCCAAGATCGTCCTCCCCAGAGGAAAGTGCCATGTGTTTGTGCTGGTGATACTTGGGGGTTTCACCTCATTTGCTCAGCCATTTACACTTCTTCTCTCTGGTCTGAGGTTGCGGCCAGCCTGGGGTCCTAGTGGCCTATTTGAGATCCAGGTGGCCATTAGAAGAAAACGTGGCCCTCTGAGACTGCGGGAAAAACTGTGGTTTGGGTCAGTTGTTGATCATCGGGGCAGGAGTTCAGGTGCAGAGGGTAAAGTTGCTCTGTGGGAGAAAGATGGACAGTGTCCTCCCGTGTCATGTGCTTCCTCCAAAAGCCCAGTGGAGGGTCAGCTGCTGGTTGGTTCTAACTCGATGGTACCCAACAACAACAAGGATTGACTGTCTGTTTCTGACTGGAGGCCAGCCATCTGAGTTTCATGTCACCTGTTTTTCTCAATGTCACCTGTTTTTCTCAGGTTGCCACTCAGGGAAACCCCTAAACTGGCTGCTGTTGAGATGACACTGACTCATGTTTCCACTCACAGCACCACCATGTGTTTCTGAGAAGAACTATGCACCACAAGATTTTCAAAGGTTAGCTTTGCAGTAGCAGAGGTAGTCAGGCCTTTCTTCCCAGGCACTTCTTGGTGGATTCAAACCTCCAATCTTTAGCAATACTTTTCATTCCCTTCTCTTCCCAGCCCCTGGTAAGCAGTAACATCATTCCCTTCTCTTCCCAGCCCCTGGTAAGCAGTAACAATCTTCTACCCTCCATACATTTACCTACTCTAGATGTATAATATTTCTCTCTCTGCTAGTTCAAATCCACTAGCAGCTCTTTGGAAGAAAGACAATCTCCTCTTGTGTGATTTACAGCCTTGGAGAACCCTCTGGAAGGTCAGCTACAACATGGTTCTGTCTTGATGGCTTTTTAGTGTCTGACACAAAGCACATACTAGAAATTCATTTATGAAGAATTTACTACAGACCAGTTACTGCTCCAAACACTTCTGCATGCCGTAATTAATGTATTCCCCTCAGTGACTCAAGGAGCCCTGGTGGCGCAGTGGAGAAGAGCTCAGGTACTAATCAAACTCCCAAGCTGGTCGAGGGCAGATAGACCAAGCTATCTACTCTGTAAACATTACCGCCTTGAAAGTCCTGTGGGCAATTCTACTCTGTCCTAAAGGTCAAGTTGAGTTGGAATCAACTCAATGACAGTGGATTCTTTCAACAACTCTGTAATTATCCCTCTTTGACAACTGGGGAAACTCAAGCACAGAGTGTTGTGGGATGTTGGGGAGGAAAGAAGCGTCTCTGGCCAGGACAGATCGCCTAAGCTCCAGATAGGTGCAAGCCTCCCAACGGCCTTTAATATGAGGTAGAGAAAGCTCCCCTGTTTGGCTATACAGGATTGAGAAAGCTTGCCACCTGGGAAGACGGCTGCCGCGTCTGTTGAGCTGGGAGTGGTCCGTAGGAAGCTGAGGTTCTCCTATCCAATCCTCACATCCCACGTCTGTAAGCCGATGCTATCCTGCCTTCCTGTGTATATAAGTGCAGTACAGTCCCAAAAAAATCGAGCTGGATTGACTCTCTGATCCTTTCCCAGAGGGGTGTATCTCCCTTGTGCTTACCCCCGTCAGGGTGTCGCTGTAAGTTGCCGGTGAACAGACAGTGACAACAGAGGAGCTGTGGCACACTCTAAGAATTAGTAGACGGGAAGGGTCAGGAGACCAATGGCCCAGGACTGAGTTTCTTGGGTTTTTAAGGCTCATGATGGCTAGGCTGAGGCCCTGCCACATCTTCTGGAAGTTTGTTTGCAGGGACCTGAGGTTGCATGTGAGCCAGATCCCCGTCCCCATCGCAGTGGGACAGAGCTCTAGTTGTCTGCATGGTGGCAGCCTGTGTGTTCCTCCAGGTGCTTTCCCAGCAGCTGAGCTGGGCTTTGCTTCCCAGCCTATTATTGGTGTTGTAAAACCACCAAATCTGGTTTACTGCGGCCATAACCCGGCAGAATCTGTCTCTGCCACGGCTAACAGCAGCCTTTTCAGACCATTAGCTGACCTTGGCTTCTCTTTGGATATTTAAGGGCCCTGCTTGCCACAGGCTGAGGGGACCAGGCGTCTGTCTCATAGCTCAGCCCCTGGGTGGGAGCAGAGCTCTGGGGCCACTGGAGGCTGTGTAATCCCTAGGGGAGAACAGAGTGGGAGAACCCATGGGAACAGGCTTTGGTCTGCGCCTGGGGACCCCAGGAGGTCCTGGTCCCAGAAACCCCTGAGACCTGCAGCCTCTTTTCCTTCATCTCCTAAAAGAACAATAGTGTTTGTGTTAGAAGAACATCAGAACACCCATCTGTCCCACCATGGACCTTAGACCATGTCAGCCCTGGCTTTGCCACCTGAGCGGGGCAACTGGAGCGAGTTAAGAGTTGGGCTTGTAACTGAAAGCTCAGCACTTTGAACCCATCAGTCACTCCGTGGGAGGAAGCAGGATGAGGCCATCTGCTCTTGTGAAAGGTACAGCCTCAAGCCCCCTGTCCGACAGAGTCACTCTGCATTGGCATCAACTCGATGACGGTGTTTTCCTGGAGGAAGTAGCCGTGTTGCTTATTTTTGAAGGAGTCTTGACTTTCAGCAGAAACAGAAGATGCAGGGAAGGCGTTTCAGGCACACGGTGAAAGGAATGAGGAAGAGAAGATATTGGAAACTTGGGAGGCCCTGCAGTGGGTGGGCCTCAAAGCTGAAGGCTGGCTGGGCCAGATCGTAGGTGCTTCTGCAAAGTCTAAAGCTTCTGTTGTTTTTGCTTATTTATTTTTCATCCTCAATGTAGAAATGACACTGCAAAACAACTTCTACAGAGGCCAGGCAGGTAGCCCAGGCAGGTGCCACAAGCAGGCAGGTAGCCCAGATAGCTAGCCCAGGCAGATAGGTAACCCAGGCGAGTATCTCAGGCAAGTAACCCAGGCAGGTAATCCAGGCAGGTAACCCAGACAGGAAGCCCAGGTAGATAACCCAGACAGGCTGATATTCTAGACAGGTAACCCAGGCAGATAACCCTGATAGGTATCCTAGGTAGGTAACCCAGTCAGATATCTCAGGCAAGTAACCCGGGCAGTTCACCCAAGCAGATAACCCAGGTAGTATCCTAGGTAGGTAACCCAGTCAGATATCTCAGGCAAGTAACCCGGGCAGGTAACCCAGACAAATAACCCAGGTAGTATCCTAGGTAGGTAACCCAGTCAGATATCTCAGGCAAGTAACCCGGGCAGGTAACCCAGGCAGATAACCAAGCTGGCCATTGTGGACTTGGAGGCCCTAAGCCCAAGTCCAGACCTAGATTTTGACATGAAAACATAGATCTTTAATCAGGGGGCACCTGCTTGAGCAGCCTTGACGTTTTTGAACCCTTGGGGGTCTGTGAGCAGGTCTGGGTGGGGTTGGTGTCCTGGCATCATACAGCCGACCTACTGTGCTTGGCGCTCCTCCTCTGTGGGTGAAACTCCTCACAGGCGTCCACGTGCATTCAGGGGATGGTGTTGGGGGAGGTAGGACCCGTGACTTTCTGGAAGGCATCTGGTTTCAAGTGCCTCGCTGCAGGGGCTGTGACATCTGGAATCACTTGTTGAGCCTTCACTCTGCTTCTCAGAGCCTGCGAGTCAGAGGCTCTGTTCAGCCTTGGCTGTGACCTGGTTGGACCTAGAAAGAGGCTGCATCCCCCCCACCAGGGCTTCAGCTCTGACAGGTCGTCCTCACTCTGCCCCCCAGGGAGCTGCCCTGTTACAGCCCAGGGCCCATGCACCCCCTGTGGTGCATACATTAGCATATATTATTTAATCAAGAATAACTCCACACAGCCCAGCTTCCCTGGAGACAGAGGAAGGAGCAGAGCTACCCACTGGAGGATACTGGGGACTTAGAGACCATCTCAGAGATTCGGAACCCAGGACTTTGTGTGGATGGAAAGACAAATGGTCAAGGGTGGGCTAAGAAGTGGGTGTAGAATCAGCCAAGACAAACCCCTGTAAGGCTTGGGGCAGTGGAGGGAACCCGAAGGAGGGGTTGGGAGTTTGTTTGGGAGTCAGAGGAGAAAGCAAGACACCTGGGAGTTCACCAGGCTTGCTGTGGAGCAGTGATGGGGCTCAGGGTGCATCAGAAGAGAGCTGGTCAGTCCCAGCTCCTGGTGGGCGGGGCGGGAATGTAAAAATCAGGGAGAAGAGACCAGGAGTGAGGATGATGACCTCATTACACAGCTGTCAAACATCGTGACGAAACTGCCAGACCAGAGTCGTGGCTCGGTCGGCCTGACACACATCCTCAACTATCACAAGTGGGGACAGTCAAGGTGTCTGCCTGTGGCACACGCATATGAACAATCACACACTCCCACAGACAAACATGTACATATACATTCACACACAGATGTGATCACACGTGCTTCCATGCTCACACACACACACTCTTACATGCACACTCATGCATGTTCTGAACATGCATAAACACACACACACACACACACACACACACACACACACACACACACACACACACGTATTCCCTAACCACCTACATAAATGCTCTACCTTTGCCCTTGCTGAGGACATCACCTCACAGAGCCCATTCTCTGCACGCAGACACACACACACACATACATAGCCTCTTCTGTTAGCATGCTCACAAACACCTCAGCTTATTGTCAATGCGTGTAGACACACATGCACCCCAGTTCCACTTTTTCTCCATTCTTTGAGCGTCTTTGGAGCCCTGGGGTCTCTCAGTGCTGTGAGAGGCTAAGGACAAAATGACCAGCAAGGCCAAAGTTTGAAGGGCAAGCAGGAATCTGACGGTGGCAAGTTGTGAAGACCAGGGACTCACTCATTTCTCCTGTTAAATTACCACATATTTGTCTGAGAACTGTCTCCCCCAGAGGAACACCAACCCCCCAAAGGCAGGGCATGCTTTGTTCACTGTTGGCTTCAGAGGCTTGAATGGTCTTGCCTGGTGGAAGTGCTGGGTAAATTCCTGTTACCTCTGAAGGCAGACACTCATCCTTCCAGAATGTTCTCATGGAGGCAGTTTGGTTAATATATAACTTGAGTGGGTTATTTTGAAAATTTCAAAGAGAATGCTTATCTTTGCCCCTTTAAGGAGATCAAACTCAACCCCAAACAAGCCCACTGCCCTCAAATCGTTCTGAGTTTCTGTGAACCCAGACATGTCAGAGTTACATTGCACACAAACCAGGTTTTCATGTGATCATGGGAAGTAAATTACCAAGCCTTTCTTCCTGGGTGCGTCTTGGGTGGGTTCTAGCCATCAGTCTTTTTGGTTAGTAGCCAAGCACTTAATAAGGATGGTGAAATAAATCACCTTTTCTACCTGGAGAAATTGGCTGGGATTAGTAAATGAGGCAAACTAGAGTTGGAAAACTTGCTTGGAGGGGGAAAGGAGGGGAGGGTGCCAAGGAAGATGGAGGTAGAGAGAGGAGAAGGGAGAGAAGAGAGAAGAGGAAAGGAGGGAGGAGGAAGGAGAGAGGAAAGAAAAGGGAAGGGGAGGAGGGAGAAGGGAGGAGAGAAGGAAGAGGGGAGAGAGAGGAGAGAAAAGGGAAAAGGAGAGAGAAAAGAGGGAGGAGGGAAGGAGGAGCAAGGAGGAAAAGGTGCAGAGAGAAACCAAGACGGACTGTGACTCGCTGTCCTCTGGGAACTAAATGGTTCAGGGAGAGAAGCCTACTCTCTGAATGTCTTTAGCAATGAACTAGTTCACAGGATGGAAGAGAAGACGGAAAGGAGCATTTAGGGCTCACTGATCGTTAGGTTTTGTAAACTTGGGGGCTGGGCTTGAGAGTGTTTCCCAAAATGTGAGCTGGCAGGGGAAGGTGGATTTCTAGGTGTTATCTCCCCACTGGTATTTAACTCTGGTGGCCTAGTGGCAAGAAGCTGCACTGCAATCCTGAAGACATGAGGTTCAAGACCACCAGCTGCTATGGGGGAGAAGGATGGGCAGCTTCCTCCCATCTGATTTAACTGCCTCTGAAAACCCACCGGAGGGTCAGCTATGGGTTAGTTCTGACTCTACAGTACACAACAACAACAATAACAACGCATTCATTGCCGTCGAGTCAGAACTGACTCACAGCTGACCCTCCCTAGGGTTTCCAGGGGTAGAAATTGCACAGAAGAGATTGCCTATCTTTCTCCTGCTTTACTGACCAGTTACCAGATCCCAAACCCCTCATTAGCAATCATATCATGATTATTATTCCCAAGGAAGAAGCTGATTTTTAAATGAAAGTCAATGTGAAATCGATCTGTCTTAGAAATGTCCACTTGGTGTGATTCAGAGAGATGCAGATATGACTGCGTGGAGCTGAAGTGTGAACGGCTAATATTTGGGAAATGGTGGTCCCGATGGCCTCCAGGCCCCTTCTGGTGTCATTTATGGAAAGATCCGGCTGTCAGGCTGAGGGGTGGGCTAACCTGAGCCAGGAGATCTACAAAGCCCCCTTGCACTTCTCTCCTGGCCTGCCATCCGGAAGAGGAAGGAGGTCTTAGTCTTTCTGGGATGGGAGGCCCCAACTTGCACCCACTGAGCAGCCTTAGTGGGTGAGGGAGCCCTTCTAGCCTCCAAATAAAGGCAGACTCTGAGCCTTTGCACTGACTGTTCCCTCTTCCCGGATCTCTCTTCTCTCTGCTCCTTCCTTGTCACCTCCTTGCTCACAGGTCACCTGCCTTCCCCACTCGGCCCCTGTGATGTCCACACGCCTAACCTGTCACCCTTGCGAGCCTTGTCGTTCCTGGTTTGGCTTTTTTCGCCTGAATCATTTCATTCCTTAGTCAGTGTTAGGGAAAGTCAGACTCCCCCACCGCGAGGAAAGGGACTCTGAGTCTCTTTCAATATTTACTAAATGATTAGACGAGTAGCCTAGCAACATCTGGGTCCTCAGCTTCTGCCTTTCTCTTTCCTCTGTCCCCCACCCCCGACACACTCCCCAGCTGCAACCAAGGTACAATTCACAGGACAAAATTAGCTGCTTTAAATGAACAATTCGGAGGTATTTAACACATTCTGCTTCTCACTCTTAAACACGCTTTTCATTACCCGGTAGAGACTTGCCAGGGTAGTTTGGGTTTGTTTTTCCTTTACCTTTTTCTCCCTGGTGGAACCCCAGGGCCTCCCAGTAACCGAGGCGGGCATCGCGCAACTCAGCAGTGAGTGGTGGGAGGGCAGGAGGGCGAGGCGGGGCAAGATGTCACCCAGAACCTGCCCACGGTCCTCGGGGAGCCCATGGAGGGCCCCAAACCTGTCCCTCTCTAGGACGTCCTCATCTGTGAGGCCTCGGACGGGGGCAGATTTGCTTTCAATGTTTGAGCCCGATGCCCCTTGAGAAGACAAAGGCTTTGAGCCAGGCTCCCAGGGAGACTGCCCGGGTGGCAGGTCTCCATGGAGACAGGAGAAGCACAGCTGTTCCCCCTCACTCCACAGTCTGCTCAGCACCCTTGGCCTGGACTCAAAGCCCCCTCCTCCCAGCACCTCCTCCTCCAGGCAAGGGGAGGGAAGCGGGGGCAGCACTAGACCTGCTGAGCCGAGTGGCCGGTGCCCATCTTGGCTGATCCAGTGTTTGGACTAATCTCCAGGCTGGGGAGAAAGGGGCGGGACTGAGGGTGCACATCTCTCTCATCTCCCCAACAGCCTGTGACACGTATTCCCCATCCCTGCCTGCAGTTGCTCCATGAGAGGTGAGTGGCTCAGGAGCACAAGTTGGGGGACTGTCTGTGGTGAAGAAGGTTCTGGGTCCCCCTACAAAGGGTCTCTCTCTTTTCCCCCATCACAGAAGATATGCTGGCTATTTCTGACATTCCCATCTGCAGAGGCAGACTAGGTTTCTAGGAAATAAAACGGTGGCTTTTGAGTCCATTTCGACATACAACTGTCCAGCATGTGTCAGAGTAGAACTGTCGTCCAGGGGCTGTTCAATGGCCTGTTTTTCAGAAGCACATTGCCAGGCCTTTCCTCCAAGGTGCCTCTGGGTAGACCTGAATTGTTGACCTTTGAGTAGCACCACGCAGAGACTGAGGGTCTCAAGGAGTGGCCCCATGAATCCTGTCCTCGCTGCCTCTCCCTGGCAGCTTGGGTCCTATGTTCAAGGTCCAGCTCTGGGGCCTCCACCTTTGAGAAGCTGTCCTCAGGGTCCCCTGTAGCCCATGCTGATGTCTGAGTCCTCTGACGTCCAGCAGGTCACACAGTTTGTGCCAGTCGTTCTGCACCAGGCAGAAGGAGAAATGACAGAGACAAAGGTGGGCCCACAAATGTCTTTGGGAGACAAGGACCCACGTGCAACTCGTCCCACAGGTCTTCCAGAAAAATCACACGGGGCCATGTCCATAGGTCTAGTTGCAGATGCGGACACTTGAGTCCAACACCCTCATGTCCTATCGGTGAGGACACAGTGAACACAATACAGCTGTACCGTGAACTCCACGTGTCCAGCCATCAAAAGGATGAGGCAGCTCTCGACGCACCGAGGAGAAGTGATCCCCAATGTGACTTAAGTGACAGCCAGCTGCAGAACAGCATGGTGCTTATTATGTGGCGTTTGACTAAAAATGCGTCGTGCTCATACCTCACATGTCCACACATCACACACACACCAGAGGCCTGGAACACATCCTAACATTGAAGACTCAAGACTCAGCAGGAAAAGGCAGGGGGTGGGCGCTGGAAAGATGGGGAGACTGATTGGCTTCTCTTTCCATGCCTTTGTGTACTCTTTGCTTCCCTTATGTCTGGGTGGTACAAATAGCTCAGCTCAATCACGACCTGAAGGTCAGTGGTTCAAACCCACCCATTGGTGCCACACGAAGAAAGGGCGGGCAATCTGCTTTTAGAACAATCACAGCCAAGAAAAGGCGATGGAGCAGTTCTACCCTGTAATACACAGGGTTGCCTCCAGGACAACTGCACAGTAATGAGTTTAGGAGTTTTGTTTGTTTGAGATCTCACCTACTTGGCCGAACAATGAACAAGGAGGACAGAGGAAGAACTGACGCCTTTGAGTTGTGGTGTTGGGGATGGGCACTGAATATCCCAAATATCCCACAGACAGCTAGACAAACAATCAGGTGTGTCTTGAAGAAAGTGTAGCCACAGTGCTCCTAAGAGGCCTGGATGGGGAAACTCTGTCTCACACACTTTGAGCATGTTGTTAGGAAGGGCTATTCCTTAGAAAGGCACATCGTGCTTGGAAAGGTGGAGGGTCAGAGAGAGAGAGGAAGACCATTGAGATGGACGGACACAGTGACAGCAGCAATGGGCTCGAGTGTGTCAGAGATGCTGAGGACGGCACAGGACAGGACGGGGTCCAGATCTGTTGGTCATAGGATCGCTGTGAGTCATTCTCAACTTGACAGCATCTAACAACAACAGCAACAAGTAACAGCGGTTTCTGTCGAGGACGCCGGAACCTCATCTCCGGACCTTAAAAGCAGACAAGGAGGTGCCTTCGAAATGCCATTCTGTCCCCTACTCCTGGGCCTGCCTCTCCTGGTGTCCTAGATCATTCAGGTGGCCACTGTACGCATTTTCTGCAGGTCCAGGGCTGTTGGGTACAACCTGGAATACTCTCAATCACGAAGGAGGGTTCATGTGATGGTTGTCAGGTGACATTCAGATGACTCTGACTCACAGGGCAGGGACAAACTGTCCTATAAGGGTGGTCTAGTCTGCAGTCTTTGGGGAGGAGCCCTGGTAGTGCGGTAGTTAGAACACTTGGCTGCTAACCTCACGGTTGGTGGTTTGAACTCATCAGATGCAGCCTGCTCCAGTAAAGATTAGAGCCTAGGAAACCCGGTGGGGCTTTGCTCCCCTGTCCTGTGAGCTGCTGTGATTCTGAACCAACTTGATGGCAGCGGTTTTTGTCTCTGGAGGAGCAGTTTGCCTCAATATTCATCCACGAGGTTCCTGGGTGGGTTCAAACCACTAATCTTTTGGTGAGAGATCAAGCGCTTAATCATCATGCCACTTTATAAAGGCACTGAGATCATTCCTATATTATAAGAAAGTGATGCCTCTGGGTTAACAAGGCCTGATTAACTATTGCTGCACAGCGACTCCCCTGCCCCACATCTTGGTGGCCTAAAGCAACAGAAACTTTGTTTTTGCTCCTCTGTGACTCAGGTTGGATCGGCAGTCTCAGCCAGGCGTGGCTGGGCTCTGCGTCTCGTCTCGGGGGCTGTGCCCCAGGTCACACTTGATGCAGCAAAGAGCTACTCTCTCTCTCTCTCTCTCTAGGCGTCTGTATCTCTTCATGGTTGCCCAGGGTGGTTCAGGGTGGCTGAACGTCTGACATGCTGGCTCCAGGCTCCCAAGACACAAGTTCAGAGAGAAGATGAGTGCTGGGTGGAACCTGTACCAACCACCCTTTGTGCCCAAATCTTGGAAATGTGTGTGTTTTGAAATGCCACATCCATCACATTCTACTCATTAGGAGCGAGTCACTGAGGAAGGCTCCCAGGCAAGAGGAGGAGAATCAGACTCTACTTCTAATGGCTGGGAAAGAGCCCTTATAGCATATCAGTAAAGCATCTGGTTCCTAAATGAAAGGTTGGTGGTTCTAACCCACGCAGCAGCTCTACAGAAGAAAGATGTGGCAGATGAACCCTCTAGGACAGTTCCATAATGCCATGTGAGTTGGAATTGACCCAATGATAATGGCAGTTTTGAGAAAATCGGACACAGTTCTCTCTGCTATGTCCCTGCCTGTGGGTAGTGACAAAACACATCCTGCAAAACTCCCTTGTGGAACGTGGGCTCTTTGGGACAGAATGAGGGGAGAGACGTGTGAAGTGAGGAGTGAAGGGTTCAGTGAGGGCTTCTCAGGAGTAGCAAGGGACAGTGACCCCAAAGACCTCCTCTGTACTGGTCCCAATTGAATCCATCCAACTTGGAAATGTTTGGTCCCTGTCACACTACTCAATCAGCAGACCAAGCTAGGGTTTAGACACCGAGTTCAGCACACAACTACTACACCCAACTACGTGCTGATGTCTCAGAATGATACTCATAGGGTCTCCAAGGCTGTAAGTCACAGTGGAAAAAGCATCTGTCTCTCTTGGAGCAACTAGTGGATTTGAACTGCCAACCTTTCAGTTAATGGTTCAACACAAATGAACCAGTAGCATGATCTGCAGCCAGTTTCCCAGATATTTCTCTCCTCATCTGTGTTTTACCCCAGAAATTCTCATGCTCCCAAAAATAACATAAATGCTGTGACCTAGAATGTCTCATGTAATAAATTCCACTTTTATCAGCAATTGCTCATGGCAATATAATCTGGTGCCCCAAAATAAGAGACTTCTACATGAAATCTCTACCACGCGTCAGTCAGTCTGTCACACTGTGGCAGCTTGATTGTTGCTGTGGTGCTGGAAGTTATGCTGCTGAGATTTCAAATATCAGCAGATTCGCCAGGGATGGAAAGGTTTCAGGAGAGCTTTCAGATTAAGACTAGGAAGAGAGGACTGGAGAATTGATTAATGATGACTCTATGGTTCACAACAGAACATCGCTGGGTTGGAAAACACTGAAAATAAAAATACACAAAAGCGGAAACAACAGACTCAGGCAGATCAACAACCACGAAGTGGTGGTGACGGGCGGTGTGGCTTTCTGTCGCTCACAAGGTCACGATGAACAGGAGCTGACTCATCTGTAACTAACACCAGTGTAAGGTTTAAAGAGTTCATTTATCCTAAGGTGGCCCCCATCACCCAGGGGAGTCAAGGAAGGACTTGAACCAGTGGCATTTCAGGTGGCATTGATGGTGTGGAGATGACTTGGAGGCAGAAGTCTGTGGGTCTTGATGCTCCTGGTTGAAAACAGTTTACAGAGTTCCACCAACCTGGACCTTCACTGAGAACACATGTGTCAGCAGAAGATGGGAGAATCTATACACAATGTGGAGCGACCAGGCAAGGGAGGGTTCATGCCCTGTGTATTCAGAACAAGGTCTTAGGAAAAGCAGCATCTACAGCTTGAGGAGAATGTGGCTGACTGCATGGAGGGGAAGGATGTTACTACGCTGTGATCTGTGAACTAGCCCTCCCAGAAGACAGTATCTTACCCACTACTGTCAAGTCTATTCTGAACCGTAGCAATCCTACAAATCTGTGTAGAACTTCCCAGCATTTCCAAGGTTGGAAATCTTCGTGGACGCCGACAGACACATCTTTCTTCCACCGAGAGGCTTGTGGGTTCAACAGCAGTGAGCATCGGAGTGCTTTAACCACTGCACTGCCAGGCTTCTTAGATGTTATCAACAAACAACTGGACTCAGGACAGGCTCATAACGGACCCCTTCGGTGAGGTTTTGGAGGCTGTAAATCACACAGGAGGAGATTGCCCGTCTTCTCTCCAAAGACACTGGTGAATAAGAATTGCCGAGTAGCTCAGCCTTTGTGTAAGCAGAACTCCCCTTCAGACGATGTCTTAGGAGGAGGTATTTGTCAAGATTCTTTTAGTTGCAAGTCACAGAAACCCCCCAAGTCAGAGTCAAGTGCAAGGGGCATATGTGATCTTCCATAATGGATGCTGAAGTGATGCATGGCTTCAGGCATAGCCGGATCCAGGGCTTCTTGATCCAGGCCATGGACTCTGGAGATATTTCTCTCCATATCCCAGTTCGGCTTTCCTCCAGGTTGGTCTAATTCTCAACTGTCAATGATGGGAGAGAGAATGATATTCCAGGCAATATCTTCATCTTGGAACACCTGTGAGAACAGGGCGATATGGCAGCAAAAGTCCCAACTCGGGTCATTTGCCAACTGTGACCAGTGATGGAGTCTAGGATAAAGAACGGGCCAAAATCTGGTCACGTGTCTCTCCCTGGATCTTGGGCTACAGCCCCCAAAGCCAGTTACTGTCCGGTCAATTCCGAGCCACGGTGACCCCATGTGAGTCAGGGTAGAATGGTGCCTCATGGGGTTTTCAGAAGCTGTTTCTTTGGAAGCAGGTCAGCAGGATTTCCTTCAAAGATGCCTGTAGGTGGACTTGAACTGCCAGCTTTTTGGGTAGTGGTCAATAGCATTTGCCCTTTACACCACCCAGGAATCATGAGGTATAGACATTCCTATCTAAACCGTCTAGATTGAGCATGAGAGGGCTCTCATAAAAGAGAATCGGGGGATTGTTCCAGAAGATGATGGACGAGACTCTGGACAGTCCAAAAGACCCAGTGTCCATGACAAAGACCAGGCGGCCCTGGTGTCACAGTCCTGCTCCTTAAACAAGTGCCCTGAGAACAGCTCTCTGCCCAGTGAGATGTGGCTTGAATCCATTTCTCACACCAGAGATGACAGGCCAGCACTCGACTCATTAAGAAGAAGGATGAGAGGGTGCACACGGCTGGATTTTTATGGTTTAAAACCTACTCCCCCCCGTCTGTTAAAGGATTACTGCTCCTCGAAGAATCCAGCCCCAGACGATAAGTGTTAATACCTTATTTCTTCAGGGACTCTGCAGTCTGGAGCTGGAATTGAATGTGAGCAGAATCAAGTAATTTGCTTTTTATCAGCATCCTGCACAGAAACTTGTTTGTGACCAGCGTGGGTCTCCGAAGAAAATGAGTTCGACTTCACCTCCCTAATCCTTCCACAAAGTCCCTAAATCACTGGCCATCAGTCCGCACCACTCAGCCTGGAATGACCATTGCTCCCAGTAATCAAAACAGAATTACGGTCGCTGTCACCTCCCGCTGATGGCTCCTTTAGGGCAGATGACAGCAGGACTTAAGAAGCAGTTCTGGTGGAGGGTGACAAGAGTCTACAAGCTGGGCTAGAGAGTGTCGGTGTTCTTGAAGGAGGGGGCTAGTCAGCGTCCCCCAAAACAAGCACAGGGGTCTTCCTTAACGCTAGTCTCTAGGACATGGGTGACATTCCCTTCCTGTGCCCTGGAGGTGCAAACAGCTGGTTTCCAGATGCTGTCGTGTTTCCTCACACTCAGCTTCTGTCTGCAAGGTTTGTGTCTTGAATCCATCCAGAACTGCAGGAGAAAGGCTGGCTGATCTGTTCCCATAAAGATGAGAAACAAGAAAATGCCAAGGAGCACTTCTACTTAGAGTTAGGGTCACCATGAGTCTTCTCTGAGCTTCTTTCAATGTATCATACTGATTTATTAAAAAGGTTGTTGTTGATTGCCTTTGAGTCAAGCATGGCTCATAGTGTGACCCAAAGAACAAAAGGCCTGAAGCCCCTCTACAACTATCAACCTTTATCAAAGTTCATAGAGTTCCCGGAGGCATGTTGTTTAGAAAGTGGACGCCACTCCTGCTTCCAAGGATAACAAATAACTGTCATAAAATATAATAATTAGGATTTTCCACATAAAAATTTAGATCTTTATGCTCTTCTGGAAAGTAGGAGAGGCGGAGAGGCCTGTGCCTGACTGGCCCTGCGGAGCTCCTGCACCTAGGACTCCAGTTCCCCCAGGCCCCACCGCCTTGAGAACTCCAGCTCCCACGCCCCATTCCTGCTGCCTGCTGGTCCTGGAGACTTTGCGCTTGAACCCTGCTCCCCAATACACAAGGGGCCCTGTGCTGTGAAGAGGGTCAGAGTTGGGACCCCAGAGGCAGACAGACAGCTAGCTCCTGCTGCTGACTCTGGCAGGTGTGAGCTGGTGACTTGAAGCAAGTGACTGAACGGGGTTGTTTGTTTTCTCAGTTTCCTCATCTGTAAAATGAGATTGATTGTAAAGGCCCCTGCTGCTTTGGAGATGAAAGGCGATAATGGCCTGCAGGAGGCACTGTGCATGTGTGCGCTGTTGGTGCAAAGCTTCTGTGTGTGACAGACCTTCATGTCATCCACTGGTCATCTTGGATAGTGTTAAACTACCCTCTTCCCCAAAATTGTTCACATCCTAACTCCTAGCACCCTTATTTGGAATAAGGTAGTTTTCAGGAAAGAATCAGTTGGTAACGAGTGGAAGTTTGGATTTCCCTCTGCTGTTGGGCCAGTACACCCTAGATATGATTTCTCCATTGCTTTTCACTCCGTGTCTGTCCTCAGCTCTGCGTGAATTTCTCTCCCTCTGTAGCTCTCTTTCCTTCTTCTCTTTCACTTGTTCCACAGCCCTGTGTCTTCCTTTTAGTTGAAAATAACCCAGCAGAACAGACATGCACTGGCCAGCTTCTCCATGTCTAACATAGTGGCATTGATTTCATTGTTGGCATCCTGTTCCCCTTCTTGCTGCCTCTACCAATAACCATTACTGACTTAGGCTAACAAGCACTAAACGCCTCATCTCTGTGCTCTGTGACTTAAACCTGGTACCAGGCAACATGCGTGTGGCCTTGGGCCCAGGAAGGCTGAGCTGCCCCAGTGCAAACCCAAGCCGGGCAGGGCCTGTGACTCAATGTCCCCACACCGGCCAGCTCCCCTCAGCAAGATGGATGGGACAGGGGCGACGGTGATGAGTGCCTGCAATGGGAGGCTGATTACTTGTCCATGAAGCAGTGATTTATTGGTAATTCTTCCTCTCCTCCCAAGTTGCTGGATTGCAGCTAATTTACCGACAGTCTTAAATCATAGCACCCCCCTTCACTCGCAGGGACACACTGCGAGGTCCTATCCACCGTGTGTCTCTTGGAACCGCTGACGTGATTAAACGGGAGTGGTGGGGACAGACCCGCCTCGGTGCCCAGGGCGGCGGCGATGTGGGCGCTGGCTGTGTCATTCATCCAGGAGTAGAGGCGGCCCACACATGGCTCGCCTAATTTCATGTTTGGCTGCCGATGGGTTTTCATTTATAGATAATATAAACAGGTTGACAGGTCCCTAATTAACTGATTTGTGGTCCTTTGGGAACAAATGGTTATTAATATTCATAAACGTGTGTAACGCTTTAGCAGCTGCTCGGCCCTGACATGATCATAATATGTCCTCGGCGGGGTGCTCCGTGATCTCTGATTTGTCTCTCTCCTGTGGATGCCACAGGGACAATTGTCACCGCTGACGCCCTTCTCCCCGTAACAGCTCTAACTCTTGATCATGTCCTCCTGTGTGCCTTACCCACTCCGGCTTTCCGGATGTAGCAAGATCCATCCTTCTCCCTCAGTGACCTCAGTCTTCTTCCAACCCCACTCTACCTCTCCGTGGTTAGGACTCATCCTCTAGGAAGCCCTCCTGGACTGAACGTGCCTGCTGCAATGCTGCTTTCTGCGTTCTGCTGCCTGCGCCGATCTGAGCACTTCCTGTAAACGGATCCTGCTCTGTGCTGACATCAAGCATTCCCCTTGCCGTGTGTCTGCCTACCTTCACCTGCAGCAGGGGGCTGGTAATAACAGGGCTGCCCCAGAGAACACTTTAAGCATCCTGTGAAATAATTGATCTGTCTAGAGAACTGCTATTTTTATTTGTTTTTCTTACTGCCGCTTTATGGAGCCCAGGGGATGCATGGCTAAGTGCTCAGCTTCTAACCAGTAAGTCAGGGGTTCAAAGTCAAGCTGCTTCGTGGAAGAAAGATGGGACAGTCTGCTTCTATAACCCAGTGCTGTTTTGCTTGGGCAGACATGTGGGGACATTCCACTAGGTTTCTGGGTTATATATCTTAACAGGAGCTGACCGCCTCATCTTTCTCTGAAGGAGCAGGTGGTGGATTTGAACCTTTGATCTTTTAGCCAACCACCTAACATGACCTAGGACTCCTTAGAAACCCTATGAAGAAGCAGTTACACTCTGTCCCGCAGGGTTACCATGGTTGGAATTAGCTCAACAGGAATGCGTTTTAGGCTTTGCTATCCCTTTAAAGTGTGCTGGTGGTTCAATGAATTAGTAGTTGGGTTTGAACCCACTGGCTGCTTCTCAAGAGAAATGATCTGGTGAGTTGCTCTGTAAAGATCTTCAGCCTAGAAATCCCCGTGAGCAGTTCTGTGGTGTCATGCGGAATCAGTAAGAACCACAATCAACTGAATACTGCTCTTTTGAGCTTTTGGAGATGAAACCACTCAACCTCAATCAGTGGATGTTGAAATGAAGCCCAGAGAGGTTAAGTGACTTTTCCAGGGTCACACAGCAAATTAGGGTCCTAGCTGGGCTCACACTCAAGTTCTTCCGGTTAGCTTCTGATTTGATTGCATGAGTTGATGCGAAGACATTTCTGAAGACTTTGAACCCCTAGGGTTCACAGACATCAACTCTGGGCCTCTCCCCAGTTTGGCAGTTATGCCTATGATTGAGTTCACCCCGACTTCCTGCCTGCCTCCCATAAGTCAACATTTCATTTCACTCTGCAGATGGAGAGAAAATGAGGGCTGCTTGCTTCCAAGCTACCAGTGCTTGCAGGCCAGTCCTTGCCCTGTGAGAGAGGGTGGGGCTGTGAGCACTGGGCCTCGAGCGTTTCTTTCTGTTCCTCATGAAAAAAAAAGGTTAGAAAGGGAAAGCAATTTCTGAGAAAATGACCCAGGTGATTAGGTGAAATAGCTTCTTCATTTTCTGTTTTATTCTTCTGCTGAGAAGCAGCGTCTGGAGTGTCCGTTAGAATAGAAAGACAGGAGTAAGCAGCGTTCAGTGAAACTGGGTTACTGCCCACTGCTCAGGAGCTTAGGGTCAAGACTGAAGCTCAGTTCCACTTCACGGATGCCATCACCCAGTTCATGTGAGTTCCCCCCACACATACCCTCCCTACTTTAAAGTGAAAAATATGAGCAGATAGATTAAGTCATTAGATTGTCTCAAGAAGTTACTGAAAAGGCATTTTCTCACTGTCTCTGGTACTCCTGGGTAACTGTTTTCACCTCTTTCATGTTTCATGTTGCCATTTTTAATCTAGATAGCGTGCGGTAAACCTTCCCTTGTCTGTGAAAACCAAGTCTGTAATTGTTGTTGTTGTTGTTGTTATGTGCCATCGAGTCGTTTGTGACTCGCAGCGACCCTATGTACAAGAGCCCTAAATGCCGTTCTATCCTGTGCCAAGCTCGCTGTCTCAAAC
>NW_006399765.1:21154444-21161706 GCF_000299155.1 Elephantulus edwardii | reverse complement strand
GCTTCAATCCATATTGAAGACTGCAGTCCTTGACCTTCTGCAGCAAGCACTTCAGGTCCTCCTCAGTTTCAGCGAGCAGGGTTGTGTCATCTGCATAACACAGGTTGTTGACCATTCTTCCACCAATCCTGATGCCACATTCCTCCTTGTACTGCCCAGCGTTTCAGATGATCTGTTCTGCATACAGATTGAAAAGGTATGGAGACAAAATACATCCCTGACGGACCCCTTTCTTTATTTTAAACCATCCAGTGTCGCAGTAAACCTTCCCTTGTCTGTGAAAACCAGGTCTGTAATTAAGGAGTCATAATCAAATGTTGTTGGGTGAAGAGAATCATTTCAGCTGCATGTGCATCAGCGGCCACTTTATGCCCATGAGGCACATGCAGTTAATGGTGCTGCCTGTAATTATGCACAGCCTAGGCCTTAATCCTCCCCTCAACAGACCATAGTTACAGGCTCTGGGACCCCTGTACTTTGAATATTTCAGGGATGCGGCAGAGACACTCTAGTGAGTACCTGCTGTCCTGAGAGCTGAGATCAGAAGCAAGAAAGATAGTCACAAATTAGGATTTTATGCAGAGTATGGCTTCATCAGTTTAAGAGTATCTACAGTGCCCACTGGCCCTGGTGCAGGTAGGCGTGTCGCAAAGCCAGCTAGGAGGAGCAGATGCCACGCAGGACAGTCTTCTGGTGTGGAGATGGCAGCTCAGCTGGTGAGAGGTTGGGTCGTGGGAGGATGAGGCATGACAGCTTTCTGATGCTGAAATGAACCTCTTAGAGAACGTGGACAGGGTGCTGGCACTGGGGACCGTTTTCACAGCACAAAACAGCCCAGAACTTTCTAGGATAGTTGTGTCCTTGGTCTCCAACCTTCAAATATCAGAAATGTCCTCCTTTTGTGACAATAAATATGTTCACCTTCACATTTCTGAAAGCCCCTGAGAAGTGGCATATTTCAGTGAGCCTACCGTCTCCCAGGAACCATGGGCTACAGTAGCAGAGACTCTAAAGATGCTGCTTCCAAAAGGGTTCTCATCTGTCGTCCACAGGGTCACTGAGTCAGAGCTAACACAACACAACTTAACAATGACAACCATCTCCTCATTTTATTAATGAAGAAATGCCATGATCTCAGTCACAGGGTGGAAAGGCCAGGTTGTCATCCCTCCAGTCTTCCATAACTGCTCTTCTGGGGGTCATCCATTGTCTTATACTAGATCTGATGGTAAAGGCCAATTTACCGTGTTGTTGTTTTGTTAGTTGCCATCAAGTATGACTCATAGTGACCCTACAAACAGCAGATCAGAATCCCGTCCTATCCTGTGCCATCCTCATCACCTCTGACACACACTCTCAAGCCCGTTGCCTCAATCACTGGGTCAATCTGTCTTGTTAGCAATCTTCCTTCACTTCCGTTAGCCTTCCACCTTTCCAAGCATGATTTCTCTTTCTAAAGAACAGCCTCTCCTAGCAACATGCTCAAAGTATGAGAGAGAAAGCCTCACCATCTTTGTTTCCAAAGAGCTCTCTGGCTGCACTTTCTCCATGACAAATCTATTTGTTCTTTTGGCGGCCCATTCAGTTCTCTTCTCCAACACCTCAACTCAAAGGCATCAGTTCTTCTTCCGTCGTCCTCATTCATTGTCCAGCTCTCAGAGGCACAGTCCTCAGGTTAACAGCATCTTCTAAGAACAATTGCACCTGGAACAGTAACAGAAGAGGCTCTGAGTTGTCAGACAGTCAACACTCCTCCCCCCACCCTCTTCTTTCCTGCTTAGAGGTGCCTGACCTGGTGCTGAAATAAGAGTTGGTAATTAGTCCCATCTCAGAGAAGACGGCCCATCTTCAGAAGGTTAATCTGGTCTGAAGGCGTCATACAAGTGAACCAGTAGTGGGTCCCAGAGTTGGCATTTGGCTCTTTCTTATTAGTAAGAAGTACGCTGGAGGCTCCTCTCCCCTCCCACCTCATACACCCAATATACCAAACTCATCACAAAGTCTTTCATCCCAAACTCCTTCTCTCTTCCAGAGATGGGAGAGCTGGAGCCTGGTGGCCAAATTATGTCCATAATGATATGATAGGTTGTTGGTATAGGCCATCAAGTGGGAACCGACTCATAGCTGGTCCTCCTGATGGTTTTCAGAGGCTGAAAACTGCAGGGATGGAGACTGCACATATTTCTTCTGTGGAGCAGCTGGTGGATTTGAACCCCATGCCTGTGAGTTGGCAGCATAGCTCCTTATCACTAGGCCACCAGAACTCGTACAGATAGGAGGAAGGGCCAATAAGCCACAGAAGGCAAAGCAGATGAATGGAACGAACCCAAATCCATGGTGACATCGTACTTCCGCCACACTAGCCCCAGGATCTCGTCAAGGTATATATCTTGGTCATGTGAGACAGGAGATATGTGTAGAACCAAAAAAATAGAGCTAGTTAATAGTTCTGTAATTGAAAAAAACTAGTCCTTTTCATAAAATCTACCATCAGTGTATGTCAGGTGCTGCACTAGACCTTGAAATGTGGTAATCTGTAAGATTCTGAGTGGCCAAAGCTGGTCGAAGCAGCGCCAGTCTCTGCAGACAGTAGTTGCCTGCCCCTTGTTCACAACTAGCCCTAGTCCGCCCTGAGGTCTAACGTTAAACTTCAAGGGCTGTCATCGGTGATTGGAACCCGAGATCCTGGTTCCTTCTGATCTTTAAGAGAGTAAAGGATGGAATGTGCAGGCAGCAGTCCCTACAAGGGAAATGAGAAGTTCTATTACAGCACCCCAGCCTCTGGAGACATGAGCCAACCAGATTAAATGGACACTGGGATTACAATAAAGTGGATGTTGAGGGCCGTCCACAAACTCAAACCAGACTCATCGCCATAGAGCCTATTCTGACTCAGGGTGTTGTGATTGTTGCTATTGTTTGCCATTGAGCGGCAACCGACCCATAGCTGACCCTCGGCAGATTTTCAGAAGCAGTAAATCACAGAGGAGAAGATGGCCCATCTTTCTCCCGCGGAGCCGCTGGTGGATTCGAACCACGTGGCTTTGAGCTTGCAGCACAGCTTCTTACCACTAGGCCATCAGAGTGGTTAGATGTGATACCGACATCGTGAACGACACACCTTGCCTGTCCCGCACCACGCTCAGAACACAGCACACTGTGTCACTCCATCTCTTTGAAGGTCTTTCTCTCTCTCTCTCGCTAAGCCTCTGCTTTCTTCAGCCTTTTGCTGAGAGCTGGCCCCTCCGGTTGACATGCCCGACATATGTGGGACAAAGTTTCATCATCCTTGCGTCTAGAAGCACCCTGGTCGTACTTCCTCCAAGACAGACTTGTATGTTCTTACGGCAACTTCCTAAGACCCATGAGCCGGTTGCCATCTAACTGACTCTGACTCAGACAAATCCACCAGCAGTGTCTGAGGCTGTAAATCCTAATGGGCGAGGACTGTCCATCTTTCTCCCTCAGATTCTCTGATAGATTTGAATCTCCAGAGACCCTCGGCCTTAAGGCTAATAGTGCAACTCAGTAATGACTACGCCACCAAAGGGATCTTGGTAGCAGAGTAAGGAACACGTGGGACTGCTCAGGGGAAGGCTGGGGGTTTGAATCCGCTCCACCACCTGTACTCTACAGGGGGAATAGGGGAGCCTCTGTGAAGACTTGCAGCCTCAGGACCTAACAGAAGGGGCACTGACTCTGAACCCAGGGTTAGCAAATCTCTCTCTCTCTCTCTCTCTCTCAGCAGTTGCAGCAGCGAGCATAACAAAGGATGAACTTGGTTATCTTCCCAACAGTCATAGGCTCCCCCTTCTTCCCTACAAGCAGAAGCTCTCCGACCTCGTGTGGAGATGAGAGCTGATGGTCTCAAGTGTCTTTGGTCTTTGGAATGCATGTGTGGTAGGAAGGGTTATAAATAAAGCATCCCCTCCCACCCCCCACCCCCCACACCCTCTGAAGGCCTGGTGCTTGGTTCTCTTTCCCTTTGAAAGCCTTGCCCAGCCTGACGGGAATCCTAATTAAAGTCGTACTCAGCATGACTTCTAATTAGCCAGAGCAGCTCCACAAAAGCCATCCATATAGAGCAGCATAATGGTGCCAAGTGACTTTACCCCAAGAAGCAGCGGTCTGGAATACCCAGCCTGTGGGAGGCCGGTCAGCTCCTGTGGGGACAGGGCCACTGAAGGTGTCCTCTGGGGCTGCTTCTGTGTGGCCAGGGGACCATGGCTTTTATCAGGAGCTGGCAGGCTTAGCTCGTGTAAACAAGTAGGAGATTTAAAACAGCCCACAAGGAGCTGCCGCCCAAACAGTGCATGACTGGATTTTCTATCTTGGGACGAATAACCAGGGACGAGAGTGGAAGGAGGAGGTATGATTCCGAATCTCCTCATGGCACCTCTGCATCTGGATTTAGAGGTGGAAATAAGTGGGAGATGGAATCCCTAACAAATGAAAGGGTTGGGACACAGCAATTTCTCAAAGCAGAAACTGTCTCACTTTTCCTCATTCCCCTCAAAGCCATAGACCTTTTTCTATGCCTTTGCTCATGACTCAATTCCAAATGTGACCTGGGGAGATGCAAGTTCAGATAACATTCTTTGTTCAGGAAAAGCTCATTAGGAATTCTGGGATACTTACATTGTAAGTCAGGCCAAGTACAGAGCCGGAAACTGGAGAACCCATTCCTGCTAGGAAGCCCCGTTCAAAACAGGCCCCTACCTGCTTGTAACCAAGCAGGACACTAGTTTACCTTTAAGGGTGTGGATGCTAACAGCTTCCCCAGTGTCCAGGAAACACTCCTTTATAACGCTCTTACCTTTTGAGGGGAGATCTGGGAAACCTTGGAGCTAGTGAAAAACTGAAAATAAGTCACATGCATTAGCAATAATAACAAAAGTTAATGGGGAAATGATTCCAACTGGAAAGAAAGAAGTGCACACATTCATAAGCTACACGCCTGTACATCGTTCTGTAAATCCAGGTGGTGCTGATGGAAGGTCAGTGGCCTAGCCCCCTTGGAATTGTGCTGTTAACCCCAAGGCTGCACCTCTCCGCTATTCTGAATCAACAACTATGAGGGAGAAAGACGGACAATCTCCTCCCTTGAGATTTATAACCTAAGAAACACAATGCTGGGTCAGACCTGAGTTGGGTCTGACCTGATGGCCCTGAGTTGGGTTGCACTCAGAGGCAGTGGTGCTGCTGTGTGCCCCGTTGTTCATTCCAGCTTCTAGAGGCTCAAGAGAACAGGCTAGGACTGCTCCGTTGAGTTTCTAGGACGAAGCAGAAAGACAGAGGTACAATGATTGGGATATTCAGCTGCTAACCAGAAGATGGGCCGTTTCAACCCATCAGTCACTCCATGGGGGAAGACGGGGCAGTCTCCTTCCATAATGGTTCATAGCGTTAGAAGTGCTATTGGGCAAGTCTGCCCTGTTCTACAGGTTGCTATGAGTCAGCAGCTGCTCAGAAACAACGGGCTTGGCATTTCGGGCTGATCTTTCTTTAGCTTGAGTTTTGCGAATGAGACAGATGTGTGTTTTAGGGAGGACCTCTTCCCACCACAATCTCCAAGGCCCTCCCTGTAGATGTGACTGCTAAGTCAGCAATGTTAGCCCTTTCAAACCCCCTGAGACCATGAGCTGCTCCTAGGCCATGCCACTTTCAGCAACTTTCTGTGTCTCAGGGGATCAATTCCCACGAGAAGCTTCAGTGATGGGCATGTTCCCCTTCCAGAATACAGGGTATCCTTCTGATGTCCTTTGTTCGCTCCCTAAGCTCAGGAACTAGCACCCTTCGTCCCTAGATGATGATGGTTTCTTTAGCAGTTTTGTAAAACCTTAAAGCGTTCATATAAATGAATGTGTTTGGAAGGTCAGGATGTTCCGCCCACCGAAACCCACCACGTCCACGTCACAGAGAACCTCCAGCAGGTTTCTGAGGCTGTCAATCTTCACACAGTTAAGTAGTCTGGAAGTTGCATTCTTCTCAGTGTTTTCCATAATTTGCTGTGATCCACTCGCAGGTCTTTGCACAGTCAATGAAACACTAGTAGAGAAGACCTGGGTTGTTGCTGTTGCTACATTCTATAACTACGACTCATAGGGACCCATGAAGTTGAACCTTGCTCTATCGCACGCCATCCTCACAATCTCTCTGATATGCTTCAACCCATTGCTACAGTCACTGTGTCAATCTCTATTGTTGAGGGTCTTCCTCTCTTTCTCTGTCCCTCCACCTTTCCCACCATGATGCCTTTTACCAAAGACAGATTATTCCAAACGGTGAAGATCTTGCGGTGCATCGACTGGTACTCATCTCTCCAGGCTGCTAATCTGGAGGTGACCACATCCAAGCTCTTGGCTATCTTCAGTTTTCTACAACAGGAAACCTGGATTACTAGAAAAACCAGTCCAGCTGGGAAGTTCATGAGAAGTATAGAGGCTAACAAGATCATCTGCTTCTGTGATGATGTCTCTGGGAGCAGCATTTGCAAACTGCTTATCCCACCAGCAGTGAAAACAATTGCTCTAGTGAAGGCTCTTCTCTGCTCATCCCCCTTCCTGTCAAGGAGGGCATTGTAATTCTTAATTACCAGCCAGGGAATAGAAATGTAATCGCTTAAGGGCTGCCGCTTTATGGGTGATCCACATCCTGTGGGGGCCAGGTAAACCTCTGCCCTAAACAAACTTCTTCAGCTGGTGTCTTGGAGATGGAACCAGGGACAATAGGGAAGGCCTTGGCTTTCAGGCCATGCCGGCTGAGTGCAGAGAAGGATGGGAGGGGACTTGAACAGACCAAAAGGTGGTGTTGGGTGGGACTGAACATTGCATGGTTTCTACAAGGTCAGAACTGGCAGGTGTCTCAATTAGCCTGTGGTGATGACACCAGGTAGGAAATTTGTACACTTACTTAGTCCTCCCTGAAGGAGCCCTGGTGATACAATGGTTAGACATTAACTAAAATGTTGATATCTCCATCCTACCTACCAGCCAAGCAAGCAAGGGACATCATGCTTGGGAGGGTTGAGGGACAACGCAGGAGGGGAAGACCCTCCTTGAGATGGGTTGATTCGGTGACTGGGGTAATCGGGATGGGTGTGTCAGAGGCGGTGCGGTTGGCGCAGGATAGAGCAGGGTTTAGGGCTGTTGTGCATAGGGTCGCTGTGAGTCGGAAACGACTCGACGGCACATAACAACAACAACCATCCACATAACTCTGCTCCATTGCTGGGTTTGAAAATGTATTGTGGTGGCCACACA
>NW_006399765.1:21151847-21154344 GCF_000299155.1 Elephantulus edwardii | reverse complement strand
CGCAGGATAGAGCAGGGTTTAGGGCTGTTGTGCATAGGGTCGCTATGAGTCGGAAACGACTCGACGGCACATAACAACAACAACAACAACCTACCGACGGCACATAACAACAACAACAACAACCTACCAGCCACTTTGCCTGAGAAAGAAGCCTTGGAGATTGCACTCACCCTTACAGCACAGAAAACCCTACTGGGTAGTCCTACTCTGCCGTGTAGGGTCAGAACTTGGCAACACACGATAACAAGACTTCCCAGAGGAAGTAGGTACACTGATGAGCCTGAACTCTGGAGACAAGCTGTTTGAGTTTGAATCTTGACTCTACTATTTTCTGACTGTCTTATTTTGGACAAGTGACTTCCCAGCTTCCTATCTGAGAAACTTCATTGAGAAGGAGGATGTAATAACTGTATCTGTTTCACAGGACTGTCTTGAGGTCTAAGTGAGTAATATATGCAATATCCTTAGAACAATGCCTGGAGCATCATGGGATGCTGTCTAAGGTTTGCTGTTCTTCAGGACTGAGTCTTTAGCTGCCTGGGACATGTAGGGAGTCATAATTCTTTCAGTATTAGAGAGGAAGAACTCAGCTCAGGGATGCCTGACTCTAGGCTCACTCTTAAATCAAGTGAAATCAATAATTATTGACTCTGTGTCTGCAGTGTAGACAGCTTTATGCTGGAAGCACACACTCACACCATCAAGATAGGAAGCTGAGATTGAACCGTGTGGCCTATGGACAGCAAGAGAGGAACCAGGGTTGTGGAGGATACTGGTAAGAAAAGTGTTAAATGGCCGTACACAGTTAGGAGTCAGATGTGGAGTGGGAAGTGAATGGTGTAGGGATTTGAACAGCATTTCTTAAGAAAATCAAGTAAAATTTTCAGAGCTTATAATTGTGTCCAGTAGTTCAAGGAGCTACAAACCTAAAATATATTTAGCAAGCTGAGCAAATCAATGAAAACATTTACATGGAGAAAAACATGGAAACGTAAATGTGTCTTGAAAAGGAAGGCATTTAGGATGCCTTGCTTTACCAAACTTGGTGCCAGTACAGGAATTGAGGAAAAGATCGACGGGACCAAACCTAAATGCACGAATCAATGCGTATTTTATGCATTGTGAATAGGTGTTCCTAGGTAACACAGGTAGGTCCCTGGCTGCTAACTCAAAGGATGAAGGTTCAAGTACACCCAGAGGCATCCCAGGAAGAAAGTCTACATTCTATTGTCGAAAAAGTCGCTCTTGTAATCTTTACGGAAATACAGCTCTACTCAGACACAGGTGGGGTCACAGAGGGACAGAACTGACTCAAGGAGGACTAGTGATTGGGGTTTTGATATGAAATACAAATAAGTGGTTAAACTCAAAATAGAAACAAATCTAATTTTCAATAGCAATTAAAAGGCACAGTTCTGAGGTATGATTATAACAGGTCTTGAAGATTCATATGAATAAAACTATGAAAGGAAAGCACAAAATAAGGAGATACGTAACATCTTCCTGGATTGTGGTTGTTGTTGTTGTTAGGTACCACTGAGTTGGTTCCAGATCAATGCCACCCCATACACACCACCGTGAGACACAGCCCAGCCGTGTGGCTTCCTCCTCGTCGCTGCTGAGTCCTATGGCTGCAGCCACAATGTCAATCTAACTCACCAATGGTCTTCCCCTGTATCACTGACCCTCTGTCTCACCAAGCACAATGTCTTTTTCTCCAAGGACCAATCCTTCCTAATAACATATCCAAAGTTTGTTAAATGAAGTCTTGCTCTCCTTGCCCCCACGTGAAGCATTCTGGGTCTATTTCTTCCAAGACACAAGCCCAGCCAGTTAGTACAGATGGAAGATCTGTTTCCACATTCTCCACTTACTGCTCCAGCAAATGACCATTGAAGAAATGGTCTAAAGTACCTATAGAAAATTCAATTCTAAAAATAAATTTCACAAAAAGAAAATGAATTATGGAGTTGTTAACATCTGGTATTTTCACACATGGCATTAAAATAACTGAAATGTGGAGATGGCTGAGAGTGGAGCAACACAATTCAGTGGAAAGTTAAGGAAACAAAAGATCCACACAGACATAATGCTTTACAATGAGCTAAAGGTTGCGTTTTCTACTGTTTGTGAGAAGACAGATTATTTAATAGATGGTGTTCAGATCATTTTGAAAGTGCCTAATGATCTGGATAAAAATATGAAATCTGATCCATAACTCATTGCGTGCATCAAAATACATTCCTGATGCATTGATAAATGTAGAAAGCATCTAAGCCCTAGAAGAAAAGAAATAAATGTTTATGCTGCTCAGAGGAGGCGGATTTGTAAACATGACAGTAAAGGGGGAAAGCACAAATGCAAAGTTTGCTAGCTGTGAAACAAGAATGAAAAACGGAGGGGAGCTCTGGTGGCCTAGTGGCAAGGAGTTGCAACTACAATCTCAGAGGCGCACGGTTCGAATCCACCAGATGCTCTGCCGGGGAAGGAGGGACAA
>NW_006399765.1:21120555-21151162 GCF_000299155.1 Elephantulus edwardii | reverse complement strand
GACTCCTGTCATGACAATAATACCTAATCACATATCCCTTTTAAACAGTTTTCTCCCTCATCTGTTTCAATGCAGTATACATTATTAAACCCATCTTTCTCAGTCTCCCCTCAACTCTGATGTCAGTCTCGTTTTACAACAGTGGCACTATGCAGTATCTGTCCTTGTGTGACAGAGATATTTCGCTCAGCACAATGTCCTCCAGGGTCACCCATTTTGAATAATATTGCATGAGTTCATTGTTTTTGAATGAAGTGTAGTATTCCATTGTGTGAATGTATGAATATACCACAGCTTCTCTATCCATTCATTTGTTGATGGGCACTTAGGTTGTTTCCAACTCCTTGCTATAACGAACAAAGCCACGATAAACATGGGTGTGCATATGTCTGCTTGGATGTCAGTTATGGTCACTTTGGAGTATATTCCCAGTAGTGGAATTGCTGGGCCAAATGATATCTCTATTTGCAACTTTGATTGCACCATTTTACACTTCCATCAACAGTGAATAAGAGTTCCAGTTTCTCTACAACCTTGCCAGCCTTTGTTGTTTGCTGCTCTGTTAAATTTTGCTATTCTGACTGGAGTGAGATGATATCTCATAGTTGTTTTGATTTGCATCTCACTTACAGCTAGGGATTTTGCCCATTTCTTCACGTGCCTGTTGGCCATCTGAATGTCTTCTTTGGTGAAGTGTCTGTTCATATCCTGTAGGACTGCTGTGTTTATAGAAGTAGATGATCACTTCTCCTGCAGAGTAGCTAGTAGGTTTGAACCTCCAACCTTTTCGTTAACAGCCAACTAATCACTGTGTCACTATGGCTCCTTATAGGAGAAGTGTGTATGTGTATACACACATGCACACACACACGCACGCACATGTGCGTGTATTTATAGAACTCGGGTGTCTTAGTGATAAAGGAGTTGCACTACCAATCCAAAAGCAAGGAGTTCAAATCCATCAGCTACTCCTCCTTAAAAAGATGAAGCTTTTCCTCTGGGGTAATTTGCAGTCTCTAAAAACTTGCTGGTATGCACACACACATACACACTCAAACACACACTCACACACACACACACACAAAGGGAGCTCTGGTGGCCTAGGAGGTAAGGAGTTGCACTGCCAACCCTAAGACAAGTGGTTCACGTCCACCAGCTATTTTGTGGGAGGAAGATGGGCCATCTTCTCATGTGTTATTTGTTGTTGTTGTTGTTGTTGTTATGTGCCATAGAGTCGCCTGCAACTCATAGTGACCTTATGGTTCGACAGCCCTAACTAAACCTTGCTCAATCCTGTGCCAATCTTATTGTCTCTGATACACCTACCCTAATTACCCCAGTCACTGAATCAATCCACCTCATCAAGGGTCTTCCTCTCGTGCACTGTCCCTCCACCCTAAACAGGATGTCCCTCTCCAAACACTGGTCTCGCTTTGCAACATGTCCAAAGTATGTCAGATGAAGCTTCAGAATCCTTGACTCCAAGGAGCAGTCTGGTTTTACCCTCTCTAGGATGAACCTGTCTGTTTTTTCTGTCAGTCCATGATATATTCAATAGTCTTCTCCAGCACCACAGCTCAAAGGCATCAGTTCTCCTTCTACCAACCCTATTCTCCAGCTTTCCAATGCATAGCAAGTAATTGCAAAAACCATGGCCTGTATTAGGTGCACTTTAGTCTCCAGACTTACATCATTACTCTTCAGTACTTTGGGGAGGTCTCTGACAGCAGAATTTCCCAATGCATTTTGTCTTTTCATTTCCTGGCTGCTGGTACCAAGAGTGTTGACCGTAGAGCCAAGCAGACTGAAGCTGTCAACAATCTCAATCTCTTCACCATCTGTCATGATCCTGCCATTTGTCCCAGTGGTGAGAGTCTTTGTTTTCTTGATGTTGAGCTCTAATCCATTTGAAAGCTGCAGTCCTTCACGTTTTGCAGCAAGCTTCAGGTCCTCCTCAGTTTCAATAAGCAGGGTTGTATTATCTGCATAACACAGATTGTTGATGAGTCTTCCTCCAATCCTGATGCCACATTTCTCCTCACACAGCCCAGCCTCCTGGATAATCTGTTCCACATATAGATTCAAATGATGTGGAGATAGGACACATCCTTGACGCACACTCTTTTCAATTTTGAACCATGAAGTGTTTCCTTGCTCTGTTCTGAGGACTGCCTTCTGGTCTAAGTATAGGCTTTGCATAAGCACAATCAAGAGTTCTGGGATTCCCATTCTTCTTAGAGTCAGCCACAGTTTGTTGTGATCCACACAGTCAAAGGCCTATGCATAGTCAATGAAGCACAGATAGATATTCCTCTGGTACAAGATCCATCTGACATTAGCTATAATATCCCTCATACCATGACCTCTTCTAAACCAGGCCTGAACTTCAGGCAGTTCTCTGTTGATGTGCTTTCAAGTCATTTTTGGATAATCTTCTGTAGAGTCTTGCTTGCATGGGATATCAATGATATTTCTTGATAATTTCTGCACTCTGTCGGGTTGGCTTTCTTTGGAATGGGACCAAATATAGATCTCCTCCAGTCAGCTGGCCAGGTGGTTGTCCTCTAGATTTCTTGGCACAACTTGGCGAGCCCATCCAGGGCAGTGTCTGTTTTTTGAAATATGTCAATCGGTATGCCATCAATTCTAAATTCAAAAGGAACTTCAGTAATACACTAGCAGGAAACTGGCAAAAAAAATTCAAGACAAGTTCAGAAAATGATGTGGAATGAAAAATTACACCACTAAACCAGATGGGTCGTGGCTGAAAGCAGAGACTATCAGTCAACCGTGGTTCAGAACAAATTAAGGATAACATGGCAAAGAATAAGAATCGTAGTTCTGAACTCTGCTCAGACAGAACTTGTACACAGATCAAGAGGCAGCCATTCAAACAGAACACGAGGGTGCTGCCAGGTTTAAAACTGGAGAAAGTACATGTCACGGTTGTATTCTCTCACAGCACTTAGTGAATATGGTGGTTGAGCAAATAATCTGGGAAGTTCAGCTATGTGAAGAAGAATATCGCCTCAGGATCGGAGGAAGGCTATTGAACGACCATCAATGTGCAGCCCTCCCTACCAAAAACAGAGAGTCCATTTCCTGGACTTTTCAGCTTCTAAAGGTCCTCCACATTCCTTGACCCCCAGCTTCTTCCTCTGTGTTCAAAGCCAACAAAGTCAGGCTAAGTCCTCATGCTGCCATCTCTCTGCCTCTCCTTCTCTAGTGCCCACATCCACCATCCACTTACAAGAACGCTTGTGATTATATTTATGCTCCTTGGTGTTAAGGGAGCCCAGTTGAAGTGAGTATTGAACTGCTAACTAAAAGGTTGGCAGTTCAAATCCACCAGCTGCTCTGTAGCAGAGAGCTGAAGCAGTTTGCTTCTATTCAGTTGTACAGTTTGGAAAGCTTGTAAGACAGTTCTTCTCTGTTATGTGTGGGAGAAGGGTGGGCAGTCTGCGCCCTTGGAATTTACCATCTCGAAAAAACCACTGGAGGGTCAGCTATGAGTTGGTTCTAACCCAGTGGTACATACAACAACAACAATAGCAACTCTTGATATACAGAGTGACTATAGGGTCATGAGTTGGAATTAACTCAATGACAATGAGTTTAGTTTTGATTTAAGTAGCATAAATGGAAGGCAGATGATTTAAATCCACCCAGGGTTGAGTACCTGCTTGGAAAAGTAGAGGGTTGGCAAAAGACAGAAAGATTCTCAATGAGGTGGATTCACACTGTGAGTGCATCTGTTGCCTACAACACTTAAGAACAACAACAGACCTAGGAAGAAAGGCCTCCTGGTCTACTCCTTAGAGGTTGCCTTGTGAACTCCATGGTGATCAATTCTACTCCACGTACAGGAGTCAGAATCAATTGACGGCAGTTGATTCAGGTTGTTTTGTTGTGTGATCACACACTAAACACTGGGCCCATCCAGACTACCCAGGGCAATCTCCTGTTCTGATGTCTTCCGATTACTATCTTTCATTCGATGATGTCTATCACCTCACTTCCCCATTGTGACGAAACCTAACACATTAACTGTTTCCAAGAATTCAGAGGAGCTTGGGAAGTCAGTATTCTGCTTTGGCAGTTCAGGTACCTGGAGACAGATTGACTGCAGGGAGAGACGTCCTTGCTGCTGGAAGGACCTGGTTCGTTTCCCCAGGCTGCTCAGCCCAGAAGGGTCTTGCCTCCTGACCAGAAAGGTTCAAAGTACCCAGTGACAGTCACTGCCTTCCTCCCTTCCCTGAAATCACATCAAGTTCAACAGAAATAATTTGAAAGCACCGTTCCCAACTCATAGACTCGTTACAGAAAATATCTCAGACTAAATACCCACTTTCCCAGCCCTAGAACAGAAAATCAATAGCGCAGCTGTGCTAAGAGCAGATGTCTGATTCAGTAGCTGATTTAGGCACAGTCCTTCATTGCAAAGCTCATCAGAAACCTTCATCGGGGTACACCCCTTTCAGCAACACCCCGTCTCCCTTCCCAGCCTGGGGAAGGATGAGAGGCAGGTAATTTATACACATAATTATTCCCACAGAGTGAACAGATGGGCGACTTTCTCCAGGGGACAAGGTGTACAACGTCCCATTTCTCACTGGGGCAGCAAGGACAATTTCAATTAACCAACTTCCCACGAACTGGCCCCCAGAAGAACTTGGGGGAAGAAACAGACAGAGAGAAATGGCTGATGTCTGAGTTAGCTTCTGTCGTAGTACATGCCAGTTTGAGAGCTTACTGCTCTCGGCTCGGGAAGAAGCCCTGGTCACTGGATTCTGTAGTCAAAGGGAGTATTGCACTCAGTGACTCAAAGCAAGAGCAGCCCTCGATGGTCCTGTCTCTGCTTCATCAGGAGGTGAATGCTGATTGACCCCCTGGAGGCTCCCCATCTTGGCATGGGAACATGAGCTACATGAGACATCAGAGTCAAGGAATGTGCAATTGATAGAGACAAGACTGTGAATACGGTCATTGCCACGAGTATGTGGAGACTCGGGAAAGCTGATGGTTCTGTAGTACTGTGATTGAGTGGAGAGAGCTTAGACTTTAACCAAGAGAGACTCAAGTTCAAAGTCCTACTCAACCTCTTAATTTCATAGAATTGTTCTAAAAGGAAGTACCGCAAGTGAGTGCCTTTAATAAGTGAAGTTCATTATCTTCACATTTAGGAGGCGGAAGTCTGGATTCAGGGTGCTGGCTTTAGAGAGGGCTCATGTTCTATCATTTCACTTTGTCTCTGTTCAGTTTCTGCCCCTCAGTTCTTTGACGATCTTCATGTCACATGGAATTTATTTTCTTTCATCCCTGATAGTTTCTCTGTGCCCAGTCTACTTGTCTTACATCTCAAAAGTGATGGGCTTAAGATCCAATCAATGTGGACGTGGCCTCATTAACAAAGGAAAGAGAACTCTGTTCCCAAATGGAATTACATCTGCATCTACCCAAACCCCTAACTAAGCCCTTTGGATTGTGGCTTTGGAGAAGAGTACTGCATATCCCATGGATTACAAACAAATATATATGTCTTAGAGAAGGTGCAGCCAGAGAGCTCCTGGGAGGCAAAGATGATAAAGCTTCGTCTCACATAATTTGGGTGTGTTGCTAGGAGACGCTGTTCCTTGGAGAGAGATAGAATGTTTGGGACAGTGGAGGGATGGTGAAAGAGAGAAAGATCCTCAACCAGGTGGGTTGGCACAGTGACAGCAGCAATGGGCTCAAGTGTGTCAGAAATTGTGAGGACGGCACAGGATAGGACAGGGTTCAGATCTGTTGTTCATAGGGTCACTATGAGTTGTACTCTATTCGACAGTACCTAACAACAACAATACGGGAAGTGACACACATGAACGCAAGTTCCTGGCATGTGGTAAGTGTTCTGTAAGAGTTAGTGCAGGCACAATTGATACAAAACCCATTGTTGGTTCAGTGTGTTTCAATAATCATATTCCCATTTTATGGGTTGGGAAATTGAGGCACAGAGAATTAAAATTCTTGGTCAATGTTGGCGTATTTGACATGTGGAGAAGCTGGCATTTCAGCCCAAGCATTGGGGTTCTCGGGCCTGATCTCATAACCTCTGTTCTATTCTACTAGAATCCCCCCGATCATGGTGAAGTTGAATGAACCAGACAGCCAACCGGGGAGGTTATTAAGCAGGCTGGAAGCCATTCTGCCCTGCTGCTGTGTGAATACAGTTAAGTGCCGAGACTATGGCATGCTCCTTCTTTGCCAGGCTCCTCACGGCTTCCCAGCACTGGTCGCTTCAAAGCACCATTATAATTTCTCTTTTGCATTTTGGAGTCTCTGAATGGGTCAGCTGGCTCAGAGATGCTAGGGCACCCAGCCAACTCCTGCCATCTGGCCCAGCCCTGGAGACAGCATATGCTACAGTCCTTGGCAGGGACCATCCTTCAAAAGGCCTCCAAATGAGATCTTAAATGGGCCCACCAAGGGTGCCTGATCCCTGAGACCTCTGGGGATAGATTCCCCATGGCTTGGGCTTCTGTAGGTCCCTGGCCAACAGTCCTCAGGTGGACAGAGCTTGGCTGCAGATATTCTTCTACATTTTCAGGCTTGAGCGGTGCCCTTTGGACAGAAATATGAAAGAGCTGACATGAGCTCAGACTATAAGCAAGGGACGTTAACGTGACACCTCCCCACTGCAGGCACCCTAGGAGGTGCCAAGAACACAAAGACAAATAAAAATCAGTTCATGGCCTCAAGACACTTCTGGTTTAGTGAGCGAGACAGACAGCACACACTAACGTGAGCCAGCATTCACTGAGCACTTCCCCTGCACCGGCGCAGTTTTAAGTATCAGCTCATTTGAGCTTCATACCTTCTCCATGAATGGATCGTGTTCTGCAATTTCTCCAAGAAATTCTTTGAGGTACACACAGAGAGATTAAGTCCTTTACTCAAGTCTGCACGGCTAATGACTGGTGTAATATTGGGTGTCAACATCTCCATGATCTTCTCTGGTGGCCTAGTTGTTAAGAGAGGTGAACTGCCAATCCAAAGGCATACAGTTCAAATCCACTAGCTACTTCACAGGAGAAAAATGGGAAATCTCCTCTGATTTAAGTGCAATTTAAGTTCTCTGAAAACCCACTGGGGAGTCAGCTATGAATCTCTTTTGACTCAACAACAATGAAATGTGTGTTGTTCTGAGTTTTTCATTTGTTTGTTTAATGTTTCTTAAATCCTAACTTTTATGATGGTAATAATAGGGGGCTTTGACACCCTAGTGCTAAGATGTTGAACTGCCATCCCAAAGGAAGGAGATTAAAATCCACAAGTTGTTTCACAGGAGAAAGATGGACGTCTCCTTTTGCATGATTTATATTCTCTGAAAAATCCACCGGGGGGGCCAGCTGTGAGTCAGTTCTGACTCCATGGCATGTAACAACAACAACAACAACAACATGATGATAACGAAGCAATATTAGAGGCAGTTCTATAAAGTTATAATTCGCCTGCTCTGATGAAGGGGAAATCTCAGTGCTGTGGCCTGCGTGGAATGTATGTGCCTGCATGGACTCTGGCAAACCTGGGGAGCTTTTTGTCTGATCTGGCTTGTGCCCTCTAGACTTGACCCTCAAGTCTTTGACCCTGAAGACCTGACCATGGATTTTTCAATCTGTCTCTAAAACCTCCCATCCTTGATGCTTCATGATTCCACTCCCTGATGACCTTAGGATTCACGGAGCCGGCAGTCTGTGACCTGGTTCCCCAGTGACCTTTGCTTTCATCAGCCTCTGAAGCCAGCAGTCTGTGACTCTGCTCGCCCATGGCTTGAGCTTATTATTCTCCTTTAACACCTTCCACAAACTCCTGAGCCATTTCTGTGAAACAAATCTCTATCTGTTTATTATAAGCTTCCCTGGTTTTGCTTCTCTAGAGAATACAACCTAAGACAAGTGACTAGAGCTGAGTTTAGACCAAGGCCACCTAGTTCCAGAGCTTAGCCTCCTGGTATTATGAAGAGATGCAATGCTGCTGTTGTAGAAGCCAAGAGCCACTGAGCCAATTTTAGCTCATCAAGACCCCATGTAATACAATAGAACTATCCCGTAAAGAGATTACCAGGTAAATTCCAACCACCAACATCTCAGTTCCTACAATACTATATGGAAAGATAAAAACTAGTAGCAGAGTTGACCTACAAGGAGGTCTGTTGTTGTTAGATGCTATATGGTCGAGTATGACTCTCAGTGATCCTGTGAACAGCAGATCTGAACCCTGTCCTATCCTGTGCCATCTTTAGTCTCTGACACACTCAAGCCCATTGCTGCAGTCACTGTGTCAATTCATCTCATTGAAGAGCTTCCTCTCCTTCACCGACCTTCCACCTTTCCAAGGATGACATCCCTCTCCAAAGCATAGTTTCTCCTAGCAACAAGCCCAAAGCATTTGAGATGAAGTTTCATCATCTTTGCCTCCAAGAAATGTTCTGGCTGCACGTTCTTCAAGGCATATGTATTTGTGCTTTTGTCAATCCATGCAGTATTCAACACCACACGTCAAAGGAATTAATTCTTCTCCTGTTGTCCTTATTCATTGTCCAGCTCTCAGATGCAGGTGCACCTTAGACCTCAAATGGATATCATTGCTCCTCAGTAATACGGACAGGTCTCTGACTGCAGACTTTCCAAGTACAATACATCTCCTGATTTCCTGACTGTTGGTACCAAGTGTGTTGATTGTGGATCCAAGGAAGATGAAGTCATTGACAGGGTCAAATGCATGGGACGGTGAAGTGAAAGCAAAGGGGAGAGAAGATGTTAATGTTTTCACTTACAGGACCTTGAACTTCTTTGAATGCTTTCAAAGATTACAAAGAGAATATGCTCCTTAACTATCCTTCCTTCATTACTCTGCTCAGATGTCATTTTGCAAGGTGGTAATAGTCACAGAGTGTTGCTGGGGAGAGCTGCTAAAATCCTTGGGGGGCATGCGAAGGCCTGGGATTTGCTCATCTGAGCTCTCCGCATAAGGACTGACCTACCTTGGGCGCTCAGGCTGCGGATGGGAACCCACTGTGTCTGCGGGAGCTAGAACTTCAGGAAGGTCGCTTCCATTAGGGAAAGATGAGAAATGGTTCTTTTGTGCTGCTTGCCCTCCTTCTAGAAGCAAGGGCATTTTTGAAAGAATGAGCAATGCTCCTTGCATTCACTCAATGTTTTATTATACCTCCCCCTTAGCCAGCCTCAGTTTTAGGGGCTGGTGGAGGACAGAAGGAAAGGCCTTGTCCTCATTCGCTCTGACCACATTTTTCAGCCCACTGCAAGATTTAAGATCTCTAGTGAGAGGACGACGAAAGAGTTCAAGGCCCAGCTCCTTTATTTAACAATGATGAGCCCTGGGCAAAAGTCTTTAATGCCTGTGTCTCAGCGTCCTTCATTGCAAAATATGAGTAGCGATAATCCAGCCATCTCTGGGATGTGTTGTTGTTATCAGGCACCATTGAACTGATTTGGATTCACAGCAAACTTTTATGACAGAGTAGAAGCACTCCGTAAGGCTTTCTAGGATGTAATCTGCATGTTACGTGGAAGAAATCTGCTGTCAAAAACCTCTCTGAAGTCCTAAAGAGAAGGATATCAATTAAAAGACTAAGGTGTGCTGGGATATTTTCAACTGCTTTCTATGCTTCTGGAAATTGGACAATGGAATGAGGACAGATGAAGAATTGATGCCTATGAATTGTGGAGTTGGAGAAGAATTCTGGTGTCTGGACTGCCAAAAAACCAAACAAGTCTGTCCTAGAGAAAGTGCAAACAAGATGCTTCTTAGCCAAGAGGATGGTGAAACTCCATCTCACATACTTTGGGCATATTGTCAGGAAGGCCCAGTTCTTATGGGGGGGAAACCCCATCATTTTGGGAAAGTAGAGGCTTGATAAAAGAGAGGAAGACCCTTAAGATGAATTGACACAATAACTGTAACATCCAGCCTGAGCATGTCAGAGACTGAGGATAATAAAGCAGGAGAGGGCAAAGCTCAGAGCTGTTGTTCAAAGGGTCACTGTGAGTCATCGTCTACTCGATGGCATCTAACAATATTTACAGGAGAAGACTGCCAGGTCTTTCTCCCATGCAGCCACTGGATGGGATTTGAACCAGCAGCCTTTTGTTTGGCAACCATGGTAGGGATTAGAGGGATGAACACATCCCAGCAGGTGGAAGACACAGTCAGCAAGCTGCATTCACTCTAAGTATCATGGCCTTTTCTTACCTGATCACACCCCTGTGGCCATGGCCCTGCAGTCCCCTTTCCTGGGAAGCCTCCCCTTGACTACTCTTCACGGCTCCTTCTCAGCATGCATGTTCCAGCTCTAAAACAATGCCACTTCTCCCCCAGAGTCCCTGCTCAATTTCTGGTGATGTTTACCAGTCCCAGAGAATATCATCTTCCTTTTATTACTTATTTATTGTCTGTCTTCCCCATCTAGGGCTGTCAGTGCTGCAAAATGCAAGCCTTTTGTGGGTGGGCAGGGTTTAGGCTTGCTTCTTTTCTCTCCTGTTTCCAGGCGTCTCCTGAAGAGCGCTGAGGTTGTTCAGGGGAATTCTCCAGATTCTTCTCATCTATGCGAGCTGTTATTTAACAGGGTAGAAGTTACTTCTCTCACCATTTGCAGCAGGGCAGTTCTGCTTTGCAGAGTCATGAGGTCCTGTGATGCCTTTTGTCTGAAGACAAAAGACATCTCCGTCCTCCATCTATGGATATCTCACAGTGAAGCCTAGATTCCTGGCAGAGCATAGGAAACAGTTATGGCAAAGGGACAGACATTCATATTTTCCCTTTAAGAGGGTCAAAAGGAAGTTCTATGTATCAATTTTGCTCTGTCTGATTGGCTGAGGCCGGATCACCTGGCCACACTCAGCATGAAGGGTGGTGGCAAATGTTGATGTATCTGAGTGTCTTCTGTTGATGGGATCCAGACTCAGTTGATCTCCCTTCCCTGATGCTGAAGGTCCCTGTGTATTGGATCCCAGCCTTACTCCCCTGATGCACAGACCAAAAGGTTGGCTCTATTTGAACTAGAGAGACCCAGGGCCAGGTATCCCACATGTGCTTCAGCTGCAAGGACCCTGCAGAGAAGCTCTCTGGCCAGCCCTGGACATCTCTGCCCAATGCCAACCTCTTGCCTAAAGGACAATGCGGTCTCTCAACCTCCTGGGCAGGGAGTGGGCTGCTTGTAGGCATAGCATCACCTCGCGTGAAGTGCCTGAGGACAGCTGCTCTGAACCAGTTGGACACAAGGATCTACTCAATGGTGCCCCACTTCCTCACTTTTTAGATACTACAGAAAATGGGTTTTCTACGTCCCTGGCTTCAGCCATGGAAAAGCCCAGCTGGGGCCTCTGGTATTACCTTGTCAGGTGGTTCTGAAGAGACAGGAGCACATGGAACGGACTGGCATTGTTTGCACTCATCTAGCATCCATTCTACCATCTGATGGTGGCAGAAGTTGGCTTCTTTTTTAAAGGCCCACCACCATTACTCCGGATGATGACATGTGACCTAAGTCTGGCCAATCAGAGAACTCGATTCTCTCAGGCATAGAGTTGAATCAAAGAGGGTCATATGACCAAGCCAGCTAATTAGACTTTGTCCTGAGAGATTTTCTAGAATGTTTAGCAGAGGCCTTGTCTTTCTTCTGGAGTTTCTGATCTGTAAGCTGTGCTCTGAGGAGAAGCCTGGGCCTCAGCCATCTCTCCTCCTCTGATCTCCTGTGCGTTTCCAATCACCACTCCCTGCTCTTCTGCCATCTTTACTTCTTTCTTAAACTCCAAGTATCCTGTCTCCCATCTCCTCTCTTTTTTGTGTGAATGTCAGTGGCAGTAAGAGTTGGAGTTGGAGACGCCACACCTTTGGAAACCTAGTGGTGGGTTTCTATCCTTCCTTCAGGCTTTCTCTCGAAATATGAGAAACCATTTGTAAATACTCCACAATCATGAATTGTTAGCCCTCCTTGGAGCAGTGATGTCTTCAACATCTGAAGGAATCTGCCCACGTAGAGATCTCTCCATCCAGGGTGTTTGTGAGACATCCTTTACGATGTTGGTGACACGCTGATGCTCTGAGTAGAACAGAACTCAATGCTCCATTGGGGAGACCAATACAAATAGCAATGCTGCCTTTTCAGAAGGGCCAGCATTTCCAGGAGTGGGTGGGTGGGTGTAGGAAGTGAAGAATTGGTACAGACGATTTGTCTGGAGCAGGATTTGAACTGATGATGACAGGCAGGGATTTGGAAATGGAGAATAATGCTTATCAACTGATTTCCCCTTCTGATATCCACTGATTACTTACTAAGACCTCGGTAACGGGGTTTGGGCTGACGCCCCGGCTGCAACTATGGGCTCCCACGGAGGAAAGATCGTGAGGACGGCGCAGGCCTGGACAGGGGTTTATTCTGCCAAACACAGGCTCAATATAAGTCAGCATTGACCCAACGGCACCTAACGACAACTGCATGCGCTGGAATTAGACAGGAAGCTCTGGTGATGCAGAGGGAAAGAAAGTTCTCGGCTGCTAATCAACAAGACAGTGCTTTGACTCCAACAGCTGCTGTTTAGGCGAAAGACGCGACAGTCCATCCCAAGTAAACGCGGGATTCCATTCCGAGCACAAGGAGAAAGTTCTGGAAGGATCAGCGTGACTGTGACTCTAACACACCTTTTCAATCAGGCTGTCTTGGAAGGTGGCTTGGCAAGGGGCAACAAAGGCAGAAAGAAGTGTGAGGGCTTTTGAGAGGTCCTAGTAGGAGATGGGGGAGACTTGGAGCAGCATGGACTTGGTGGGGAGAAGTGAACAGAACTCGGTCTATCATGGAGGCAGAGGCCAGGAGAGATTGACGCTTTGGAAGGAAGACTGGGAACAATCAAGCCTTGAGCCGGAGTCATGGGCAACTGGCTTACACACAGGCAAGCCTCTATCAGATTCTAGAAACGTCTCATGATGAATTGGTAGAGGAGGGTCTCTTAACCCAAGCGAGCCAGCTTGTGTCCTCAAGAAGAGGTGAGCAGGACCCTGATAAATGCCCACCTTCTTCTCCAGGCCTCCTCTCAGGGCTCAAACCCAGTGCCCACGGAGGGGATGCGGCTCCGAGGCCGCCAGCTCCCCCACTCTCTGGAGAGTTGCATTCTGTACCGTCTGCTGCTGCTGGACCGAGAACTATGAGACAGGAGGGAAAACACAAGAGGCTGCCAACCCCCGGCCCTCCCTCCAGAGGCCTCCTCACAACCCAGGTCCCAGCGCCAAGCAGCCCGCACAGATGGGTTCTGTTAGCGCCGGGCTTGCAGGCCGCAGGTCCAAGCAGCACCAGCGTGTGATGGATGGTGACTGCGGCGGCCACAGATGCCCGGGGAGTGCTCAGAGGTCTGGGACGGGGCAGGCGTAGGACCTGGAGGCCTCACAATGCACTTTTTTACTGGAGCAGAAGCAGGACACTGACACTTCACATCTGTTTGCTGTGTTCATTCTCAGGCAGTGACTGAAGCCTCCGCTTCACCCCTCTTTGGTAGCTGAACCCTACAATGCCTTTGGTCCCCTTCCTTGCAATTCCTGCTCTTGAATTTCCTAGGGACCCAGCCCATCAAAAGTGTTCTGGAAGCTTCCTTGATCTCCCTTACTCCCCATGAGAGATTTTCATTCTATTATGTCTCATCGACAAAGTCACTGTTCTTGGAACTTAAGAAAATCAACCCTGTTGCTATCAAGTCCACCTTACTCATAATTACCTGATAGGACCCAGTTGAACTTCACCATAGACTTTCCAAGTCTGTAATCTTGATGGACGCAGACATTGACATCCTCTCACAGAGTGACTGGTGGGCTCAAACCACCAGCCTTTCAGTCAGTAGACAAGTGCCTAACTACTGCACCATTTGGGCTTCCCCTCAAAACCATCTAACCTGATAAATTCATGGTGCATAATGCTTTAGAAGATGCATTGTCTGTGATGTTGTTTGACTTGGAATCTTGTTTAAATGTGATCCCCATTCCAGGGAGAAATTAGAAAATCAGGGAAGTCCCCAGGTGTTGTAAATCGCCAGGTGTTGTGCTCCACTATTGATCTAGAGATCAATGGTTCAAGCCCATCCAGCATCTCTCCTGCAGGTCCCTTTTGATGACACCAGTGTCCCCATGACAGTTTAATCCAGGAGCTCCTCCTGTCTTCAGAGCCACCACGTCAAATGCTTTCCTCCAAGTCCCTGAGCCACGCACTGCACTGATTTCTCTCGTTCATAAGGGAGAATTATGGTGGATAAAACTCTTAGATTCAACTTTGTGTAATCCTCCCCTGGGCTTTCAGTTAAATGAGCTGATCAACTTCATCCACTATCTTCTGTTTTCCAATTCTGTTTAAATCTGGATCTTTGGATCTCAGCTGCTTACTGTAAAAATTAACAAAAACAGAACAACCAATCAAACAAAAATACTACTAATTAACACTGCCTTAGGGAGCTCTGGTGGCCTGGTGGTAAGACTTTGCACTACAATCCCATAGGCACACAGTTCAAATCCACCAGCTGCTCCATGACAGAAAAATGAGCAATCTTCCCCTGTGCAATTTACAGCCTCTGAAAACCCATTGGAGGGTCAGCTATGCGTCAGTTCTGACTCAACAGCACACAATAACACAATACTGCTTTGAGGGCTCTGGTGGTGTAGTCTGTTGGAAGTTGCACTGTTAACTTCAAAGCCACACCTCTCTGGCAGTTCGCATTCTCCAGTGGCTTTGTGGGAGACAGATGTGCAGAAGAAATCTTACAAGAAAGATCTTGGAGGATTTGTAGCCTCACTGGAAGATCAGCCATAAGTCAGTTCTGATTTGAGCTTGAACTTCACATTTTCTCTTGGATGAAGTACAACCAGAATGTTCCTTGGCAATTAGAACATAACTCATAATAAAGGATTAACCTAAGACTAACATTTTGGGAGGTAATATCTTAAAGGGAGAAAATGAGTCTTTCTCTTAGTCCAGTAAAGTTCTCAAACTAAAGTTCTTATGTTGTTCTTTGCCATCTGTCTGTCCCTGTGATCTATGACTGGGAGTTGCTCTCTGTTAGATGTGAAAGTACAAGCTGTTTCTGGAACAGCGATAAAACAAGAATAACCAGTCCAGGACGTAACCACTGACCAGAACTCCTCTGAGCAGAAGAAGATCCTATAAAAACTCCTCATACTCCAGTGTCCTGTCCCTCCCTTCCTGAGCCCCTGCAGTCTCCAAGGCAGTGAGACGGAGCTGGGAAGCTCACGGCCCCTGTCTTCCCTACATGGTATATAATAAAATTTCTGCCTCATCCCTCTCCACCCCCTGCCTCCAGGAGTGTTTTTTTTTTCTTCAGCAACAGGCAGCCGAGCAATGGTTTTGTGGCAACAAGAATAGAGAGACTTCAGCTCACTTATTTTGAGCATGTTATCAGGAGGGACCAGGCATCAGAAGGTAGAGGGTCAACAAGAAAAAGAAAGATCCTTGACAAGAAGGATGAACAGTGGCTTCAACAATAGGCTCCAGTAGAGCGTGGTTTCCCTCTGCTACACTCAGATGGCTATGCGTGCAAACAGCTGTGAAATGGCATCTAGCAACAGCTGCTAGTGCCCGCAGGGAGCTCTAGTAGCTTAGTGGTGCCGAGTTTCCCTGCCAACCCACAGGAACACAGTTCAAATCCACCAGCTGCTCAATGAGAAAAAAAAATGTACAATCTACTCTCATGTGATTTACTGCCTCTAGTTAGAGCTTAGACTTGAGCCAATCCCAAATCAATGGTATAAAAAACCAACAACAATACACACCAAAGGGAGTTCTGGTGGCCCAGAGGTTAAAGTCGTGCTGGCTATCCAAAGTCAGGCAGTTCAAATCCACTGTTCCATTGAAGAAAGGTGGGAAGTCGTCGCCCATGCAATTCACAGCCTCTGCAAACCTGCTGGGGGCTCAGCTAGGAGTCGGGTCCAACTTAATGGTAATGAGCTATTTTGTTTAATACCTATACACATGCTTCCAAAATGTAATAAAATAAAAACTATTTCTTATACAAAAATTGATAATGCATTACCACAAACTTTCCCTTCCCCTGGTATGTAATATTCTATTTGCACTCATTCACATTTAAACAGAGTTCTTGTGTTATGTAGGATTTTATTTTAGAAAATTAATAGAGAATACTCGAGGTTGTACATCTCAATGTCAAGATAACAAAGGTCTTCACCTCAAGACCAACAGTCAACATTATGATAGATGGATAAAAGATTGAAGCGGTCCGTGATTTCATCTTGCTTGGATCAACAATCCACAGCCTTGGTACCAGCAGTCAGGAAATCAGGAGATGTATTGCACTGGGGAAGTCCACTGCCAGGGACCTCTCCAGAATGCTGACAAGCAATGATGTCAGTTTGAAGACTAAGGTGTGCCTGGTTCAGGCAGTGATCATCTCCATCACTTGCTATGCATCAGGGAGCCGGACAATGAATAAGGATGACAGAAGAAGAACCCATGCCTTTGAACTGTGGTGCTGGGTGAGAGTACTGAAATTGCATGAACTGCCAAAGAACAAACAGATATGTCTTGCAAAAAGTGTAGCCAGAGTGGTGCTTGGTGTCAAAGACGGTGAGACTTCCTCTCTCATAATTTGGACATGTAACTAAGTGAGTCTCTTCCTTGGGAAGGGACATGATGCTTAGAAAGCTGGAGGGTTAGAGAGGGAGAGGAAGACCCCCAACGAGATGAGTTGACACAGTGACTTCAGCAATGGGTTCTAGTGCGTCAGGGATGATGAGGATGGCACAGGACAGGGCAGGGTTTAGGTCAGCTGTTCATAAGGTCACTGTGAGTTGTACTCAACTTGATGACATCTACCAACAACACTATGGCAAGAAATGTAGGTAAGACTTCATAACATTCACTTGAAGCCTGAGAGTCAGAAGAAACAATGAAAATGTTAGTTTAATGGTTACTATCTAAATCTTTTGATTTCTGGCCTTTGCTCATCATATGAACTCTTGGGAGAAGAGTTTGCCTATGGCTAGAACTCCAGAAAGGTTTCTGGTAGCTGAGTCCAAAGAACAAGTCCATCTCTGTTGTCTCTCAGTAAGGGTTTAGATACGAATCTGTCACCTTGACACCACCCAACAAGGACCAGTGTGATGTCAAAGAATAGTATGTTAATGTCTCTTCTCCAAGTTTAGAGACTAACCGAATGAAGTATTTTCTTTCAAGGTAGGAGAGTAAGACGGTTGTTTCGATTTATGTTACCTGTTCTTGTGTCAGCGTATGCTGGGATAAAGTTAATTTGAAGGTTGTTTACTTTCTTTAAAATGTTCTTGATGACATAGTGCTAGCATGTTGTACTATTTTGGGGTTTTTCAGATTGGTTGTTTTGTGGTTTGTTTTTTTAGCATGTCGTACTATTGACCAAAAGGTCATTCATCCCCAGTAGTTCAAATCTGCAAAACTGAGATGGGCAGTGCGCTCTTGTTAAGATTTATAACCTTGGAAATCTAATGGAAGGAAGTCAGAGTCAGAATCAATTTGACAACAGTGAGTCTGATAGGCTTTTGTTTTGTTTTGAGTTTGTTGTTGTTGTTGTTGTTGTTTTTACCTACTTCTCATGGTTTATATTTCTGTATCTTAGCTCAGAAGTGTTCGGAGTAGTTTTCTTAAGACCTACAGATTCCTAAGGTTAGAGAGTTTTCACAAATGTAGGCACATTATGTTAAACATTCACATTATGAGCATTTAAATATATTTCTGGTACACTTCTAACCCAAAGGCAGGTGGCTCACATACACCAATTGCTCTGTGGGAGAAAAGGGGGCGATTTCCTCCCTGGCAATTTACAGACTCTCAAAACCCACCGCAGGGTCAGCTATGATTCCGGTCTGGATAGACTCCAATGAGTTTGAACTTTTTTAGTATTTCAAAAACATAATAGTGACTTATATCTTGTGGGCCCTGAGATTCCATAAAAACATCTGATCATCTAATAACAAAGCTAAACTGGATCCAGGGAGCCCATGTCTTATTCCTGTTATTTATCAATTGTTGGCATAAAGATTTTTGCCGCTGACTCCTTTGGGAGGACCCCACAGGTAAGTTAAAACTTTGTCTTGTTTTTAAAGGCACTTGTCTTCAAAGACAAAGGTCAATCTTCCTTAACATTTTGAACTTGGATTTATAAGATACTTAGAGGGCCTTGTGAACATAGAAAAAGGATAAGAAAGCAAGACAAATTCAGAATAACACACAACTCACCCCTCCACCACCCCACCACTCACACATTCCTGAAGACAGGGCAACCTTGAGAAAGGCAGGCTTTCTGAATAGAGACCTTTATGGAATCTCTACAGATTTAGCCTCTTATCAACACCCTCCAAAATTTATTTGGTTATAAATGAGAGTTTCAACCCAAGAGAAAAAAAAATATGATCATCTCTGGAAACAAAACTCCCATTGCTGTTGAAAATTTGCATTTTCAATATTTTCCCCATAAACTCTGTCAGAGCTGGGAGAGGAAAAGAAATAATATTAGAGGTTAAGACTAGGACTTTGCTTCTTCTCTGTGTGTATAGTTGGAATAGTATTTGCTGACACTTTTGAATGAAGAGCTCCCAGTAATGTCCTGACAGTAACTTATCCTGCTTTAATGGGCTTTTTAACTGGTGGCTCATATCAGGTCCACAGGTTTGGCTATCAGGAGCAGTTTGATCAAGACTTTTTCTATGGCAAGCTCTTTTCTTCATGCTCAATCTGGGGGCGGGGGGGGGAAGTACTACCCTCTTGGCACCAGCAATCAGGAAATAACAAAGCGTATCGCGATGGGAAAGTCTGCTGTTAGGGACCTCTCTAAAGTACTCAGGAGCAACAGTGTCTCTCTGGAGACTAAGGTGCGCCTGACACAGGCCATGGTCTTTGTAATCGCTTGTTATGCATCAGAGAGTTGGACAATGACTAGGGAGGACAGAAGGAGAGTGGATGCTTTTGAGCTGTGGTGCTGGAGAAGGGTATTGAATGTACCATGGACTGCCAGGAAAACAAACAGATTCATCTCGGAGAGGATTAAACCAAGCTACTCCTTGGAGGCAAGGATTCTGGGGCTTCGTCTGACATACTTTGGACATGTTGCCAGGAGGGACGGATCCTTGGAGAGGGACATCATGCTTGGGAGGGTGGTGGGATGGTGCAGAAGGGGAAGACCCTCTATAAGGTGGATTGATTCAGTGACTGGGGTAATCGGGATGGGTGTGTCAGAGGCAGTGCGGTTGGCGTAGGATAGAGCAGGGTTTAGGGCTGTTGTGCAGAGGGTCGCTATGAGTCGCAAACGACTCAACGGCACATAACAACAACAACTACTGTTGAGTAGCTTCTTCCTCATAGTGACCGTCCGCTGGGTGCCCAAGGCTGCGGCGTGTCATTACGAGAAGCACCTGTCTTTCTCCTGTGGAATGCACTGGTGGATTTGAACTGTAAGCCAGTCGGCAGAGCTTCATGTAATATACTAAGCCATCAGGACTCTGGTCTTCAACCTAGCTGCTCCAAAATGACCCAGCAGTCTCGGGATTCAACTCACCGGGGACTCCCACAGAAAACATGGGCTTTGTCCCTACAGAACCACATCTCAATCTCTCAACACTCACCGGTTGAGCGGGAACCTCTCAACGGATGCTCCAGCAGGTTTCTGAGGTTATAAACTGAACAACAGGAGAATGCTCATCTTCGCCCAGTGGGGTGGCTGGTGGATTCCAATCCCCTGAGAGGTGTGGTCTCTGGGTGAGCTGCACAGCTCTCAGCAGACTGGGCCACCAGACTCTCCTCGCCTGAGTCTGAGAGAATACTATATGGTGATTGTCCTGGGCTTGTTCAGTAGACCAGTTATATGGCAAAGGGTATGAGATTCATTGAGTTACGTTAGATGGGCCATGGCTTATGACAGTTCAGGGCCAGCGTCCATCCCTCTGAGAGATTTGATGCCTGAAGAAGGAGTGTGCATCCTTTTCCAGGGAAAGGGATGGATGGGTCCTAAAGGTTGGCAGTTCAAATCCATCCAGTAGCACCAAGGAAGAACAGTTTGCTTGACAATTTTCTTCCATAAAGATTACAGCCAACCGGTGGAACTACTTCTGTCTGTACATATGAGGCTCCCATGAGTCCGAACACTCTTTACAGCAACCGGTGTGGGTTGGTTTTGGCGGATCTGAGCCTTTTCAAAGCAGAACATGGCTCGTCTTCACCTTTGATTCTCCAGAACAGACACAGTTTAGGGGCACATAGTAGGCATCCAACTATTTTCTGGTGACTGGATGAACGAGTTTTTAAAAATCTGGTCTTTTTTTAATGGAATACTACACAAGACAGAGAAGCAATGCTTTTCTAAATCATTACCAAACTTGGGAGGAACTTGAGAGCATTATACTAATTGAACTCAGTCCCAAAAGGACAAATACTGTGTAAGACCATTATTGTGGGATGTGTATGAGGATCTAATGGGGGGAGAGGGGAAGTAGAGGGGTGAGGATGGGCAGGGGGTGGGAGGTGGTTAATCAAAGGATCACACAATTAGATGGGTGGAGGGAAGGGCAGGTAAAAGCAATGGGAAAGATCCAATTGAAAAACAATGTATAAGAACTAGGTAAGTAAACTAGTATAAAATAAAAATTTTATTTAAATAAAAAAAACCCACAAAACCTCAAAGAAGAAAAAAAAACAAAACCCTGATGGTTTTTGTGGTTGGGGTTTAAAAAAAAACAAAACATCTAGGTTTAGACAATCCCTAGGCCTACTTTGGGGATAGCATAGCTCTGGGTAGACTCAAACCTTTGACCTTTGGGTTAGCAGCTAAGAAAATGCTTACACTACTGAGAAATGGAACTATATTACTCCGTCACATGCCAGCCTTGTTTACATGTACAATGTTTCCTTCAAACCTTCAGCTAAATTCTGTGTGTGTGTAAGTAGGAGCTGGTGCAAAGAGTAAATGAATAAAAGGCTTGGCCGTGAGGAATGAAGATTCTAATCACACGTAGAAATGAGATTCACAGCCCTAGAGCTTATTCCAGTCTAGGCCTTCACAACCAAGAGACATATTTTGCAATGACTGTGCTCGTGAAGAACTGTCAAAATATTTCTAAGCTAGATAATAATTTGCTATCTATTAAGATTCTCTTCTCAAAAATATTTTTCCCTCTGGGAACACAGAGCATTGGGGACAAGGCAAATCAATGTCAAAATGTTCATTTCATATCATCTTATCTTGACTTCCAGGCCAAGGGCTGTCATAAATGGACACGTGCCACAAATTCATAAAGTGGGCACTTTGCAGGAAGGGAGTCGATGGTCATTTAAGACAAGGCGTCTGCCAGGTGCATCTAAGAATTCTAAGAAGGGTGAAAACTTTTCAAAGCTCTTGGTCAAGGTGACATTCGAGCAGAGTCTGAAGATCAATAAGAACTAAAAGCCAAAACCGTTGTCACAGAGTCAACTCTGACTCATGGAGACTTTCCAAAGGGTTTAAGGTTGTAAATCTTTACAGAAGCAGACTGCCTCGTCCTTCTCCTGTGGGGCAGCTAATACATTCAAACCACTGACCTTAGGGTTAGCAAGCCAACAATGTAATACACTACGCCACCAGGACTCTACGCAAAACCCAACCAGACACACTCCCTTTGAGTTGATTCCTTCCGTTGGGTTTCCAAGGCTAAACTATCCTCTGGTTTAGTCTCATATCCAGAGCTCTGCAGTATCCTAAGCAGAAGATGGTATCCTAGGTGAGATAAAGAGGCCAAAGCAAGTCTTAGAATCAAGGAAAATGAAGAGTTATTATACGTTTCCATTTTTAAAGTAGAATATTTTTTCTTTTTCTAATAATTAGGCACCTAACAACAGTAACAATGACAACATAGAGAGAGCTATGCTGGCCTGGTGGACAGAAAGTTATGCTACCAAGACTAAGGTGGGTGATTTTAATCTGCGGCCCTCAGGCCAGGTTCAAATTGTTTTTTTGTCAAACATTCTTCTAGGTGGTATAGCTCTGGTCTGGGCATTGCTGGCAGAGGTAACTCGTGGTTGCTGTGATGCTAAACACTGTGACACAGATGTGCCAGATGTGATAGTGGTTACCCACGGTGGACAGTGTTTGGTGGAGCTCCCCGATTAAAACAAGCTTGGAAGCAGGAGTGGGATCCACTTCCGAAATGGCCTCTGGAAACTCTATGAACAGTGCTCAGGCCTTTTGTTCATAGGGTCGCTATGAGTCGTCTACGACTCGACAGCACCTAACAACAACAACAATAATTAGGACTTTGTGTAATGATGTTGTCACCGTTGAGTGTCAGAGATTAAATTTCTACTCATACTGACCCCCAAGTGACTTCCCATAGGGTCTCCTTGGATGTAAATTTTATGGAAAACAGGTTTGGTGACCTAGTGTAGAGTGGATCAGGCCACTAACCTGAAGGTTGGCAGTGTGAGTTCACCAGCCACTCCTTGAGAAGAAGATGGGCATCTCTCCTGAAGACCAGGGGACAGCTCAGGTGAATGGAGGTTTCTAAGCTTCTCCGGGCAGTACGTGATACTGTCAATGGTTAAAACATGCTGGTGGAGTAAATAACTGAATTACCATATAAATGCAGGCATGAAGGGAATTCTGGTGGCAGTCTGTATGGAGTTACACTGCTATGCCAAAGGTAGTAGCCCTCTGCATTCAAATCCGCAAGTAACTGCAGGAGAAAGATGGGTAGTCTCTTCTGGTTCTACTTCCAGCCTCAGAAACCCACTGGAGGGTCAGCTATGAGTCAATTCTCACTTGACAGCAATGACTTTGACACATGAATGAAGCCTGGTTTAAGGAAGAGAATTGTCTCAAATTCAGTAAGTCGTTGGTTGTTGCCAACCAAACCCGGGGGCAGACCAGACAACCACAAATTCTCCCTCTACAGATCCGCAGGCCCTCAGAGCCCTCTGATTCATGCTGGGCTCCTCTGGATGGGCCAGCACTTGTGGGTGGAGCCCAGGTCTGACTCTACTTTGTTCCCCTGGGGATGAAGGGACAGTACATCTTTGGGGAACACTCTTCTCACAGCAAAGTCCTTGGAGTCAGAGCTGACCAAACTTAACAAGTGACATCAAGTCTTTGCTCCTGTTACTTTTAATGACAGTCAATCGGGCCAGGGCCCTTTGGTCGCCCATAGCAGTAAGGAGATGCCCCACCAACCCAAAAGCACTCAGCGTGAATCCACCAGCTGCTCCACAGAAAAACATGATTAATCTCCTCTCATGCAATATACTGCGTCGGAAAACCCACTGGAGGGTCAGCTATGTGTCAGTTCTGACTAGGAAGTTGTTGTTGTTGTTTTGTGCCATCGAGTCGCTTGCGACTCATAGCGACCCTATGTACAAGAACCTTAAACACCGTTCTATCCTGGGCCAACCTCGCTGTCTCAAACACACTCATTTCCACTACTCCACTCACATAATCGATCCATCTCATCGAGGGTCTTCCTCTCCTGCGTTGTCCCTCCACTCTCCCAAACATGATGTCCCTCTCCAAGGACCAGTCCCTCCTTGCAACATGCCCCAAGTATGTCAGACGAAGCTTTGTCTGACTAGGCAGAGCTAACAACAACCATTGGTCCAAGTGTGTTATATGGTCAGTCTAACATCAGTGGGGAGAGAAGAGGAGAATGTGGGCATTTACTGAACAAGAATCCAAACTCTTGACAAACCTCACCCTAACCAGTGACTCAGCCAAATCAAATGAAAACCCAGCTCCTGATCTAAGAGCCCTGCCGAGTGTTACGGATTCCACATAAAAGAAAGAAATTGCACAAGCTGACACACCCCAAGGGCCAAGCCCCACTGGCAGCTAACGGAAACACTCTGCAGCCGTCTGTCAAGTGCTGGGCCTGGTGACCCTGAGAAGACTGGGTGTTTGGACCCGGGGACTCCCAGACCAGTTTCAGGATAGAAGGAGAAAAGCTCACTCCCTGCTGCCACCTCCACCCGCCCCCCACCGCCAGCAGGTGGATCCTGCACACGTTTTAATTCCAATTCCAGCTTTCAACTGCAGCTGCTGTCATTGCCTGGGGACCCCTATCTTTTTACGTGTTATTGTTGATCAGTTGCCCACTGCTACAATAAAGAACTCTCAGTGGGTTGTCTGGAATTTCTAAGTCAGCGTGGCTGAGTGCCTGGTGGATAAAATTGATGGATGGACTCCCCTCAAAAGGCAGTTGGTGCAGACTCACGCAGGTGGCCACGGGGGGCCTGGTTTCTGGAGATCAACCCCCACCACACACATCAGCTCAGATGGACATGAGTGGTCCTGCAGGTGAGGGCAGTGGGGGACATGGCTGGATGGCAGAGATGCTGCATGCACTCTGGCTATACAGGATTTGCCAGCCCCTTCTGGAAGCAATGAGGAAAAGAACCTTCCTTCACGAAGATACTATTGCCAACACTGTTTATACTGAGTTGCAAGGAGTGAAAACGGGTGGTCCATCCACATTAGAACAGCCATCGTTAGACTGGAACCCTCAGGTCCCACAGACAGTGAAAGACTGAGTACTCACAGGCATGGATGGCTTTTAAACCCTCAATTCATTGCCAGATCCTCAACGGACCTTTTATTGTATATTTTGTTACCGTTGTTGTTAAGCTCCATCAAGACAGAGCTGATTTATAGCTGACCCTCCAGTGGGTTTTCATAGGCAGCAAAGTGCACAGGCACTTATTGCCCATCATTCTCCCATGGAGCTGGTGGTGGATTTGAACCATATACTGTTGGTTAACAGTGCAACACATTACCAGTAAGCCTACAGAGATATATTTTCAAAAATATGCTTATCAGTCAAGGTACCAACAGAAAACAGTCATTTATGCTGGGTAATCTCAGGACAGTTTAACAGAGAAAATACTTAGAGCAGAGTGAGTTGTTGACAGATGTTGTTCAGCTCACAGTGAGTGACCCCATGTGACAGAGGAGAACTGCCTCAAAGGGTTGACCAGCTGTTATCTCCATGGGAGCAGATCTCTGGGTCTTTCTAAAGGTGAAGGTGGATGTGAAGAAAATTGTTATGTGCTAGCAAGTTGCCTGTGACTCATAGCGACCCTATGTACAAGAGCTCTAAATCCTGCTCTATCCTGTGCCAACCTCACCATCTCCAACACATTTACTGCCACCACCCCAATCACAGAATCGATTCATCTCATCAAGGGTCTTCCTCTCCTGCACTGTCCCTCCACTCTCCCAAACATGATGTCCCTCTCCAAGGACCGGTCCCTCCTTGCAACATGCCCAAAATATGTCAGACAAAGCTTCAGAATCCTTGCCTCCAAGGAGCAGCCCTGCTTCACCCTCTCCAGGACAAACCTGTTTGTTCTCCTAGCAGTCCCTGGTATTTTCAACTCTTCTCCAGCACCACAGCTCAAAGGCATCAATTGTCTATCATCCCTAGTCATTGTTCAACTCTCCAATGCATAGCACACAAATGCAAAGACTATATCCCGGATCAGACACACCTTAGTCTCCAGCCTGACTGCTGGTACAGTGGATTAACTATTAGGTTGCACAATGACATGAGTCTGGAGACTAAGGTGTGCCTGATTCAGGCCATAGTCTTAACAATTACTTGTTATGTGTCAGAAAGCTGGACAATGATTAGGAGAAAGAGAATTGATGCCTTTGAGCTATGGTGCTGGAGAAGAGTGTTGAATGTACCACGACTGCTAGAAGAACAAACAGGTTTGACCTGGAGAGGGTGAAATCACGCTGCTCCTTGGAGGCAAAGACTCTGAATCTTTGTCTGACATACTTTGGACATGTTGCAAGGAGGGACGAGTCCTTGAAGAGGGACATCACGGTTGAGATGGTTGAGGGACAGCACAAGAGAGGAAGACGCTCGGTGAGATGGATTGATTCAGTGACTGGGGTAATGAGGGTAGGTGTGTCAGAGACAATAAAGCTGGCACAGGTTTCAGGGCTATTGTACATAGGATTGCTATGAATTGCAACTCGACGGCACATAACAATAACAACAATAAAAAGTGGCAGTCTGGTGGCAAGAAGCTGCACTGCAATCCCGAAGGCATGTGGTTCAAGACCACTAGCTGCCTTATGGGACAAGAATGGGCAGTCTCCTCCTGTATGATTAACTGCCTCTGAAAACCCTCTGGAGGGTCAGCTATGGGCCAGTTCTGACTCGATGGCATGCAACAATGGCAATGGAAAGGTTAACAGCTCCACTTCACAATCTGTTTTAAGGGAGAAAGATAAGGCAGTCTGCCTCCATGGACATTTATAGCCTTGGAGGCCCTAAGAAATAGAATTGACTCAACAACAGTGGTTTGGATTGGGGTTTCAGGGCAGTAGGCCAATGAGCTGGCAGATGGGGAGAGAATCCTGGAACCTGGAGGCAAAGGGGGGGGGACACATGGAATGTGAACGAGCTTTTATTTTCTAGAGAGAGATTCAGCCATGCTGGGTGACCCCACAGAAGGAGCCCTGAAAATAAATGTCCAGTGCCCAACCCTTCTCTCCTCTCTCTCCATTCTCCCCACTGGCCAGTGGCTTCTAAAGAGAGGCCAGAAAAAAGAGCATATTATTGATGTGATCTTTGCAGTCTACCTCCTGGGATGGAAAAAGACTGCACAAGAGAGGGGTGGGAAGAGACTCTGGAGGAGCAATGGCAGACCCCACAAGAGTGTCAAGCATTACCCATCCTGAACCTTCCCATGATGCTTTTCCTCAAACACCTCCAGGCATGGAGCAGAGGGGCATCTGGCCTCAAAGGGCACTGAGAACGTCAATGGCTCTAATAACTGGGAGCTATATCACTCATTTTACAAGTTAGATTGTTTTTCGTTTTTCACTTTCCTTGAAATTGAGGAAGGAAGCCGACTTATCAAAAACAATTGTTTCTGATAAATCACTGTGTGCTTTTTGGCAAACAAGTGAACAGGAGTTCAAACAGTTGACTGACAAGCAGGAGAGAGCCTTTCATGCCTATTTGCATATTTATGTAAACAAGGTTTTTAATGTTGATACCAAAAACCAAAGTGTACATAGAATGAAAGCTGAAACCTATTGCCTTAAAATAATGAGTAATATTCACTCTTTCTCATTGTTGTTGTTAGATGTCATGGGGGCAAGTCCAGCTCGCAGAGACCACATGTAAACAAAGCAAGTCTCCGCGTGCTCGGCCCCAGCCTCACGTTGTTGCTAAGTTTGACCTCATTTTGTAGTCACAGGGTCAATACATCTTGTTGAGGGTCTTACTCTTTTGCTTTGACCCTTTACTAAGCATGATAAACATTCACATATAACCATTCATTAATGCACTCGTTAATTGAAAAATCTCATTTATCATACTTATAGTTGTTGTTGTGTACCATCGAGTCAGAACTGGACTCATAGCTGACCCTCCAGTGGGTTTTCAGAGCAATAAACCGCACAAGAGGAGATTACCCCTCATTCTCCTGTGAAGCAGTTGGTGGATTCGAACCATGATCTTTTGGGATGGCAGCCCAGCTCCCTATCCCAAATTTTTTTTTTTTTTTTTCCAAATTTTGTTTTTTATGATTAATAATTTTTTGTCATGAGCCGTGGGGCTCTGATGTTTCTAATTTTGAACTTTAGTGATCATTAATAATAGCCAGAATAATAAGAGTAATAACATTTTTGTTTTCATTTAAAGACTTAAGTTATTATTATTAGTTATTGTTATTACTATTATTATAATCATACTTTTGGCACAATAAGATGTCAGAGAATGATCAACATTCCAAGAATGAAAATATTATACATTAAAGACCAAAAACTGCTGGGGCTGGTTACGAGATCAAAGAGAAAACAAGCATAATTCTCACTGGTCCAGTGTGTGTGTGTGTGTGTGTGTGTGTGTGTGTGTGTGTGTGTGTGTAATCATAAGCTCGTCAACCATTGCTGCTGAGTGAGAATCCACTCATAACTGACCTTCCAGTGCGGTTTCTAAGGTGATAAATTGGACAGATGAAGATTGTCCTCTTTCTCTCATGGAGCCTCCAGTGGATTTGAACCAGCAGAGATGCTCGACGGTTGGCTTAGCAGCACAACCTCCCACTGACCATGCCACCAAAGCTCCCCTCAATCACCAAGAGAGCATCAAATTATTGTGGCATTAAACTCCAATTGAACCCATTTGAAAAGAGGTATTACAAACATGAAGAAGGGAATCAGTGTCATTGAATCATGTAAAATCTTGAATTGGTATATGTTTTTGGTATATATGTTCTCAACAACAATAAATATTTTTTAAAATATTCTTTTTTTTAGTAAGCTGTATGACAGTTTCTTTTCAAGGTATCAATGTCAATAATGCGGTAAATATTTTACTTGTTGCAGCTATTTAAACCAACAATAAGAAATGTAAGTAGTATCTTAAAAAATATGAGAGTGCATCTATCATTTTCAAAATTTGAGGAAATTTAAAATATGATAACAACTTGAGTGCGCAGAATTCAGCAGAGCTCAGGGGACTTTGTTGTTTTTATCCGTATGGAAGAAACCCCCCCCTTTTTTCTCCCCCATTGCATACTGGGAAAACAAGGGAGAAAAAGATCAAATCCACACAGCATGTCACAGGCGGTCCACGTCAAGTGCCCAGACAGAATAACAACGTGCTGTCATTGGAGGAAAAGGCTGCTGTGAACTGGGTGATCAAACAGCTGTGCTAAAGGAAGTGAGCTTTATCTTGGATTTGAAGGTGAGTTGAACTGGGTCTGAGTATATGGAGCAAAAGTTGCTAGAGATTTCGCAAGAGGATATTGATTTACAGCCTCTGGAATCCTCTCCTCTGCTGTCAGATTAACCCATTGTCAATCTGTTCTTCTCAGCCATCCCACCACCAACACTAGGAATCATAGTAATAGTGATTGAATCATCTATCATCTATCCAGTTACTTATTGAGTACTCTTTCAGGCACTGCGGTATGATACATGCAGACTCTCCCCACCTTGCAACATGCTTGAGTTACAATGAACTGCACACATGATTGTCCAGTTCTTATGTTCTGGACATCTTCTTATTAGTAATATGCACTCCATATCATGTGATCACACATAATTTACCGATGTGTGTCACTCTCATGCAAATGACCTAAGACATATGAAGATCTGCTTTATAAAGACACAGAGAGTAAGTGGCAAAAATAATGAAAACTTTTTAAAACAATGAAGTGTTCAATTGACATCAGAATCTGCTTTAAATAGAGTCGTTGAAACCAAACCTCATCATAAGCAGGCAATGACCTTGATGTTCAGATCCCAGCACCCTCCCTAACCACCCTACCACATGGTTTCTCTTTTGTTTCTTCTGTTGTTATTTGTCTAACATTCTTTTCCTTCTTTCAGTCAGCAAAGACCTATGCTAGGTATTCTAGATCTCTTTGCCAAGGCATCTTAACTGTTAATAAATTCTCATAAGCATTGATTTTGTAGCTATTCTCGTGTGGCTTGACCCTTCCTTTCTGATGATGCTTTCTCTCTCTGCGTCATGAAAATGGGACATCTCCCTGCCCTTGTCTCCCTCCATCTCCAGTCTCAGGACCTAGCTCCCAATCCCCACAATCCGTGGAGTTCTGTGCTGTTGTTTAATTACCACGCTGAACAGAAGAAGGGCCACTCACACTCCTATCTTGTTGCTCAGCTGGATTCAGCATTTAGCTGCCTAATTCCTGGCTCAGGGTGTTTGTACCTGATCCGATATCCGAGGCTGAAGTCCAACCAACAGAAAGGAGAAAGACATTCTCTTGTCCTGTGAGGATACCTCCCAGACACACTTTCATGGATACATCACAGATTAGACCTTAATGCCGTGGCTACACCTGCTGTTTTACTCAGAGTTCTCTGTAGAAATAGAAAGGGTGATGCATAGTATACCTACAGGTACTGATGTCTATTTGTTGTTGTGTATCTTCAAGTCAATTCTGACCCACAGCAAATCTATAGGATGAAGTTGAACTGTCCCACAGGGTTTCCTCAACAATAATCTCTATGGAAACAGATTGCTTCATCTTTCTGCAGAGGAGGGACTGGTGGGTTCAAACCACTGGCCTCCAGGTACCATCTGAGCATTTACCAACTGTGCCACCAGGATTACTTAGACACACAGACAGACAGATAGAGAAATACTCAAATCCATTCCTTAGAGTCTATTCCACATCATAACGACCTTCCAGGACAGAACAGAAGTGTCTGATAGTTTCCAAAAGAGTTCAGGCGGCCTAGTGGTAAGAAGATCACTGCAATCTCAGAGGCACATGGTTCGAGTCCACCAGCTGCTCTGCATAAGGATGAACAATCTTCTCTCTTGAGATTTACTGTTCTCTGAAAACCCACTAGAGAGTCAGCTGAGAATCCGGTCTGACTTGATGACACGCAACAACACAGCAACAGTGAACTTTCCCGGGCTGTAAATCTTTATGGAAGCAGACAACCACATCTTTCTCTCTAAAAGAGGCTGGTGAGTGTAAACCATTGACACTTGGACTAGCAGTTAGGTACTTAATCACTGTGCTGCCAGGGCTCTGAGAGAGAGAGAGAGAGAGAGAGAG
>NW_006399765.1:21103674-21120455 GCF_000299155.1 Elephantulus edwardii | reverse complement strand
AGAGAGAGAGAGAGAGAGAGAGAGAGAGAGACTGACTTCCAGTGATGGGTTCATACAATTATACAATTGTTGGGGCTGGAAAATCCAAAATTTGTATATCAAGCAACAGACAAGAGACTCTGCTGGCTCATGGGACACCTCATGGGGTTGAAAATTCCAAAACCCACGAGTCATGCAGCATGCTAGATATTTCTGCTGATTATTGGACAATAAGGGACTGGAAAATCCAAAATCTGCAGGTCAGGAAACAAAAGACAGAAAGGAAATTTCTGCAGGCTTCTTGTTGTTCTTCTTTGTAGGCCAGGTGACAGAAAGAGTTCAGAGAGAGATACAGAGAGAGAGCATACAAATTTTATCAAAATATCCAGTCTGAAAACAGAACAACCGACCATATTCTAAGGAGGATTCCTGTCAACTAATTGATTGATTGCATTGCATTAGATTTCATTACAGAATAGCAACTAGTGTAGTATCTGGCAAAACACTGGGAAGCACAGACTAGCTAAGACGACATAGAGCATTAACCACCACAACCACCTGCAAGTCCAGGTGGGGAATGTTATTTTAACTCTGCGTGGATATTATCCATGGAAAGCATAAATGGTGAGGAAGCCCCCCCTTTGAATCTGCCAAAGCATCTCCAATGTCCTTTCTCCTTGGACTTGACCTGTCTGTGCAGTCCACCTCCACTTCTGGTCCAGCCTCCTGCGGGACTCATGGACCAGGACACAGAGTCATCTCTCTGGACCAGCCTCCCTCCCCATCACCCCTCCCAGGAAGACCTCATCTTCATTGTTATCCATATAAATACCGATCCATCTGACGTGAGCTCTTAGTATTTGTGAGGACATGTTCACAGATGGGCTCTCCACTGATTTACAATCCAATTCTCATCTTTTGAAAGAAATAAAGAATGTTTTCTGCTCTGTTAGCCCGTCAGCTGTCACCAGGAGGTGAGCAGACACGGCCTTTGCAAGTCAGACACCCCATTGGTGGCTTTGTAGCAGCCACCAGCTGTTCAGCCATGACGAGGCAGAGCATGCAGGATAGAAGGTCTTCTCCAGCACAGCCGGCAGCCCCAGTGACCAGCAACAGAACCCACTGTAGCTGTTCAACCGGTGCGAGGGAGCTCACTGATTCTCAAGAGGCAAAGAAAGACAGGTTTCTTGGAATCTGATGGCACAGTGGTTCACTGCTCGGGGGCTAACTGAAAGGTGGAACGTTCAAATCCACTAACTGCTTCGTGGGGAAAAAGCTGTTAAGTCAGCTTCCATTAAAAATTACAGCCTTCTAAAAAAAAATTTAAAAAATGACAGCCTTGGAAACCCCCTGAGCAGGTGCTACTCTATTCTATAGGATCTTTGGCTATAATGTATTTTTCATCTCCCAGGGAAGTGATATTTCCAGTCAGGACAGATAATCCCAAAACCTGGGAAATTCTTACTTTTTAAAAAGTAAAAAGCAGTTCATTAAAATACCATGGCTTGATTCAATCACACCTTAGTCTTTAAAGTGGCATCCTTGCTCTTTTGCTCTTTTAAGAAGTCCTTACCAGCAGATTTACCTAGTGCAATACATTGTTTGGTTTTTTGGGTTTTTTTGTTTGTTTGTTTGTTTGTTTTGTGTCTGCTGCTTCCATGAGTGCTGATTATGGGTACAAGTAAAATTAATTCCTTTGTGATGTCAATCTTTTCTCTGTTTATCATGATGTGCTTATTGGTCCAGTGATAAGGATTTTTGTTTTCTTTATGAAGCCCCTCTGCAACTATTGACATTTATCAAAGTTCATAGAGTTTCTGGAGGCGTGTTGTGTAGAAAGTGGATGCCTTTCCTGCTAAAGTTATTCTTTGGAGAGGGACATCTTGCTTGAGAAGGTGGAGGGGCAGTGAAAAGGAGGAGGACCTTCAGCCAGACGGGTTGACACAGTGACTGTGGCAGTGTCTTGACTGTGTCAGAGATCATGAGGATGGCACAGGCTAGAACATGGTTCAGGTCTGTTGTTTGTAGGGTCGCTGTAAGTCACACTCAACCTGATGACATCAGAACATAGTGGCTCTACAAACAGCAGATTGGAACTCCGCCCAATCCTGCACCAACCTCACCATCTGACATATGTGTGCCTGTTGCTACAGGCATCTTTTGTAGAGTCTTCTTCGCTTTCTCTGATCCTCTTTCTTTCCTAGAGACTAGAAACACCAAAGTCCCAGACAGAATTCCAGGAACTATCTGTAGAGATTTGGACACACATGTACACCAGCCACAAAGACAACTGTCTGCCACACATCCATCCGTGTGTGAGGTGATCTCCAAGGTTAATATAAGATTCTTGTGCTGCTTTTCCCCTTCTTGGTCTTCAGTGCCTGACCTCATTCATCTGGACCTCTGTCTCAGCCACGGCAGCACGCCCCCTCCCAGAGCTTCTGCTTCCAGACCTAGCCTCTGCCCGGGTGGGTGGGGGTGGGGGTGGTAGGTTAAATTATTCCCCACTGGTGAAGCTGCCAGTGATCATGGAACTACAACCGTGACAGGTGTCAACATGGGGACAATGCTTTTAAGGCCCAGTTTTGCATTTCCAGCTTTCTTTCCTTTCACCGAGGAACCAACCACATTCTCTGGGGTGGGGACCTGCCATCATGAGAAAGTGAGTTTAGGAACAAAGAGGCCCCCAGAATACCCGTGTTCTGTATTGCAAAACTGAACTGAGGGAAGAAGTAGATTTTTGTGGTTTGAAGCTACTGAGACTCAAAATTTACTTTTTTTTTCTTACAGAGATTTAGGTTGACTGCTGGGTAACCTCAAAAGACGAAAGGGAATTTAACATCCTCTGAATGGTTTTGTTGTATTTAACAAGGGGAGTGTATTTATACTTGTGCATTAAAGCAGTATTTAATCCTAATAATAAAACACAAACTGGTAGGAAGGCAATAGAATTAATACTTGCCCTGTAACCCTAGTAAACTAAGACATTCTAGATAATCTGCGCTCTTAATGATTAATGGTTAAGAAATGAAATTTCAGGTTGTATGTAAAGAATCTTGTTAAATGACTGTGCTGGTAATCATTGTTTCATTCTTTTAGTTCTTTAATTTTTTTTAAGATAAAATATTCAGTCATAATGTCTTTGTTATAAATACTCAGTATAATTTAACGTCTAGGTATTACATTTGGAAAGCAACATCCTTTTATTCTGAAAGATATTGGCTCTGCCCTTGACTGCTTTCCCTTCCTAAAATGCCTGAGTCTGCAGCAGGAGTGCACCCTCATGTCTCCAAGGCGAGTTCGTTCCTTGGTGCTTATTGCCAGGAAGGGGAGGGAGGGGAAAGGAAAGGAGGGGCAGCATCTTCTTCCCATGCACAGAGCTGTCCACAGAGACACAGCCAGGGCCTGGTCTCCTTGTTTCCCAAGCCCACACTGCACAACACTGCTTCAATATTTCAGGAGGAGAAGAGATCCAATGAGAGTAACAAGACGTGGCCTTCATTCATTCACTCAATCAGTTAGTCATTCCTTTCCCATATATATAACCCAAAGACACGCATTTTTAATCCACCAGCTGGTCCATGGGAAAAAGATGAGTCACCTCCTCCTGTGCCATTTATAGCCTCTGACAACCAGCTGACGGTCAGCTGTTGAATCAGTTCTGACTCCGCAGCACATAACAACACTTTGTCGAAAAACTTTTAAGAAAACAAACTCTTGTAATGTATTCTACAACTGTAATTTGGAGCTTCTTCTCTGAGAAAACACCAAATGGCAGCTGACTCCAGTGCAGCGGGAGGGCCTGGAGGGCCTGGAGGCCCTGGGATGGGAACCCGCGGCGGTTTCAGTGGAGGTTTTGGTAGCGGTCTGCGAGGTCAGGGCTGCGGCCATGGACGGGGCCGTGGGAGGGGCCGCGGAGCTCGAGGAGGCAAAGCCAAGGACAAGGAGTGGCTCCCCATCACCAAACTGGGCCACCTGGTAAAAGATATGAAGATTAAATCATTGGAGGAGATTTCTTTCTTCTCCCTGCCCATCAAGGAATCTGAGATCATCGACTTCTTCTTGGGTATGTCCCTCAAGGATGAAGTATTGAAAATCATGCCAGTGCAGAAGCAGACAAGTGCTGGCCAGCAGACCAGGTTCAAGGCATTTGTCCCCATCGAAGACTATAATGGCCATGTTGGTTTGGGTGTCAAGTGCTCCAAGGAGGTGGCTACTGCCATCCGTGGGGCCATCATCCTAGCCAAGCTCTCAATTGTCCCTATGCTGCGTGGCTACTGGGGGAGCAAGATTGACAAGCCTCACACCGTTCCCTGCAAGGTGACTGGACACTGTGGCTCTGTGTTGGTGCGTCTGATCCCTGCACCCCGAAGCACTGGAATCGTCTCGGCCCCTGTGCCTAAGAAGCTGTTGATGATGACTGGACTTGATGACTGTTACACCTCAGCCAGGGGCTGCACAGCTACCCAGGGCAACTTCGCCAAGGCCACCTCTGATGCCATCTCAAAGACCTACAGCTATTTGAGCCCAGATCTCTGGAAAGAGACAGTTCATCAAGTCTCTCTCCCAGGAATTTACAGATCATCTTGTAAAGACTCAACCCAGAGTCTCCGTGCACAGGACTCAGGCTCCAGCTGTGGCCACCACATAGTGGATTTTCTTTAACAAATAAAGTGAATTAAGTTCTAAAAAAAAAACACATAAAAAAAAACCCCAACCAAAACAATTGTAATTTGGAGATTGTTACCATAGCCTAAATCTGGCGATTGTGTGTGAATTCTGTCCCTACAAAATATATGTTGACTTCTCTGTCCCTTTTTCCTGTGAACTTGATCTTGATTGGAAATGGAGGTTTTCTTTTGTTATGTTAATGGGGCCATACCAGAATGAGGTGGGTCTTGAACCTCATCACTTCTGAGTAAAAAAAATGTCGAAGAAATACAGAAGTACCCTTGGGGACAGACAGACATGGAGGAGCATCCAGGATCATCTGCAGACCCCAGAAACCAGGGGAGAATCTCATTGAACAAGCCCTAGGTAAGGAATGCAAGCTCCTTGAAGTGTGAGAAAATAAGTGTCTATTCTTTAAGGCCGCCCACTGTGGCTTTTTTTGTTATTATGACAACGTTAGGTAATGGAGCTATAATGAGTTCTTTACTGCTGGGCCACCAAGCCTGATTGCCTGGAGTGTATGACTAAGTAGTAGTAAAAACTATTCCCTAAGAATTAGTTTCTACATATTACTGTTGTTGGTGGATGCCATAGAGTCAGAACTGACCCACAGCTGACTCCCTGCAGGTTTTCAGACACAGGTAATTGCATGGAAGAAGACTGCCCATCTTTCTCCTGCGAAGCAGCTGATGGGCTCAAACCAAATGCCTCCAGGATTGCAACACAACTACTTGCCACAAGGCCACCAGAACTTCTTATTTATTATTAATCCATTTTTCTTAGTACTATATGTGATGTACCTTCAAATCGGATCTGATTGGTACAGGAGGAGATTGTTCCTCCTTCTTCAGCAGAGCATCTGGTGGATTTGAACTGCGCACCTCTGGGATTGCAGTGCAGCTTCTTGCCACTAGGCCACCAGAGCTCGCCTAAAAATTGGGAAGGGTGTACGCCAGGGATGTGTCCTATCTCCATACCTTTTCAACATGTATGCAGAGCAGATTATCCGAGAGGCTTGGCTCTATGAGGAGAAGCGTGGCGTTAGGATCGGTGGACAATCTATCAACAATCTGCGTTATGCAGATGACACAACCCTGCTCGCTGAAACTGAGGAGGACCTCATGCACATACTGCAGAGGGTCAAGGACTGCAGCCTTCAATATGGACTGAGGCTCAATGTCAAGAAGACATAAATTCTCACCACTGGACCAATCGGTAGCATCAGGATGGATGGCAAAGAGATTGAGATTGTTCACAGCTTCAGTTTGCTCAGCTCCACGGTCAACACTCTTGGCGCCAGTAGCCAGGAAATCAAAAAACGTATTGCAATGGGAAAGTCTGCAGTTATGGACCTCTCTAAAGTACTCAAGAGCAACGGTGTCTCTCTGGAGACTAAGGTGCACCTGATACAGGCCATGGTTTTTGCAATCACTTGTTATGCATCAGAGAGTTGGGCAATGACTAGGGAGGATAGAAGAATTGACGCCTTTGAGCTGTGGTGCTGGAGAAGAGTATTGAATATACCATGGACTGCCAAGAAAACAAACAGATTCAGCCTAGAGAGGGTTAAACCAGGCTGCTCCTTGGAGGCAAGGATTCTGGGGCTTCGTCTGATATACTTTGGACATGTTGTAAGGAGAGACAGGTCTTTAGAGAGGGACATCATGCTGGGTAGAGTAGAGGGACAGCACAGGAGGGGAAGACCCTCTATGAGGTGGATTGATTCAGTGACTGGGGTAATCGGGATGGCTGTGTCAGAGGCAGTGCAATTGGCACAGGATAGAGCAGGGTTTAGGGCTGTTGTACATAGGATCGCTATGAGTCGCAAACAACTCGACGGCACACAACAACAACAAGTATGTGATGACATTGAGACAGCACGAATGAATCCTGAAATGTCTGTTTGTAGGTCATCGCTGGTGACACTTGGTTGTTGGTAGGTGTCTTCGAGTCATTTTCAAGTCATAGCAGCTCCACACGCAGCACCATGAAGCCCCGCCCACTCCTGCGCCGTTCTCACGCATCCCATTGAGTCTCTCTCTACTTCACGGCGGGGACTGGCCCTTTCTGAAAACAGACCCAAAGAATACAAGACAAAGTTTCACAACCCTTGCTTCCAATTGTGGCTATGCTTGTTCCAAGACAGATTAGCTTGTTGGTTTGACTCCACTAGTTCTTAAAAGAGGGAGCTCTGATGGCCTAGTGGTAAGAAGCTGTGCTGCAATCTCGAAGGCACATGGCTCAAATCCACCAGCTGCTCTAAGGGAGAAGGATGGACAATCACCCTTACAATTAACTGCCTCTGAAAACCCATTGAAGGGTCAGCTATGGGTCAGTTCTGACTCGACAGTACACAGCAACAACAACAGTCTTTAAAACCAGGGAGCTCTGGTAAGAAGCTGTGCTACAGTCCTGAAGACATGCAGTTCAAATGCACCAGTCACTCTAAGGGAAGATGGACAATCTCCTCTCATTAGATTAACTGCCTTCGCAAACCCGCCGGAGGGTTGTCTATGGGTCAGTTCCAACTTGACAGCAAACAACAGCAATGTCCTTAAGAAGGGAGTTCTGGTGGCTTAGCGGTAAGAAAATATGCTGGAATACCAAAGTCACACGGCTCAAATCCTCCAGCTGTTCGGAGGAAGACATATGGAAAATCTCCTCTAGTCCAATTTACACTGGAGAATTAGCTATGGGTCGGTTCTGACTCAATGGCAAAAAACAACAGTCCTTAAAAAGGAGTAAGTAACACTACTATTCTCATGAAATAAACTTAAAATGAAACATTAACTAACCAATTATTTTCTTTATATTATATATACAGTATTTATTTGTCCTGTATTTATGTAATGTCTAAAGGCTTCTTAGGGCCACCTCTCCCTGCACCCTAATTAACTCATCTGAGCAGCGTCGGGCTATTAAACAGAGGCTGGCGAAGCCCCGGCTGATTCAGGGCTTTGTTGAGACACAGCCTTTATTAGTCCTCTTTGTTTCTATGAAAGTCAAGTAGGTTTGTGTTCCACTTGGGGACTGATCCATTTGTCACCGGGAGAAGTCTGAGGACAGGGACGTCCATTTCAGACCTCATTTGGAGCTGCCTTGTCACTTCAGTGGCTCTGACTGAAATTTATCTGCTTTAACCCTAGTATATTTGGTTACGCTGCGTGCAAATATTTAGTGCCTGCAGTGAAATTTCAATATCACATTAATGATTTGTTTTCCTTAATAGCGGCTCCATTTGTCTAAGGCCTGAACCTCAGACCATAAAGAATTGTCACCCTTGCCCCCATTGTTTTATGCTACGAACCTTCCAGGCTGATTTCTGTGAGAATGTTTTCTAGAATAAAGACAACGAGAGGCTAGACAGAAAGGAAGAGGGAAGTGTCAGGTGATGGGTGCATGGAGAGATGTGACTGAGTATTAAAGGGAGGAGCTGGGGAAGAAGGAACCGTAGGTAGATGTCCGTGTGATTCCTAAAATATCCCTCCTCCACAGCTTGGGAATCCCTGGGTGGAGCAAAGGTGCTGGGCTCCCTAAATAAAAGGTGGGAGGTTTGAGTCAGCCAGAGGTGCCTCAGAAGAAATCCCTGGTGATCTGCTTTGTAAAAATCAGTCCCTGAAAAGCCCGTGAAAAGCAACTATAATGCTGACTCAGAGTTGGCATCATGATGGTGGCCGTGGCGGCAGTTCCTACCCTGAACCTATCCCAGCGGTTTCAGAAAGGGACCAAGGAACTGTATTATGGAAAGTGCCCAGGGCCCCTTAGCACTGATTCCTATGTCACCAGAGGGAGAGAAGCAGGCCAGTAAGTCGCAGAGTTGTTGCATGTCATGGAGTTGGCACTGACTCGAGGCAACTTCCCACCCCACTGAACCAGATGCCTCCGGACCCTGCATCATATCACTAGCTTGCTCACGTTCATTGCTAAGGTCACTAGGAACCGCATTGCCCAACACGGCATCTGACGATACCATGAGGTGATCTGTGATGTCTTCATTGTTCAGTTTTCAGAAATGCACTGCCAGGCCTTTTCCCTGTCCATCAAGGAGCTCCACGAACACCCATTCACCATGGGTGATCTCAGGGAAATTTGTAATACCAATGACATGGTTTCCACTATCAAAGCAACCTGCAAGCCACCAGCAACATTATGACAAACTTTTGCACAATTGATGGCTTTTATGAAGAGAAATTGGCACTTTCTTCATGCCTAATTTTTCACCAGGGGAGCCCTTGTGATGGAGTGTGTCGTGTGCTGGGCTGGTAACCAAAAGGTCAGCTATTCAAGTACCCCAGCTTCTCTGGGAGGGTGGGGGAAGATGACGACATTTCCTTCCACAAAGATGTATATTCTCAAAATAGAACCAAGACACAAACAGATGTGTACACTGATGTTCATAGCAGAGTTATTCACAAGGAAGAAAATGCAAAGAGTCCAAATGTCCATCAACAAACAAATGGCTTGAGAAAGTGTGGTACATTCATGCAATGGAATACTAGGCAGTACTCAGGAGCAACGATTTTGTAAAATATTATATACAATGGGAGAAGCTAGATAGCATTGTGCTGAGTGAACTAACTCAGTCTCACATGGACAAATACGCACTAGATCATTATTGTAAAAAGAAAAGGATAACTAGTGAGATGTGGATAAAGTCCAAAGGGGAAAGAGATGAGGGCGGAAGATGAAGATGAGAAGGGCAGAAACCATGATGATGCCAAGTTAGATGGGCAGAGGGTAACGGAATTACAATCGATCCAGTGAGGACCTGAAAAGATGGGGTGATAGTGGACAAAGATCAAAGGCAATCCATTTTACAAAACACGGTGTATGGGAATGATTGTATGAAACACAATGCATATAAATGAAACACAATTTATATGGCTTTTGTATGCAAACCAATATAAAAGAATTTAAAAGAAGATGTAGAACCTCAGATAGCTGCTGTGAGTTAGAATCCACTTAATAGTAGTCGGCTTGTTTTTAACTTTTTCGCAAAGAGGCTGCAGTTTTTAGATGTCAGTTCATTAAATGATTTGAACAGAAGGTGGATGAGGAAGAACCTCTTCCTGGTTTCCACATCCCATTCGGCGAGCTGGCCTCGCTCAGCAGCTCAGTGGTCTGGTTCCGCGACTACCTGTCTGACGGCAACGGAGTCAGAGTCACGCTTCAGCAAAACCACACATGGCTGCTTGTCACAGGGGATGGTGTTCAACAGTGCATCAAATATTTCCAGCCTTCTGGGGTGGCAGTACGGCTGGGGTTGCCCAGCACAAGTAACTCTCGGGACCCCTACTTTTCTCATCCCACTCCCACTCCACATAGGCCTCTTTGTGTACAGACCATACAAACTCCTTAGTAAGAAATGTTTATATTAACATTGCTCATAAACTATAATTCCAGCGCATCACTGAATGTAGTGGAATTGTTGTCACGGTGCCATTGAGACAGCTCCGGCCCACAGTGATCCTGTGTGTACAACAGAGTGTACACATATTGCACCATCTTCACAATTGCTGCTGTGCTCAAGCACACTGGCCATAGTAACAACAGACAACTAGCAAAATTAAATTTCTTCTTCCTATTGTTATTTGGAAGGAAGAGTGGCATCCACTTCCATAGTTGCTTGCCTCTGAAAACCCTATGAACCTGGAGAGACGATGAAAGGCGCCCAAGCGTCGAGGACTCTCTCTCCTTCATAGGGTCGCTATGAGTCGCCTGCGACTTGATGGCACTTAACAACAACAACAACATTGTTGTTATGTCTTATCAAGTTGAGTCCATGAAAAGGGAAGCGGAGCAGCTCCACAGCACTAACATTCCAGTCTTTTGTTATATGATTGGGGCTGCTGAGGTTCTCTTCTGTAGCTACTTCCTGCTGGACGGGGCGAGGATCTAAAAGAGGGAAAGGCTGTTGGTTTTAGGCAGTGGAGGTGGCAGATGTGAGGAGGGTAATGGCTGGTGGATGGTACCAAATGGGTGATAAGAAGAGTTCATGGACTGTGTAATTGACAAAGGTTCTCATCTACTCCTGTAGAAAAAGTCTGTTCGTTTCTTCTGTGATTTTTGTTAATCTGACCTTGGTGGGCCCCAAGGTCGAGCAGGCATATTTGGATGATGACTCATGTTGGTTGCAGGGAGGATTCAAGGCAGGAAGAAGGAGACTTGGGTCTTCTTAATCCTGGAGACATGGAACCATGGAGCTTTGCCAAGAATTTTCACAGCAGGATGTGATCAGGTCTGGGGCCAGACGTTTTTTGAGTGGGTGGGAACCAGGAGCAGCGGCAAGATAGTCTTCCTCCAGTTACTCTATCTTGTTAATACTTCCGCCGTACAAAGTCATCTTACCATGTGATTGCCCTGCCTGCCTGGCCGCCAACCTTAACTTAGTCTCAGTATAACATGCTGGACCTGGGTGGTGTTGTGAGTCAGGAGATAAAGACTCAAGTGTCATGATGTCTTTTTCTCAAGACTGACACTTTCTGGCAACACTCCCAGAGTATTTGAGACCAAGTGTCGCCATCCTTACACATATGAGGTATAAGTGAAAATTCAGTAAAACAGTAGCACTGGAAGCACATAACTAAATCAAAACTGTTTATTTAATATGAAATTTTTTTGTGACCTTCAAAGCCTTGACCTTGAGTAACATGTCATTGAAAAGAATGTCTTTCATTTACTCACTTCTCACTGGTAATAATATTCCATGATTGGAAAGACTTGATTGTTTCATGGTAGAGATCACAAATAATTCCTTCTTCAATTTCAACTTTGAAAAGCTCCTCCCACATGATGTCACAGACACAGGTTGTTGTTGTTATGTAACACCTAGTTGCTTGCAACTCATAGCAACCCTATGTACAACAGCCCTAAACCCTGCTCTATCCTGTGCCAATCTCACTGCCTCTGACACACCCATCCCGATTACCCCAGTCACTGAATCAATCCACCTCATAGAGGGTCTTCCCCTCCTGTGCTGTCCCTCCACCCTCCCAAGCATGATGTTCCTCTCTAAGGTCCTGTCCCTCCTTACAACATGACCTCCTTACAACTTACAACATGTCAGACGAAGCCCCAGAATCCTTGCCTCCAAGGAGCAGCCTGGTTTAACCCTCTCCAGGATGAATCTGTTTATTTTCTTGGAAGTCCATGGTACATTCAATACTCTTCTCCAGCACCACAGCTCAAAGGCATCAATTCTCCTTCTATCCTTCTTAGTCATTGTCCAACTCTCTGATGCATAACAAGTGACTGCAAAGACCATAGCCTGTATCAGACGCACCTTAGTCTCCAGAGTGACACCATTGCTCTTCACTACCCTGGCGAGGTCCCTAACAGCAGACTTTCCCATCACAATACTTTTTTTTTTCAATTTCCTGGCTACTGGTGCCAAGAATAGGACACATAGATTGTCAGATATCATTTCAGGGTTAGGAGAAAGGTTGGAAGAATTTCTATGAAGTACCATTCACTTACAAATATCAAAATATCTAACATTACCCAATCTTTGGCTCCTTCTCATTCAATCTCAGCTGCTTTTAGACACTTTCTCATGCTTGGTGTATTAAAACCGCATTCTTGAATATCTCATGAGAGAAAGTGGAGTGGATACCTTTAACTCTTTTGACCCTCTGTTTGATCAGCCTCAACCATGGTTCCTGCTTCGTCCGTGGCTCTTGGTCTGACCAAGTTCAGTGCACTCAGCATTGTCCTACTTTCTTCTTTCCTGTTCCTCATCCCCCCGCCATCCTCCCCTCAAACCTGGCTCTTCTCTCTGCTTCAGTTCCAGGGTCATTTGATTGAAAAGCTCCTGTTCAATTGCCTGCTCTAGTAGATGCTTCCAGGCAAGAGAAGTCTTGGCGCTTCTAGCTTTGTTGCCACCTTGTTGAGGGTTAAGGCTTTAGTCTGTGGGTATTGCTGTGTGAGGTTAACTTCTTGAAGTACATCGCTCCAGAAGAGCAGGTAGCACCGAGCAGTGAAATCACAGACCGCAGACAAAACACCCTGTGCTGTTCTTCCTGTGCCACACTTTTTATGTGGATCAGAAGGAGCTTCAGTCGTTGCCACAAACGTACTGAACTTTTTATAACTGGCCTCGCAGCAGCGTGATGAGCACTCAATGTGTTGTGATGGAATATTCACTGACTTGCCAGCGTAACCAGTGAAAGCAAAACACTTCTTTCACTTTGACCCCAAGATTGTTGGCTTGCACATAGCTGATCACGTCACATAAGTCTGGTCAACTTTATGTCCATGACAAGCTCCTACACATGATTTGCCAGACCATTCAAAAATTTGTCTTGAGTTCTTGGTCCAAGACAACAAGCTGATCCTTTAAGTTTGCTTGTGCTCCATTTTCATCTCATTAGGTGCCTCTTCGAGAGGTCAGTCCTTGGAGACAGAAGTGATGCTTGGAAGGTTAGAGGAATAGTGCAAGAGCGGAAGACCCAGGTTGAGATAGATTGGCTCAGTGACTGGGGTAATGGAGGTAGGCGTGTCAGACACCGAGGTTGGCTCAAGATACAGCAGGGCTCAGAGCTCTTATACATAGGGTCACTATGAGTTGGAGTCAACTTGGCGGCACATAACAACAACAAAATATAAGAAGCTGTGCTGCAGTCCTGAAGGTACACAGTTTGAATCCACCAGTTGCTCCATGGGAAGAGGTTGGGCAACTCCTCCCCTGTGATTTACTGCCCTTGAAAACTCTCTGGAGTGTCAGCTACGGGTCAGTTCTTTTTCTTTATTTTTTTTAATTTTATTATTTTTGTGTGAGTGTACCATCAAATCAGATCTGACTGGTACAGGAGGAGATTGTCCCTCCTTCCCTGGCAGAGCATCTGGTGGATTTGAACCGTGCGCCTCTGGGATTGTAGTTGCAGCTCCTTGCCACTAGGCCACCAGAGCTCCCCTTGCGGGTCAGTTCTGACTCCATGGTACCTAACTATAACAACAAAATATATGTTGTAGATCCTCACTTCTCTGCCTGTGATTGTAACCTCCTTTAGAAAGAAGTTGATTTTGTTATGTTAATGAGATAGGATTAGTATAGGATGTGTGTCAAATCTTTTTTGAGCTATAAAAGACATGAAACAAACAATGGAAAGAAGTAGAGACCAGGGAGGGAAGCCAAAGAATAAACATTGACGAGACAGTGGCATTCCCCCAGAACCAGCACGAGAAAGCAAGTGTCCTGTGTGTGAACTTCTGGCCTTCTCACCAGAGAGAAGCTATATTTCCGTCTGTTTAAGTCACTCATGGAATCTCTGTCGAAACAGTATCAGAGAACTAAAACAGTGCTCTTGCTGCACTGGATCGTATTTTGAAAGCATCTCAACCATTAAGAAAGTTCCCTTTGTTCAGTGAAGATTCATCATCCTTGTGGAATGCCAGATTCCGCTGGCAAGAAACGACATGGTATGAAGCAAATCTGTGAGAGATGTCTGTCCACCTTTTCTTCCCAGTTTCCATCAAAGCAAGAACTCATGTGTCGGTGGCTGTGTGGAGCTTCAGTGCTACTGCCAGTGGCTTCCACTTCTCAAGGCCACACAGACGCTCTTCGGACAGCTCATGGTCACTTACTACCAAGCTTAGTTAGTGTCCACCTCCTTGGAAACCCAGCCACTGATGTGAATGTCGTAGCTGCCGCAAAGTGGTGTCATCTTCATATCACAGGTGGTTAATGAGCCTTCCTCTAATCCTGATGTCTCTGTTCTTCAGAGTTTCCAGCTTCTCACATTATTTTCTCTGCATACATATGCATGGACTTTGGACATCTTGTTAGGAAAGTCCCTGGAGAAAGGCATCAGTGGAAATGAGGAAGTGTCTCACGGAGATGGATTGATACAGTTGCTTCAGTAAGAGGCTCAAACACGGGGATGACTGAGTGGATGGTACAGACATGGTTTAGTATGTCGTACACGGGGTCACGATGAGTCAGAGCCTACTCAGTGGCTCCAAACAACAATAAATCTGTAATACTAACGGCAAACAGTCAGCAACAAAAACAGTATCACTTCTCACTGACGCATGAGTAAACCATCCATGACCGCAGACTTCTCACCATCTGGCATCACCTTGTAAAACAACTCTTGAAAGCTGCCCCCCCCCCGCCCGCTCCCCCTGCTTTTGTTTCCTTCCTTGTCACACCGCAGAAAGCTCTCAGCTTTGTTCTAGAAAGAAACATTTCCTCTTTCAATGACTTCAACCCCCACACAACCGGGAACCAGTATCTCCCAGAAACATCAAACAAAATGAGCACATCTTCCTCCTTAATGGCACCCAATCAATCCGTTCACAGCACCAGGGTAAGAGTCCTTTTCAGCCCTGTCTGCTGCTTCAGATTCTGCTATGACCACCTCGGTTTCCTGCAGATTGCACGCCAACAGGAGCAGAATCTACCCTACCAGCTGGACCTGAGTACCTGTGTCTTGTGACCACCCCTGACCAGCATCCCATCTTTTGACATGTTGAATCAGGGACCCAGCAAATGTCTGAGCCATTTAATTCTCAGTTCTTTTGTTTTTTTATTTAATTCTTGGCTCTTTTGTTGACATCCATTTGGTCTCTCTGATTTATGGATTCCATATGGCATAATAGAATATCCCTGTGCAATAAAAAAAAGATAAATTAGCAATAGTTGGAAAGAAATAAGAAAACAAAGCATGTACGTCTGTCAGATCTTTTCATTCTCTCTTATGTAAATTTTAATATGTCACTGTTTTGTAGACCGTAATTCAAACTTAAGCCCTGAAAATGTCATTAAAATCAGATCCATGTTTTCAAGACAGATATGTTTCTAATGAGAAATTTAAAAACCTGAATTTAAGACTTATATTTCTAAACATGTACCAAAACTCATAGCATTCACTCCCACTTCATCTTTTTTGTTTGTTTTCAATTTCTTTTTGTTACACATTTTCTTGGCCCCTCCCCTCCCTCCTGTTCCAACCCTCCCCCCAATGCACCCCTTGTTCCTGGTTATTGTCAAAGATAACCACTTCATGTTTTAAACCATAAATTACTCTATTTAATGATAAAATAGTTGTATAACCAATAATTTTTATACAGATCAGTCATTATAAACTTTAATAATAAAATAATTTGTGATAAACAGTTATAACTTGCTTAAGTGTATTATTTCTTCAATTACATTAATACAAACTACAGAATTGTTTTGTAAAGTTTTTCTACATTGATCTATAGTTTGAGTTAAATTTATTAGAAATTCAAAGTCTTTTTTACTTTTCTTTCATTGCTGTTGTTGTTTTTAGGTGTCGTTGAGTCAAGTACGACTCATAGTGACCCTATGAACAAAAGATCTGAACCCTGTTCTATCCTGCGCCAACCTCACATTTTCTGACACACAGGAGCCTATTGCAGCCATCACCGTGTCAATCCACCTGGTTGAGGGTCTTCTTCTTCTCCGAACCTCCAGCCTTCCCAACACCATGTCCTTCTCCTAGGAATAGCACCTCCTAGCAATATGTCTAAAGTATGTGAGGCAAAGCCTCATCATTCTTGCCTCCAAAGAGTACTCCGACTATACCCTCTCCAAGACATATCTGTTCATTCTCTTGGCCATCAATGGGATGTTCAGTGCTCTTCTCCAACACCATAGTTCAAAGGTGTCAATTATTCTTCTGTCATCCTTATTCATCGTCCAGGTCTAGAATGCATAGCTAGTCATGGGAAAGACTATGGCCCGAGTCAGACTGAGGTGCGTCTGATTCAGTCCATAATCTTTCTGATTTCTTTCATTACTAATTCATTATAGAAGAAACCCTCAATATATATAGGTTCACAAATACTAATTAACACAACATAGCTAAAACCACCAGAAAACTTGGCAAAATCAGTGTCTATTTAAAAAACTAGCCACAACAGAAACAATAGCATGTGTGCGTAGTGCCTACATAGAAAACCAAGTGATTCAACACATTGTTGAAACTAGGTAATAATGACAGCTATGAACAGAAAGGTTCGTGTCTGTTGCTCATAGGGTCACTGTGAGTCCTGGGGAGGGAATTGTTGTTGTTGTTGTTGTTGTTGTTGTTGGTGGTGGTGGTGGTGGTGGTGGTGTTATGTGCTGTTGAGTTGCTTGTGACTCATAGCGACCCTATGTACAAGAG
>NW_006399765.1:21077743-21103572 GCF_000299155.1 Elephantulus edwardii | reverse complement strand
TCCGAAGTATGTTAGATGGAGCCTCAGAATCCTTGCCTCCAAGGAGCCACCCGGATTAATCCTTTCCAGGATGAATTTGTTTGTTTTCCTAGCAGTCCATGGTATTCTCAATACTCTTCTCCAACACCACAGCTCAAAGGCATCAATTCTCCTTCTATCCTCCTTAGTCATTGTCCAACTCTCTGATGCATAACAAGTGATTGTAAAGACCACGGCCTGTATCAGACACACCTTAGTCTTCAGAGAGACACCTTTGCTCTTCAGTACCTTGGAGAGGTTCCTAACAGCAAATGAGCATAGCATTTTTGCCTTGTAGATATAGATAGATAGATAGATAGATAGATATATAGATAGATAGATAGATAGACAGATATTTTCCATTGTATTGTTGCTAGGAATATTTTTCTAAAAAAGAATACATTTCTGCTGAAATATTGCACATAACTTTCATAGACATTTTCATGTCTCCCCCTCTGAGGAGTCACCCAGAGTGGTCTGCATCTCCCACACTTCTCTTAGTGACACCACAGGAGTCTTATCCAGAGATTCAGGTCCTGACTACTGTCTTCTTGTATTTCCCTTTTTTTTTTTAATTTTTGTGTGAGTGTACTGTCAAATCAGATCTGACTGGTACAGGAGGAGATTGTCCCTCCTTTTCCCGGCAGAGCATCTGGTGGATTCGAACCGTGTGCCTCTGGGATTGTAGTTGCAGTTTCTTGCCACTAGGCCACCAGAGCTCCCCTGTCTTCTTGTATTTCAACTCCTCTTTCTCCCAGGCAGTCCATTGACAATGAGCATCACTTGTCATGGCTGCTAGTCCAACAAATCCAGTAAGAACAGTCTCTGCCACACTCCTAGAAGTCGCACCAAAAGTGGTATTGCATCATATAGGCCCCCACAGTGTCATGTGCTCACCTCTGGACCAATCATAGCTGCTGAGAGACAGAAAACCCCAGATGGTGGGATTCCAATTTGAGTGAAAGTATGGGTTGTTTTCCCAGGAGCATCGGTGTTTTGGTTAATAAAATATGGGTAAAATTGGTGTTAAGTTGGGTGAAAAGGAAGATAATATAAAAATAGAGGTGATTAGCAGCACATGATCACTAATGAAACATGGTAAAAAGAGAGAAGTACAAGAAATACAGACAGTAAAGATAAATATTAATATGCACATAATAAATTTTTTAAAGGATGGGACAGTGAATTCTGGGTAGCAAAAAATAACAACAATGTACATTCTAAGTATAATGTTTATTAAAGGGGCTTAGAAGCAGATGTGATGGGCAGAGGCAAAGCTTCACTCACCTTATCTCAGAAAGTGGAACTTATTTACCTGAGCTAGCTTTCAGGGTAGGTACTTATAACTTTGAAAAGAGATATTTCTTATTGTTGGAATATAGATCTTTCCATTTTACAAGTAAGACAACTGAGACACAGAGGACTTGAGTAAATGGTCTGAAGTCTCAGCTAGTAGGTGGCAATGTTTGAAATCTGAACCCAGGCAGCAAATTCCAAAGTTCACACACTCAGAAAAAAATGTGAAGGACTAGAGAACCAGGATGCAGCTGTTAGGAGCAGATGCCAAAGCTCATCAGGTGAATTTTCTCTTCAGCAGGTTGGAGACACTAAGCCCTTGTTACTTTGGCTGTGAAAATGCAAATTAAACTTTTTTCAGCAAGAAAACACAAAACTGTTTTTGGCTTCCCTAAGAAAACATCTCTGAATCAGGGAGATTCTAGGCATGGCTAGTATCTGAACTCAGATCCACAAGACTCAGTTTCTTTGATGCCTTCCTGTAACTTCATTCTAGGTCGTGACTGGCTAATAGGAGTGCTTTCAGCCTCATCCTCCAAGGTTCAACCCATCAGAAAAGATTCTCTAAAATAGAGGATAGAGGATGTGACAAGATAGGAACTCTTATACACTGTTGGTGGGATTATAAAATGGTACAACCACTCTGGAAGACAGGTCTGTGCTTCCTCAAAAAGCTGAACATATGACCTAGTTATTCCACTGCTTGGAATATGTTGTTATTATTATGTGCCATCAAGTCACCTGCAACTCATAATGACCCTATGTACAACAGCCCTAAACGGTGCTCTCGCCTCTGCCAATTTTACTGTCTCTGACACACCCACCCCCATTACCCTAGTCATGGAATCAATCTATCTCATCAAGATCTTCCTCGCCTGCGCTGTTCCTCCACCCTTTCAAGCATGACGTCCCTCTCCAAGGACTGGTCCCGCTTTGCAACATGTCCAGAGTATGCCAGATGGAGTTTCAGAATCCTTGCCTCCAAGGAGCATCCTGGTCTCACCCTCTCTAGGATGAACCTGTTTGTTCTCCTAGCAGTCCATGGTATATTCAATACTCTTCTCCAGCACCACAACTCAAAGGGATCAATTCTCCTTCTATCATCCCTAGTCTTTGCTATGCATCAATGACTCGGAACAAACCCCAAGAAAATGAGAACAGAGGCACAAACGGAGACTTGCACACCACTGTTCATAGCAGTGTCATTCACCATTGTAGGAACATGGAAACAGCCTAAATGTCCAACTACAATAGAATGGATTGAAAAATTTTGGTATATTCACACAATGGAATACTACGCAGCACTCAGGAGCAATGATTTTAAAAATCACTACCTAACTTGGGAGGGACTGGAGAGCATCATGCTACGTGAACTCAGTCCCATAAGGACAAATACTGTATAAGAACATTATTGTAGAAATAGATAACTAGGGCAAGATCCAATGTGAAAAACAATGTATACGAACTTTGTAAGTGAACCAGTATAAAAGAAAAATTTTATACTGGAAAAAATAAATAAACTAAAAGGGGGAAAAAAGGAAGATAGAGCTGTACTGCTTCCAAAATAAGACAAGAGAGGTGGCAGGATTAAAGGCCACCAATTCATCATATCCAGTCTCCTATATAATAATTTTTTTTTCTTCTTATATATTTCACAGAAACAAATTCAGAATGTGTGTAACCTCACAGTGACTTCTTCCAAAGTGTCATCTGTGTCTTTCAAATTCATCTGTTTCTATTTGGGAAATAGATTGGAAATCTCTGACCCATTGTTTATGGGGTCTCTTGTTTCATGGGACATGTGAACTCCCATCACACTCATGAGCTCACTTTTTCATGAAATACAGAATCTGACTTGAAAAGAAGGGTTTGTTTCTTCTCCTCAGTTCCCTGGGCATGCCAGAGTGCAGAATAAACCCCCAGGGGAAGCTGAGTCTTCTATAAACCCACTGCAGAGCAAGAGATTAAGACGCTGGCCTGGATTGACATCTTTCTGGCATAAAATGCACACAGAGTGAACTTCTCCCCTGGAGTCATTTCAAAGAGCTGTGCTCTCCTATAAGCATTCAATGCAAACATTTACCATGGCCCCCAGGGGTGAAGAATGTGTCTTCTGCATCGACACAGCTCTTAGCTCAACATTGCTGTTGGAGAAAGGTGAATTGAGGCTGAGAGTGAATTTTTTCAGAGAGGTGTTGGCAATCTCACGAATGAAGCATGACTCCAGCTTCTCTCTAGTGTTAGGTGGTCTGAGAGAGAGAGGGGGATTATGAGCAGCTTAGAAAAGGGGGTAGTGAGGGCGTCTACCTGTCTCGGGGCCATTGAAAACCCACTGCTCTGAAACACACATTCCTGGGGTGGCTGTATCCCTTTGTATCCCAGGGCGTCTGTGTTTGGTCTCCTTTACAAAAGACAACCCAGAGGAACGTAGGCAAAGGATAACCCACAGAAAAGAAGGGAAGCTTAAAAACCAGCCTCAGGAAGGCTAAGAGTTGAGAAATTTCTGGGAGACCATAAGAAGAACTAAAGAGGGTTTTCGTATTTCCAGGCCATGTCTTATTCCTCCCAAGTCCAAATTCTCTGGGAAGAGCATAATTGGTCCAACTAGGATTCCGTGCCAATTCTGGCCAGAGGGGAGGTAGAGAAGGCTGCCTAGGTCAACAGCTACAGAAAAGATGCACCTAGTGGGAACGTTAATTTTCCTCAAGAAGGTAATGAAATGAATTCATTGCTGTAGCGTTGAAATCAGCTCATCCCTGATCTGTCAATGGGTTTCCAAAGACTGTAAATTGCACAGGAAGAGACTGCTCATCTTTATTCCACAGAGCAGTTGGTGGGTTTGAACCACCTCCCTTTTGGGTGGGCAGCACAACTCCTTACTGACTAAGCCACCAGAGCTCTCTTCGGTAAGCGCCTAGAAGTCAGCAGTAGCTGCCCACCTCTGCGGCAGACACCACGTGTACTCTGGATTTTCCCTTAATACATCCACGCGTGTCCCAGAAAAGCAAGCCCCAGCCTCTCCTAGGCGAATATTTGAAAGATTACAGCTTAGAAAACCTTACAGGACAGTTCTATGCTGCCATTTGGTGCCACAGTGAATCAAAATCTAATATGCTAAAACCCAACAAGAACATTTGCAAGGCAGATTGCCAAGTCTTTCTCCTGCGCTGTTGCTGGATGGGTTCAAACCACCAACTTTTCAATTAACAGTCAACTGCTTAAGTATTGTGCCACCAGGGCTCCCCTCTAGCCTTAAATGCCTTTAAAAATATTCTTTCAGAGTGGATAAATAACAAACGTTCAATTGGAACAGATGAAGGAAAGAACTGTTTAAAAGGAATATATGATTAGGTGTTATATGTATGACAACAGCCCAGAGTAAGAGGTGCATTGCACCTGTGGGGAGGGATTGTAAAACAATGAAAGAATTTTTCTTTTACTTTCCAAAGAGAAAATGTACTGGGGGTTGGGGAGGGGTGGGCAGGGAGAAAAGTGCAACAATGAGTGAATAGAAATCCAAAGTCTCTGTGTAAATTTTCATTGAAATTAATAATAATAATTTGAAAAAACTCACAAAAAAGAGGTACATTGCAAAGAGGACTGGAAGGGGGAAGGAGGAGAGGTAATTGTGCAACAATGAATGAATATTTAAAAAACGATGGATGAATGGAAATCCAAGTTCTCTATAAACTTTCACTACAATCTCAATTAAAAAAAACCCACAAAAGCCACACACACACACACACACACACACACACACACACACACACACTTGTGAACTGGGGGAGGGGAAGGGAGGGAGAGGGGGTAAAAATGTGCATCAATGAATGAATGAAAATCTAACTTTTCTGTAAACTTTCGTTAAAGCCCCAATAAAAAGAAAAAATTTTATTAAAGAAAATATCCTTTCATCAAGCTTCACATCCAGTGCATGGCCCTCTTTGCCCTGAAAAGATTTCTGGTCTCTGTGAGCCAAAGTCTGCCTCAGACAATCCCTGAAAGGTGATTCCACTCAGTCGCCACCTCACCCCTGCCCTGCCTCCTAGGATTCTTTTGGGTTTTATGTGCTGTGATGTCAGAGTGAAGCTGTGCTCCATTGCATTTGGGCTATTGATCATCAGTCAGCACTCAAGACACCCTCTGCTGTCCCCAACGGGGACCCGGGCAGCCTCCACTGCACTGAACCAGGGGATCAACTGTCAGGTCCAATTCCAGGCTCAGAACTGAGTGACCACAGGCCGCCTCTTGGGGCACAGAGGGCTTAGCGACTCAGGTGAGGGAGAAGCCCAGCGGGTCCTGGATCTCTGGGGCTTCCCCATCTCTCCATCCCTGAGGCCTGGGGAAGTGTCATGTGACTTGGTCTGTCTTTCCCACTGCCTCTTCTCAGGGAGTTTGTCATTGGGGCATCTCCAACCCTCCTTTCTAGGAAAGATGTCCTTTCCTAGGGGTGGTGGCTGTGGGGCCACGCCTTTGACATTGAGGTGAGATTCTGGAGATTTTTGTGTGTGTGACAATATTTAAAAACAACAACATCAAACATCACATGCACATCTAGTTGATTTTGACTATAGCAACTGAGGTGGATTGATTCAGTGACTGGGATAATTGGGATGGGGGTGTCAGAGACAGTGCGATTGGCACAGGACAGAGCGGAGTTTAGGGCTGTTGTTACATAGGGTCGCTATGAGTCACAAGCGACTCGACGACTCATAACAACAACAACAACATAGCAACTGTAGAGAACAGAGAAAAACTGCCTCTTAGAGTAGACCTGTTTGTAATCTTCACAGAAGCAGATTGCCATGTCTTTCTCCTACAGAGTGGCTGGTGGGTTCAGTCAGATAGATGATTTGTTAGCAGTCAAGAGTTTAACCATTGGGCCGCTGGGGTCCCTGGTGAACGAATACACACACACACACACACACACACACACACACACACACACACCCAAAGACACTGTTCAGCATGTTCCACTCGTACATCCTGGTGCTGTTAGTCACATTCTTCACATTGTGGTACCATCCTCTCTCCCCTTTTCCATACTATTCCACCACTGTCCTTTGGACCCTGGCTCCTCCCCTTCCACCCAGCCTTTCTGGTTGTTTGGCCAATCTGCTCTCACAGAGAGAATTCTTTCAAAGCATAATACTCAAATACATTTCACTAGTTAAAGCGAGTTTTTTAGGGGTCCAAAGAAAACTTCAGAAGATAGTTTTGACTTCAAATTTAAAGATCTTTCATTTCAAAGGTTCAGTCAGCCTCTGTAGCTCCAGAAAGTCTGGATTCTCAAGTGCATGTGGATCCATTTCAGGGAGGAACAGAGTTGGAGCAGGACCAGAGGGGCTACCGAGAGAAATGAGAAAGGCCTTGAATGAGAAGTTAAACACAGGCTTAAACACACCCACCCCAGCTTGTCCCAAGGGCTCCATCCACCTCTGCTGGTGCTGGGCTACAGGGAGAAAGGCTTTATCCCAAGGTCAGCCAGCAATGTCAATGCCATCTCTTCTAGCTGACAGTTTCTGCTTGGGTGGGGGTGGTCCTAACAGACAACAGCTTCTTGAGAATTGAGTGGCCAGAGATAATCACAGGATCCTGCACTTCTCCGTGAACACAGTAACAAGCCTCGGGCAGAAGCAGATCAATTACAAGGAAGGAGGGAAAGGTTTGCACAGCCTCAGAGTCAACAAGAAAAACCGCAGTGAAAATCAAAGTGGCAATGCTGGTGTAGGATGTTCCCTCCGAGCGTTGCTCTCTGCTTCTAGATGAAACTGGAGAGGGGGTGGGGGAGCGTATCAGCTACAACATGCTAGGATCTCAGTAGCCAAATACCCAATTAATACATCTTCAAACAATCGTATTTACAGTACTCTACCAAAAAAAAACCCCAGGGAGCTCTGGTGGCTTAATGGTAAGGAGTTGCACTTCCAACTCAAAGTCACACAGTTTGAACCCACCAGCTGCTTTATGGGAGAAAAATGGGCAATCTCCTCCCCGGAGATTTACTTCCTCTGGAAATGTGCTGGAAGGTCAGCTGTGAGTCAGTTCTGACAAGTAGGTACATAACAACTATAGAAAAACAGGGAGCTGTGGTGATGTAGTCTGCAGTGAGTTGTGCTGCAAACCCAAAGGCCAAGGTTCGAATCCACCTCAGCTCTGATTTGGTTCTGACTCTGCAGCAATGAGTGAGGTAATAAAAGGCAATGTGTTTAACAGAGATTGTGAGGAGCATCTAGGTTGGGCCATGCTTCCTTCTGTTATACACAGGGTCTCTATGAGGCAGCCAATCTGGTTGTACTCAACAGTAGCATGGCCAACGTAAGCAGCCATATTGGCACAGTCATTAAACAATCGACTTCCAACCTCAAGGTCCATTGTTTGAATCTTACAGGTGCTCTTGTTGTTGTTGCTGTTGATTGCCTTCGAGTTGAGCATGACTCAGAGCGACCCTATGAACAAAAGGCCTGAAGCCCCTCTACAACTATCGACATGTATCAAAGTTCATAGAGTTTCCAGAGGCATGTTGTTTAGGAAGTGGATGCCACTCCTGCTCCCGAACAGATGCTCTATGGAAGAAAAATGTTGACATCTGAAAGATTTACATCCTTGGGAAGCCTGTAGGGCAGGTCAGTGTGAGTTGGAATCCACTTGTCAGCAATGAGTTTGGGTTGACTTTTTGTTATTAGAAGAGCCCTGGAATTGCGAATTGATAGTTTTGGCATGTTGTTGTTGTTGTTGTTATGTGCCGTCGAGTCGTTTTCGACTCATAGCGACCCTGTGTACAACAGCCCTAAACCCTGCTCTATCCTGCGCCAACCGCACTGCCTCCAACACACCCATCCCTATTACCCCAGTCACTGAATCAATGTAGCCAGGAGAAACCAGTCTTTGGAGAAGGACATCATGCTTGGAAGGGTCAAGGGACAGCACAGGAGAGCAAGACCCCAGATGTTATGGATTAACACAGACAGTAACTGGGGCAATAAGGGTAGGTGTGTCAGAGATTGTGAGACTGACTCAGGATAGAGCAGAATTCAGAGCAGGGTCGATACGAGTCATAGTCGACTTGATGGCATGTAACAACAACAAACCTTTATGTCAGTCAGACCAAAGCCTCTCCAAGTTGCAAAGGAGGCTGGGACCAATGTAGTGGTTAAAGCCTTTGGTTACTAAGCAAAAAAAAAAATTAGCAGTTTGACACTACCAGCTCCTCTATGGGGGTGGAAGGCATTATGGCAGCCTGCGTGCGTGAAGACCCAGAGGCTCTGAAACCCTTCAGGGTAGGTCTACCGTGTTTTATACGGTAATGAGTCAGAATCATTGGTAACAGTGACGGTGGCTTGGATGTAATGCGCAGCTTCTTTACTGACTAACACCATCTCTTCATACACATGAGAAAGTTGGACAATAAAAAAGAAAGATTTAAAAACTGTTAATACATTTGAATTTACGGAGTTGGTGGAAAATGTTGAAGACTTTCCAGTATAGACAATCAGAAAAATGAATGAGTTTGTCTTGAAGGAACTATGGCCAAGTTTCTCCTTAAAAGCAAAAAATGGCCATGAAAAAAAAACCCCAAAAAACCTTACTCTGAGCAACTTTTACTAAAAAAAAAAAGCAAAAATGGCAAGACTCCATATAGCCTACTGTTGTTGTTATTGCTGATTGCCTTCGAGTCAAGCACAACTCATAACAACCCTGTGAACAAAAGGCCTGAAGCCTCTCTACAACTATCAACATTTATCAAAGTTCATAGAGCTTCCAGAGGCATGTGGTTTAGAAAGCGGATGTCACTCCTACTTCCAAATATAGGAAGATGTGATTAGAGGGACCAATTCTTAGAGAGGGACATCAGTTTGAGGAGAGGGCCAGTGAAAAAGAAGACTCTCAACAAGGTGGATTAAAACAGTGCCCCCAACAATGGGTTCAAACATAACGATGATTTTCAGGATGGTGCAGGACTGGGCAGTGTAACAACATAGGGGGCTACTATGACCCAAGGTCAACTCCACTGGATGGAGCAATGATGTAGTGGCAGGAAGTCCTCTGTAGTGCCCATCAGGGAGAGCACTGGAGCTGGCCATTGGCTAGAGGAAAGACAGCCAGAGCCTCTACCTCAGATGTTTCTTCCTGGAGGTGAGTGGACAATGGGGGGCAGAAGTCTCCTTTGTTCTGAGGGCCTCGTGCATGGCAGTTCATACATTCTCATTTCTGGTCTCACATACTAAATGCTCAAAGTGACACCATAACTGGTCAGTGAGGCAGCCCCAAACTCTTCTCTTTCCAGTTTCCATTATGTCAACTTCAAGTCATGGAAGCCCCTTATGTTCCAGAGTAGATTTCTGCTCCACCCAGCTTTTAATGCCTGGTTTTGCAGAAGTGAATCACAAAGCCTTTCTTTCCAGGTGTTTGGGAGAAAATTCAAACAGTCAAGCTATTGGATAGTAGCCAGACCAGCAACTATACCCCTCAAGAACTCCTCTAGACATTCCTAAATGTTCTCTAAGGAGTAAGACTGCTCCCAACCTTTAAGAGCCAACAGTTTCAAGAACTAACAACAGTTCCTGAAACGTGTGTCTGCAAAGTTTAGAAATGAGGGATCCCTGGAAGGGAAGAGAGGAGGAGATGGGGGACAGAAGATATCCCGCAGAGCAGCTCTCTTTTTTGGTCTGTTTTACAAATTAAGCTTTTATAGAAGATTCCCTTTGAAGAAAATGTTTACATCTGGAAATAGCCCAGAATGACTACTTGAGGACAGACACACCTCAGAGATACTGCAGGGTTACTTCCAGACTGTCATAATAAAACAAATACCTCAATAAAGCGAGAAAGCGAGTCTGATGGATTTTTTTGTTGTTGTTGTTTCTCAGGGAATATAAAAGTTATGTTTACGTTCTCCCATACTCGATCTATTAAGTGTGAAATGGCACATAAAAAAGTTTGCAATACTGGGAGGATGACCAAAAGGTGACACAGAGACAGAGTGAGCACGTGCTTCTGGGTAAATGGCACCAATAGACTCGCTTGACTCAGGGTTGCCATCAGCCTTCAATTTGGGAAAAACATAGGATCTGCAAAGTACAATAAACTGAAGTGCAATAAAACAAAGTATGGCTGGAATTGTAAGAATTCAAAACTGTCTTTTTCTGTTCGAAGAGTCAATCAGCTTGGTTATTTTCCTCAGCAGACACGTCTGGTTGAATCATGAAGAGCTGATTGAGTAAACTGGTGGTTGATAAGCTACACTTTTCTTTCTTTCCCAATTTTAGGAGACATTTGTCTCTTGGATTAAACCCTTGTTCACAACCTCAGTGGTCTTAGATACTCTTATGTGTACTGGTCTCCAAGTCAGAAATTGAAACCTTTCGGGTAAAGTTATCCTGACAGATTGACCCGCTTGTTTTGGCTTGTATGTCTCTTTTATTTCTTTCTCTCTCCATCCTTATCCCTCATTTGCGGTACATCCAGGAGAATCAGAATATTTGGGCTGTCCTTTTCTCCCCTTCATTTTTGTCAAGTTCATTCTGGCCCCAGTAGGTTATAGGTTAAACACTAGACTGTTAATAAAAAGGCTGGAGGTTCAAACACACCAGCCACTGCTCGGAGAAAGATGTGGCAGCCTGCGCACATAAATATTTACAGCCTTGGACGTCCAGAGGGGCCGTTTTACTCTGTCCTACAAGGCCACTAGGAGTCAGAATTGACCTTTCCTTTTGTTGTTGTTGTTGTTAGTTGTCATCGAGGTAAAAGAAAACTTGGCTAGAGTTAAGTGGCTCCAAATCTCCAACTGAAATTGGACATTTTCATTTGCTTTTTTTTTTTTTACCCTCCTGATTCTTAACAGAGCCTGAGGTAGAGGCGGGACCATGGAGCAATGTTAGAATAACCCCTCCCAGCAATAACAAAGATCTTCTGGGGCTCCTGGGGAGTCTGAACAGTCCCAAGTCCATTGCTTTTCCAAGGTGATGAAAAGCTGATCTGGGCACGGTACCAAATGTTACTTATCAGATTCCAAGTGACATTGTCCTGGCACCTTGCCCTGCTGGTGGCACTTGTTGGGGGTGGGATCTGTCAAAAGGCAGAAGGGGTATCTGTGCCCCGGGCTCAGTGAGTACAGGGCCCCGGAGGCACTTTCTGACTGGGTCCAGTCTTGGACTCCAGCAAAGACCAGGGCACCATGGAGACGAGAAAACAGGCAAAGAAAATGAGATTCCCTGGCTCAGAGCCCAGACATGCACACTAAGGCCTCACAGAAAAAAAAAGAAAAAAAAAAGATTATGGAGATAGCGAACCCAAGAAGCTGCCCAACCTCAAAAAATATTTCTCGTTAATCCGTCCACTTGGAGCCCAATCACTTGCTGAGATCCAGCGTGTCAAAGAGAGAACCATCACATTAGTGAGGTTGTTTATTGAAGTCAGTTCCTTCCTGTTCACCCTCAGCACTCCTCTGTGGTAGACATTGTTCACGCTCACCTGTATTCCCAGGTCCCTACTTCCCTGAGGCTCACACCTTTAAATCATGCAGGCATTGACCTCTCCAGCCAATGAAACTGGAAAGAGTGTCAATGGCTGTTCTCCAGCAGAAGTGTTAAGAAACTGCTGTGTGGTTCCATTCCATGAGGGGATGCTCATGGCTGCATGTGCTGGTGCAGCCTCGAACATCCTGGAAGACCGTGATGAACACAGCCCCCCAAGACCACCATGGTGCTCTAGGGAACTGTTGTTGTTGTCGTTGACAAGTCAGAACCAACTCATAGCTGACCATCCAGGAGGTTTTCAGAGGCAGTAAATTGCAAGGGGGGAGTCTGCCCATATTTCTTCTGTGGAGTAGCTTGTGGACTCGAACTGTGTGCCTTTGGGATTGCAGCACAGCTCCTTATCACTAGGCCTGTTGTTGTTGTTGTTGTTGTTGTTGTTGTTGTTAAGTACCATCGAGCCGTAGGCGACTCATAGTTACCCTATGAACGAAAGTCCTCGACACCAGCGTGCATGACTTTCACCCTTTCTCTAGGTTCATAGGGTTTCTGGAGGCAAGCTATTTACTGAAGTGGATGTCACTCCTGCTTCCAAGCTTGTTTCAACCGGGGAGCACCACCAAACACTGTCTACCATGGGTAACCATTAGCACATTTGACACATCGGTGTCACAGTGTTCGGCTTCACAGCCACCACAAGTTACCTCTGTATGGCAAGTGGACACACCAGGGCTATACGACCTAGAAGACTGTTTGAACCAAAACAGTGAAAAACAAGCCTTAGGGCCGTGGATTAGAGTCACCTACTTTTGGCTTGATAGCATCACTTTCTGTCCACTAGGCCAACTGGTCTATCTCTGTGGTGTGAAGTGCCGTCGAGTCGTAAGCGACTCACAGCGTCGACCCTATGAACAAAGAGTCCTCGACACTTGTGTGACTTTCATTCTTTCTCCAGGTTCATAGGGTTTCTGGAGGCGAGCTATTTACGGAAGTGGATGCCACTCCTGCTTCCAATATCACTAGGCCTAGGAGGGTAAAAATAAAAGTCAAGAGAAACTGCTTATGTAATCTAGGGAATTGAGAAAGTAAAGAACAAGTCAAAGGGACCTGCTTATCCACACTCCTGTATTCTAGCACTCTGACTTCTGGGTCCTTACTGACACAGACCTGGCTAATCATCTGTTTAAACATATATTTGTGAGGAGCATCAAGGGCCTGACATTTAAAAGGCAGGTATTACCTTAACATCTAAAGACAACGTAGAACGAGGGTGTTTTTCTGAAGACAATAGGACTCGGTACGCCTGGGTTACACATTTGCACAACAAGGGCTTGCCTGAAGAGCAGTGACCACAAACAGTGGTTCAAAGGAGGGAGTAGGACTCTAACAAGTCTTGCTATCACCTCCAGACTCCCTTGCACCTGAGTCCTGACGTTGTGCACACACACAGAAGGAGAAAGGAGAGTTGCAGCCATTGGACTGAAGCTGTGGAAAAACCCCTCCCCCTGACTTATTTTTTTCTTCCTGTTTGCTGATAAACACCCCTCCCTCTCAGAAACATCCCTAGAAAAGCTCTGAGCATTTGTGGTTTTGTTTTTTTCAGCTGTACAGTTCTTCCTTGCCCCTGTGTGTTCTCCTCTTGCAATGTTGTCTTAGTCTGTAATAAATCTATACCCCTCCTTCCTCTGCAGGGCTTTTCTATACCCTAATACGTCTCCTTCAAAGCCGTCTGACATTCTAGTCATCATTTAGGCCCAGCGTCCAACAACAAAAATAGAAACCATGCTTGAGAAAAATGTATGTTACAGTTTGGAGATTTCAGTCTTGTTTGTTACTGCCACATTACCTTGCATATCTTGATTATTGCATGAACCACGTTCCAACAGTTCCAACATAAAGCTCCATCGCGTTTCTGATGCTGTAAATGTTTATAGGAGAAAACTGCTCATATATCTTCCACAGAGTGACTGGGAGACTTGAACTACTGATCATTTGGTTAGAAGCCCACCATGGAACACACTCTATCACTGTTGTTGTTGTTATGTGCCATCAAGTCACCTGGGACTCATAGTGGCCCTATGTAAAACAGCCCTAAAGCCTACCCTGTCCTGTGCTAATCTGATTCTCTGACACTCATACCCCCATCACCCCAGTCACTGAATCAATCCATCTCATCAAAAGTCTTCCTCTCTTGTGCTGAAACTCCACCCTCCCAAGCATGACGTCTCTCTCCAAGGACTTGTCCTGCCTTGCAGCATGTCCAAAGTATGTCAGACAAAGCTTCAGAATTCTTGCCTCCAAAGAGCTGCCGGGTTTCACCCTCTCCAGGACAAACCTGTTTGTTCTCCTTGTAGTCCATGGTATATTTAATACTCTTCTCCAGCACCACAGCTCAAAGGCATCAATTCTCATTCTAACATCCCTAGTTATTGCCCAGCTCTCTGATGCATAGCAAGTAATTACAAAGAGCATGGCCTGAATCAGGTTCACCTTAGTCTCCAGACTGACATCATTGCTCTTCATTACTTTGGAGAGATCTCTGACAGCAGACTTTGCAAACGCAATTTGTCTTTTAATTTCCTGGCTGCTGGTGCTCTACCAGTAGACACATTAAAAGTCAATGGCTTAAAAAAAAAGGTCAGTGTCTTCTCACTTCTTCAAGACTCACATTCAAAAGATTATTAGTTCCCAGTTTCTTTCAGACAAAAACAAAGAGAAAGTGCTACAGATGAAATAACTGCTGATGTCGCCAAATCAGGAAGCTGTGATTCCAATACTGAATATGATAAAAAGGAAAGGGGGCCTTTAAAAGTGCTGAGCACAGCAATGGACGGTTTAATAGCTCTGTCAAAGGAGCTTTGAATTTAGGAATAGAAGTCTCTCAGTGACAGGTAGAAAGGAATCTGAGGAAACTTGGGTGCATGGTGTCTTTCTGGGGATTATTTGAGTAAAGTAATTGCCATTCACACTGAGAGTAGATTTTATCTGAAACCTATTAGAAGTGGGAGGAGAAAACACAGTCTACACAAGAAGCTGGACAGGTCCCAGCCCCAGAGACAGGAGGCAAAGAGCTTAGATTGTTTTGGTTCCCGTGAAGAATGAACTGCGGAGAGCTGTGAGAAGGTTAGAAACCAACAAATCTCCAAAGCTGACCTTATTTTATGTGGGGAAAATATAAATAAATAAATAAGATCTTGGCTCCGTTTAGTAGGCACGTGTTTATTCCCCCTCCTCCAACACATACATTCACACACTATTTTTAGTAACAGAATAGCCCCCCCTCTATATTTTTTCAGGAGAACAACCCCTCCCTCATGTTTGCCAGTCAAGAAAAATGGAAACAGATGTCCACACACAAATGTGAGTATGAATCTCGACAGGAGCATTATTCACGATAGTCATTCATACTGTTGGGTTGTATGTACCTTCGAGTTGGAACTGACCCACAGCTGACCCTCCAGTGGGTTTTCAGAGGCAGTAAACTGCAGGAGAGAGTGACCACCTCTGGCTGATGCAGCACTTAGTGGATTTGAACCATATACCTTTGGGTAGGCAGCACGGCTCCTTACCACCAACCCACTGTAATAGTATTTATTCTCACCGTGGACTGTTATCTAGCAACATGAAGGAACAACCTGGTGCTATTGATACACACCACACCCTGCATGGATCTCCTAGAGATAACCTTGAGTAAAAGAAGAGAGGCGCCCCTTATATGCTTCTATTTAAAGGACAAAACCGTTGGGATTGGGGACCAGATGAGTGGTGACCAGCAGGCGAGGGAGGGAAGAGAGGCTGACTACACAGAGGCCCCGCCGGGAGGAAACGGTTAGACAAGGAAACCGTTCTGTATCCTGCTTACACTGGGGAATTCTCGGGTCTATGCATATGTTAAGGGAGCTCTGGTGACCTCGTGGCAAGGAATTGAGCTGACAACCCAAAGGCATGCAGTTCAAATCTGCCAACTGCTTTAAAGGAAAAGGATGGGCGGTCTCCTCTGGTGCGATTAACTGCCTCTGAAAACCTGCTGGAGGGTCAGCTATGAGTTGGTTCCAACAGAACATAGCAACAACGACAACAACATGCATTATGTCAAAGGCATCCTGGCGAGTGAAAGGGTTTAGCTGGTAACCAAAGGTTCAAGACCAGTACTTATCCAGAGTCTCCATGGGAAAAAGACTTAATGAGCTGCTGCTGTAAACATTCCAAACCAAAGCCATTGTCATCCAGCCAATTCTGACTCAGATTGATTCTATAAGACAGAATAGAACTGCCTTGAAGGCTTAGTAAGACTATAATCTTCACAGAATCACTGATTCTGGGTGGGCAGCACGGCTCCTTACCACCAAGCCACTGTAATAGTATTTATTCTCATCGTTATCTAGCAACATGAAGATCAAGGCCAGTGGCTTTAAATCACTGACTTTTTGGTTAGTGAATGAACACTCAATCATTATACCCCCAACGGTCTTACAGAAACAGAGATGTGTCGAGTCAGAAAGAGCATGGGTCCCTGATGTTACCACGGGTCCACCACACCAGCTTTGCACTTCCTGCTTCTGAACTTGTTTAATGTGAAGAAAAGCAATTCCCACGTTATCGGAGGGTGCAAGGGAGGGTCTCTGTAAGTTGTAGCCAAAGTAAGTCTCAAGAAACTATTCCCGTGTTCCAGCCATCCATAACAAACCACCTCCTGATGTGACAGCATGTATATTTTTCCTCTTTCCAGGTGGGCTCCTCCTTGAGCTAAAATGACAGATAATTTTGCTCCCTTTCCATTTGCATGGAAAATGTCAAATTATAATGTATCATTTTCATTTCACCATCCTAACAAAACCTTCCTTGAAGTCAATAACAAGCAAGCTCATCCCCAGAGTAATTTCCTGATCATCAACTTCTTGAATATATATTTTTTTAATTTTCAACCCCTGCTGGCACGCCAGTTGGAGGAGATGCTAAGCCCTGGAGATTTCGCTGCTCTGCTTCCAAGATTGATGCAAGTCGATCCTTAATAAGCTTCCATTGTATGCATTTGTTAAGAGGCATCACAGACTCAGAGAATCAAATCACTGGCTGGAACTTCAAGAATAATTGGAGTTGAGCTATTGCTCATGTCGGAGGATAAAAGTTTATAGAAGTCATCAGTCAAGTAAGCGGGTGGCACCCCAACACCTTGAAACCAAATCCAACCAGTGCAGCCAAGTCAGCTCCCACTCACAGTAACCCGGTGAGACCGAGTAGAATTGTCCACAAGGTTTCCAAGGTTCTAAACCTCTATGCAGGAGTTCGGGTGGCTTAGTGGTAAGGAATTGGGCTGGCAATCCAAAGAAATATGGTTCAAATCCACCAGCTAGCTGCTCTGGGGAAGAAAGATGGGCAATCTCCTCTTGTGTGTGGTTTACTGCCTCTGAGAACCGCTGCGGGGTGAGCTATGGGTCGGTTCAAACTTGATGATATTCAATAATAACAACAAATCTCTATGAAAGCAGACAGCCAAACTTTCAGTTACTCCACTACACCCAGGGGGCTGGCTCAGCCTTGCTAAATCCGAGGAAAAGTGATAGATATTCTAGACCCTAACCTGGGTGGTGAATTTCCTGTCCTTCTGCCCCACCCCCCCAATCTCTGTTCCAAACATCTTGGATGAGGTCTCCTGAACCAATGACTTTACAGTTTGAAGTCTCTGTGAATCTGAGATGCAAACAACTGCCTCTATTCTAATGAGTTTAGGCCAAAAGGACTTGCATAACCCCAGAATCTCCGGAGATCTGGGAATCAGATTTGGCAGCTTTATTACCAGGAGCTGAGTTGGTGACTCTGGACAGGTTGCAGCTTGCATCATCATTGCTGAGCACAGGGTGACAGGAGTCCCTGGGTGGTGGCACAAGTGTCCCCAGGAGTTAGGATGTGAAATATTTTTTAAAAACCTGTTGCCATCAAGTCTATCCTGACTCCTGGAAACACTGGAGGATGGAGCACGGTTTCTCCAGAGGGCTCCCAGGCCCGCCAGCTTGACAGAGATTTGCCTGGGAAAATCTGCTTCCTTGTAATGATAGAAAAGCAAAGATGTCACTTGTTAATTCCCTTTGTCCTTATTGATGTATGTCTACTATCTACTTATAATTTGTGTTCTTCTCTCACAAAGACATCAAAGGGAAGATCACGGTGCGCCTGTCCAAAACCATGATAGTCCCGATTGCCTTGTTAGCATAGAAAAGCTGGACAATGACTAAGAAAGGCACACACACACACACACACACACACACACACACACACACACAAATTCATGCATTTGAATTATTGTGTTGATGAAGAATATTGACTTTATTCTATCATGAACTGCCGGAAGAATGAACAAATCTGTCTTGAAAGAGGCGCCGATGTGGGGATGGCGAGACCTCACGTCTTATAGTTTAGGCATGTTTTCAGGAGGGATCAGTCTCTGAAAAGGATGTCAGGCTTGGTGAAGTAGATGTAAAGCCATCTCTTTAGTGTGAGTTGACTTGAGAGAAGTAGGTTTTGAAAGCAATCTTAGCAGCACTGGTGACACTAGGGGTTAAGTTTTTGACTGGTTACCAAAAGGTCACCAGTTCAAACCTAACAGTCATCTGTAGGGAAAAGAAAGGTCATTGTACACCTATGAAGATTTACATGTTGGAAACCCTATGAGGCAGTCCTGCTCTGTCCTGTAGGATTGCTCTCAGTCAGATTGGCTCAATGATAATCAGTTTGGGGGGCAGGAGTTGTTTGTTTGTAGGCAATTTTACTGCTGTGTTGGGTTGAAGAGTCTCCTCCCACCCACCCACCAAAGCATTCATGTTCCCCAGGCGCAGGGACTTTATTTGGATATGGAATCTTTACAGGTGTACATAAATTAAGACGAGGTCAGACCCCATTAGGATGGACCCTAGAGCCAATGTCTGTAGTCCTCAAAGGTGAGAGAAGTTTGAAGATGTATGGAGGGGAAGACGGTCACTTGAAGATGAAGGCTGAGATCGGAGTAATACAACCACAAGCCAAGAAATACCAGGAATGTCAGCAACCGGAGGAAGCTGGAATAGGCAGGAGAAGATTCTCCTCTAGAACCTTCCGGAGGAGCACGATCCAACCGACAATGATTGTGGACTTCTGGCCCCACAACCACAAAAGACTAAATTTCCATTTTCAACCGCTCTTTGGTCATTTAGTATAGCAGTCACGGAAAGCTAATAGATTCCTCCTTAGCCCCTAGGAGTTAAGCCAACACAACGCTATACTGAAGTCTTCTAAAGTTAGTCTCTGGATTTTTTCCTGATAACATGTCCAAAGTGTGTGAGACATAATCTCTTCGTCTTTGACCGTGAGGAGCACAATGGCTGCACTTCTAAGATGGATTTGTCTGTTCTTCCGACAGCCCATGGTATATTCAATACTTTTCACCAACACTATATCCCAAGGCAGCCATTCATCTTCAGTCTTCCTTATTATCCAACTTTTGTAAGCATATGAAGCAACTGAAAATAACATGGCTTGGATCAGATGTATCTTAGCCTAAAGCTGACATCTTGGCTCATTTGGTATATTGTGAAGTAGACATGACAAATCTTAGAAGGAAGATCTCACAACATTCATACAGAAGCAGAGAATCCGAATTAGCAATTCCAATACAGCTTAAATGGCTGGAGTTCAAATCTTTAGACTTTAGGCCTTTGCCCTTAAAGAGAAGTCTCAGAAAAAAACTTGACTACGGTTTAACCTTGACAGAGGTCCCTCACAGCTCAGGTTCAAGATCAGCAGAGGAGGGCAAAGTCTCAGCAGGTTCTTGGTTTTAGAATAAGAGACTACAGAAAGGCCCCTTTGTTTGTAATTTCTCTCAGTAAATGAGCAGAAATTCAGGTTTTATATGTGAAATTCTCACCCTGGCCCCACACAACAAGGTCAGTATGGCATCAAGGACAACTATGTTGTATCTTTTCTCCATGGTTAGAGATTAGTGGAGTGTCACATTTACATTTTTCCTTCAGGTGTAGTGATTAGGGAGACTGTTAGGATTTATGTCTCGAGGATAGTACACAAAGATTAACTCTGTCATGTCTTCCTTTATCACAGCATGTCAGGTCAAAGTCAACATAACTAAAGTTTGTATACCACATTCTTCATGTACTTTCTACATTCCTATGTCAGAAATGTTCTCAACGACTTTTTCATTGCTTCTAGTTTCTATGACTTATGGTTAATACTAGAGAACCTCCCAAAGGTAGCTTTATTTCTCCTTTTAAGTTGTTATTCTTATCAGTACTTCTATGTCTATCCATCACTTAGGATGCTGGAAACTCTACACGGGTATTTCAGTACCAACAAGGTCATCCGTGATGGATAGATTTCAGCAGAGCTTCCAGATTCAGAAAGATTAGGAAGAAGGATGTGGCAGGAACGTCATCTGATAGACTTTCAGAGGATGAGCATGTCAGATTGGAAGGCTCTAAACTCATGACTGAGCAAGAGTCTCACCTCAAAGTGGAGTCAACTATGATGATGTAGATGATATAAAGTTTCTGAGCTCTTCATTTGCTGACACAGCACAACTCAAAGGAGAAGAAACTGCTACAAACATCCTTCAGTGATAAAAATATGGAATATAAAAAGTATGAATCAAGGAAAACTGAAAGTTGTCAAAAACTAAATGGACTAATGGGAGATACCTATTCTAGGCATTAGTGAACTGAAATATACCAGACTGGTCATTTTGAACCAAATAATGACATGTTCTATTATGTAGGGAATGACAAATTGAAGAGAAATGGTGTCCCACTCATTGTCAAAATAACATTTCAAAACCTATCCTAAAATGTACAGTGCTGTCAGTAATAAGATAATAGCCATATAACTACAAGGAGGCACCCCTCTGGAGCAGAGGTAGTGAAACTTCTTCTCGTCTATTTTGGGCACCTTATCAAGAGAGCTAGTACTTGGAAAGTAGAGGAATCCTAGGAAAAGTCGAGAGTCAGTGAAAGAAGACTTTCAATGAGATTGATCGATGCAGTAATTACAACAATAGAGTTACAGTGTTGTGCACACAGACGCCGTGAGTCCGAGCCAATTGGAGAGAGCCTAACAACCACTACAAGGATGACCAGTTCAAGCTACTATTATTCACATTTACGTACTAATCACTAACATCAAATATGGAAGAAATAAAGATTTGCATCAACCTCTGTAGTGTGAAATTGATCAAACATGCAGTCAAATGGCAGTGGTAATTACTGGTGATTAGAATGCACAGGTTGGAAACAAAGAAGTATCAGTAATTGGAAAATACAACCTTGGTGATAGAACTTATACTTGAGATACATGATAGAATTTTGTATCATGTGTTAATTGCAACCTTTATTTATCAATAAAAACAGTGACTATACATGTGAACCCCAGTAGATGGAAAACACAAGAACCAAGTCAACTATATCTGAGAAAAGAGATGAGGGAGAAGTTCCATATTATTAATCAGAACAAGGCCAGGAACAAACTATCAACTGATTGTTCAAATACAAGTTCAAGTTGGAGCTGAAGAAAATGAAAATAAGTCTATAACAGCAAGGTACAATCATGAATATATTCCTGCTGAATGTAGAGAACATTACAAGAACAGATTTGGCAGGAGAGGTGGAATGGAAATTCTCCGAGGGAGATTGCAATTAATGACATAAAATAAAATGTGTACAATCTACTAGATAGAAAACTGATTTGCTCTGTGAAATTTCACCCGTATCATAGAAAAAACAACAATGGGGAGTGGAGAGAAATCACTGTATTTTAAAAAAATACAGTTTTGACACATTGAAAACAAATGATCAAAGATTGGTTGAGTTGTGGAATGACATCAAGGACATCATTCACAGAAAGTAAAAGTTTAAAAAAAAGAAAAGGCCAAAACAGATGTTAGAAGAGAATTTGGAACTTTTTTGATATGTAGAGGAGCTAAAGTGAAAGAAAGAAATGATGCCGTAAAAGAGCTGAAGAGACGTTATCAAAGGACAACAGAAAAAAAAAAGTATTTTAATCAAATATACACATAACTAGTGTTAGAAAACTAAGAAGAAAGAGCCAGCTTGGTATTTCCTAAACTGCAAAGAACGGGACTAAAAATACAAGTCTTGATTTACAATATTGAAATATTATGTAAGCCAAATGTTTGATGAAGTATGGATATAACTGTTTATAGTCACAGCTTCAAAATAAGAAAAAGGATGGCACAGGCTAGGACAGTGTTCAGACCTGTTGTTCGTAGGGTCCGTATGAGTCATACTCCACTCGACATCAAAATATTCAACGTCTGACTATTTAAGGAGGTCAACTGAGGAGTTGGAACCAACTCAATGACACTTAACGTCAATAACGATATGCATACATACTAAGAAAACCTTTGAGTGACTGACTTTATGAGATTTGAGATCTTTCTAGAAACACACAGATGAGCTGCATCTGTGACACATTCAGGAATCCCTGAGTGGTACCAATCATTACGGTCTCTACTATGAACGAAAAGGTTTGAAGCTCAATCACGCTCTGAGATGCAGGGATCCACTTCTGAAAGATCAAAGCTTGAAAACCCTGTGAAAGAGCTCTCCTCCGCACACCTGGGATCACAACGGGTCAGAATCAAGTCAACGGCAACCAGAGCTGGTAGTGGCTGGAAACACGGCATGTCTGAGGGACAGGGCCTTGGCGTGGAGTCCAGTGTGCTCATGTTGGCTTTACTCCCTTGTTCCACATCTTTGAAAACAGAACACTGCTGACCACTGGCCCATATGGAATATCCATTCATCTCGTGGTCAGCACACCCCTGGCTTCTCATGCAAAACAGACTGAGATGAAAAGCAGAGCTCCCCTTTCTCTTCTCTTCCTGAGTGGTACAGGCTGGGTGTCAAGTTAACAAGTGGGTTTGATGAAGGGGAAGACAGCTTGTCATCCGACACTTAGTGGCCTCGTCTCCTTTCCCTGGGATAATATTGGATTTCATACTGATAACATCAACAAGAGAAGGGCTCGTAGCGAACAGCTAATTTCTGAGGAACATATGTTTCTGCTCAATTTTTGCACCTTTATTGCTGCATGTGACATTGTAATGCTTTCTGCTGTGGAACAGAACTGATGGGCTCGTCTGTCTTACATCCAATCAAGTCAAAACCAGTAAAGCGAGCCAATTCCTGGCCCACTGTGCTTCTTCCACAAATTACCGCAGCAGATTCTCTTCTGCTACAGAGTTTTTTCCTCCCTGTTTTTATTGTTGTGGTGGTGGTTTTATTTTTTTTTTTATTCCATAAACCAATAACTGGGAGAACAACAACAACAACAAAATTACACTGATGAATGGAAGAAATCTCATTTTCTTTTCCATATTGTTTTCTTAGATGAAAATGCCAATTGGGAGTTCCTCTGGGACAACATGTTCCATCTGTATCAATAATACACTGTTATTTTTATAAAGAAATAAGCAAGCAGGAGAATGTGTCTACCTTTAACTGCTCAAACATGAAATGAATACTTGAGAAATCTGTTCACTTCTTGAAGCACTTGATAAGGTCTCACTGTTTAAAACGCAAGTTGTTCAGAATGACAACCTCAGAGCCATCTGGAGACCTGATTGTTTTCTTTCTCTCATCCAGTCTGTTTTACAAAACCATCCAACTTAAAACCACTTCGATCACTTCCCCCACCCCATGGTTACCGCCTTGGTTAAAGCCATTGCTATCGTCTCCTCACTGGTTTCTGAACTTCTGCACTTGTCCCTTGCTCCAGATAATTTTTTTTTATGGGTGGTTCAGAATTTATTCCATATACATGCTTCCTCTTCTCTTTACCTAATGTTTTGGGGAGGAGGGAAGTTCTGTAAAGTATAACAGATACTTCTCTAATAACATCTTGCTTTGAGTTTTACAATAACAGGTGAGAAACACTACTACATGTTAGAATATTTCCTCATTGCTCCTAGACTACTTTTTTGACTCAATTTCTCTTTCACTTTAATAAAAGACAGCGTCCATTGATGACTAGTCGGATTATCTCTGCATTTGCAGGTCTTCTTGCATACATGTGATTGAGTTTATTATTGAGAATAGTAAGAGAATATGGATGCAAGAAAGAAAACAAGTGGAGACACAAACTGCCTGCCTTAGCAGCCCTTTCCTGGATCCGTAAGGTTCTTTTGCATCAGGAAGTTGATTTTTCTGGTAATTTCCATGTTGTGGATCCTTCGGCAGGTCTCATAGCTTTCCTGCGGTCACTTGCGGCGGGGCTTCTCATCGTGTCTCCTTCGCTTGATGTCTTCAATGAGCCCATCCATGCTGAGGACTCTGTTCAGGCTCCCGTATGCGCCTTCCACGTTGCCATCCTGTACCCTCACAGTCCTGGCAATGAATTTCAGACGTCTTGCCATGATCTTGGATTTAAGTCTTCACTCTGACGAAAACCCTTGTCCGAGACCGGAAGCAGCCAGACGATTCTTACCGGGCTTCAAACCATTTAAAATGGTCCAGCAATTGCTGTTGTAAATGACAGCTACATAAATGTTGCATAGAAAGTAGACCTGTTGCTTGTGGTATTTTGACCAGAATAGAAAAACCAACTCTGTCAATGATAGTAGAATTGTGTCTCTCCTGTTCTGGGAACGTTATCAGATGAAGCCAGTCCTTGGAAACACGCTTCATGCTGGGAAGGGTCAGCAAAGGGGAGGATGACTCCGAGGAGAGGGATTAACAAAATGACAGAAACGATGGACTTGACCATGTCAGAGACCATGAGGACGGTTCTGAACAGGGCAAGGTTTCAGTCTATTGTTCACAGGGTCGCTCGTGAGTCATAGTTGACTCGATCCAACAACAGAAAACCAACAGTTATACTTTTTCAAGATAGCAGCTGCCTGCCTCACTTGAAATGAGTGTTGCTCTCCAGGGTCCCCCCAATATTCCAGTCTCCCTCCTCCGGCTCCCGAAACACTCAAGAACCCTGGCAGGACTTTTGGAGAACGACATTGACTAGACTCTGGAGAACAGTACACTTTGAAAGCAGCATAACTGGTCACCGTCAGGAGCAAGCGATCACTGCCTGTTTCCAGGTCAGATCAAAACTCCACAGACAGCAAATTTGGTTATTTTGCAACATATATGAAGCCCTTGCTTACAGCAGTGATTATGGAAATGTTGTGAGCCATTTGGAAGCCCTGTTCTTAACACACTGTTTGAAGCTTCCTTTTAAATTACAAATAAAATCACTCACTCGGTCACAGACAGAATTAAAAAATGTCTCCAAGAGACTCCTACATTCTAATGAATAATCCTATTCACAAGAGGGTGGGCAGAACCATAATCACTTCTGTGATTAATTTACTAATCCTAATGGGCATGATCGAACCGATTTTGTTGTTAGGTTTCATCCAGTCTATTCCATCTCAGGACCATCCTAAGTATAACAGAACAGAACTACACTCCACAGGGTTTTCAGTATTGTGACCTTTTGGACCAAAATGTTTCTGGGAAAGTTTGAACAACCAGTGTTTTAGCTAGGTCTGGAGCACTTAGCCATTTTGAGCCACTTAATGAGGTGAGCCCTTAAGAGGAAGTGAACTCTTCCTAGAATCAGAACAATTGGAACTGTAAGAGATTCTGTGGATCCTCTGCCTGATGGAGGTCATGGTTGTTAAGAAGCTAAGAACCAACGTCCAACCACAAACGAATGGATTGAGAAATCATGGCACATCCACATAATGGAATACTATGCAGCACACAGGAACAATAACTTTGTAAATTATTACTTAACTTGGGAGGGACTGGAGAGCATTATGCTGAGTGAACTCACTCAGTCCGATAAGGATAAATATTGTATAAAACCATTATTATAGAATTATTATAGGATAAGGATCCAGGAGGGGTGGGACGGGCTGGAAGCGGCAGGATGTGGATGTGCAGGAGATAGGGGAGATTAATCATTGGGCTGTACAATTCGATGGGTGGGGAGAGGTGAGGGAAATGGAAAGAATTTGTTCAAACTTGTATTTGAATTTTGTAAATA
>NW_006399765.1:20945797-21077619 GCF_000299155.1 Elephantulus edwardii | reverse complement strand
TTCATTGTTGCACCCTTCTCCCCGCACCCCCCCCTCCCCCCAATTTTCATAGAAATTTTTTTAAAGAATCTAAGAACTACATCTAGCTGTAGAGTGGTCCAACGCTCTGGTGGTCAAAGACATTGGAACAACTGATAAGACATTGGAGGCTTGAGTTCTTCAACCACAAAAATGTACATTCTAAGACCTGATGAGTTCACAGTGGCACTTCCCTTTGAGGAGATTCCAGCCGAGGGCACAGCCAGCCAACATCTTGATTTTTACTTTAAGAGGCCCAGAGCTCCAGCAACAACATGTCAGAGTCCTGGCCCATGAAAATGGTGATGTAATAAATCTGTGCTGTTCTGAGCCACTAAATCTGTGAGAGTTAGTTACACAGCCATACAAAACTGTTACACTGGCTCCTCCAAGACCCTCCAAAGTCTGCCCATGTCATTCAGATGCAATTCAGATCCTACACGCTGGCCTTGCATGGAGTGACCCCCTCACCTCGCCAGCTTTGCCTACACGTCTGATTTCTTCCTCCTCCTGCGGCTGCCACATTAATTTCTCATTGCTGCTTAAACACATGTTCCGATCAGTCTTGGCCCACCTCGGAACCTTGGCACTTACTCTTCTCTCTTTCTCATCCTAGCCTGTCCCCCACCCTCATGTCCTCACAGCCTTCCAGTCTCTACTCAATGCTGAGGTCCTCTGAGGTCCCTTTGTATCCCAACCCCAATATCTCTGGTCTCCTCGTAGGAGCATCACCCACATTCAGATAAGTTTTACCTGTTTTCTGATTCTCTGAGACAAGAATTCAGATCCATCCATAATGTCAGGATTCTTGATCTGAAACTTATTCCTGTATATGATTTTGTGTACTCTTCTCAGCTAATCCAATAATGGTCAATAAATGATATTGCAATTGAATAATCAATGACATAATAATGAAACAATACTTGAATTATTATGGAATCATAATAATATTATTAATACTTTGACACGAATTGATTTGTTAATAAATAACTTTTATAGTGCTTTTAACAAAAGCAGGCAAAATTTTTCTTCATACACATCTGTTCTGATACTTAAATGTCAAGATGGAACAGAAATGGGGAGAGATGGAGAGAACCCACTTCAGTAAATGAAAATTACAACTGGGATTCAAAAAAGAGAAGTGGCTTGCCTAAGGACACAGAGCAGATAAGAGGCTGAGCTAAGATTTGAACGTGGACTCCGAGTTCTGTACTGGGATGCTGGGGACAGAAGTATCTGGCCTACACCAAACCCACGCCAGGAAGAATCTCTATCCAAAACATCAACAGGGGGGAAAAACACCCCAAAAGCCAAAAGCATTCCTGTAGGGTCAGGCATGCCTCCGCAATCCTGCACCTATGTGTATTAATGCTAACACTAATTGTATCTCCCATGGCTCTCACTCCTCTCCTATGGTGGTGGCTGTTAGGGCCAGCAAGTCACCTATGACTCACAACGACCCTATCAACAATAGAACCCTGCCCTGTTTGATGTCTGCTATTGTAGTCGTGTGCCATCATGTCAGAACCGACTCTTAGCTGACCCTCCAGCAGGTTTTCAGATGCAGTTAATTGTGTGAAAGCAGATTGTCCATTTTTCTTCCATGAGGCAGCTAGTGGATTTGAATCCCATGCCTTCAGGTTGGGAGTACAACTCCTTAGCACTGAGCCACCAGAGCTCTACTGTTAGGCTTACAAATTCATTGCCATGGTCACACAGAAAAGACTCACGGTTGTAGGGTTTATTTGAAACACACAGGCATGACTCTTCAGTCAGAACAGCTTCTTCTCAAGCACATTCATTGGCAGGCCTCCTTCTGGCCTTCAGCCTCAAAGCTCTGGGCTCTCTTTCACGGCTCTAAGAGTGTTACAAAGCTCTTTCCGTTCTGCCAGTTACACTCTTTCAGCCCGTTCCACCCAGGATCTGGCTCCACGCTGCTTCCACGGGCAGCTCCTAGGTGTGTGGCACTGGCTCCATCAGGCAGCAGATCCAATTCCCCTCACTCTCATGCTGCTCTCTGGTCCTCCTGTGCTTCTGTTTCTGCCAGTACCGCCGCGGCTGTTTCCCAGGCTCCGTCTTGCTTTGTCTGAAGCAGGAATCGGTGGCCCAAAGGAGGTGCTGCACTCTCTGCTGCTTCTTTATTGATAGTAGTGAGACTCCGTTTTCCATCAGGGAAGCCTCTCAACTTAAGTCCGGAGGGATGGTGAAACTGGCCAACCCCCCTGTCCATGTTTTGCCACACCAAAAGCACTATTTCTCTTCTTTACATCATTAGTAACCTGTCCCATCTCAGTGGTGGAGCCACAGACACCTCATATACCAACAATCCTTTGCAACTATGGGGTCAAAGTCAAAGCTGTGCGGAAGGAGATTGCCTATTTTTCTTCCATGAGGCAACTAGTGGCAGCTAATGGCTAGAAAAGCGCATTGCACAGATGGGCCATGAAATGGGAACCGAGTTCTCCTGCCTCTCCTCCAACCAGCTCCACGACCTTGAGTGGACCTGTTGTTCTCCAGGGACCCACTGGCCCCATCCTTCGTCTGAGAGTGGACAGCTGACCTGTACGCCTTTTAGTTGGAATATTCTGCGTTACCCCCTCCTTGGCATTCTCACTTCAGTTGCATTTCCAATTCATCCTCCTTCACTCCCCCCCTCCTTCAACACCACATCAAAGGAAAAGATCGTAGAGCTGTCAGTCTATCTTCCAGTAAGACAAGTACAGATGGTAACTAATAAATTCTCCCATGTAATTGGAAAAGTGACTTAAAATTAATTCCAGTATTGTCTCCTTTTGAAAGATCAAAACTCTAAACAAAAGTCCACTGCCACTGAGTGCATTCTGACTCATAGCAACCCCGTGGTATGGAGTAAAATGGCCCTGCAGGTCAGAGTGTCCAAGGGAGCTCTGGTGGCCTAGTGGTAAGAATCTGTGGCTGCAATCCTGAAGGCACACAGTTCGAATACTTTCAACTGCTTTGTGGGAGGAGGATGGGCAATCTCCTCCAATGCAATTAACTGCTTCTGAAAACTCTCTGGAGGGTCAGCGATGGATCAGTTCCAACTCAATGGTGTACAACAACACGACATAGGTGTAGATGTTACAGTTGGAGGCTGTAATATTTATGGAGGCTGACTTCTCTTGCTCCCACTTTCTCCCACAAAACAGTTAGTGGTGAGTTCAAATCTCTGAACTCTTAGCATCTCAGAACTTAGTTTACTGCACCATCAGGATAAAGTATCCCCTGACTTACGTATTCTTTCCTTCTGATGAACAGAACTCTTTAAACAAGAGCTAAGCCTCCTTTCCTGTTGTGGGCCTGGCCCTTCTCCTTAGGCGACCACTGTGCCAACATCTGGAGCTGGATTCCAGCCCTGAGTTCACGGTTTTCCCTCTCCACATGCCCAAGGAGAATACATGAAATATTCGTGTAGCATGTGTTTACATAAACAGCTTCACACATCACATAGGATCCTGCGACTGGCTTCTCTCTCAGCTCTAAGCTTGAGAAGCCTGTCTGATCCGTGCACAGACACCTGCTCTGTGTAGTCCTGTTGTGGGCTGATGCCAAGATGACTAAGCTTCAGTTCATATAGGTCTTTCCCCTAAAGACGGGCATTTAGGTTGCAGGGAGGTTATTAACATGGTTGATGAGTCTATGGGTGGTGCAAATGGCTGAGTGTTCTGCCACCGATAAAAAGGTCAACAGTTCAAATCCACCCACCAGGGCAGGCAGATCACAGCCATTGCAAACCCTCATGAGCACAGTTTCTGCTCTGATGCACACGAGGTTGTCAGAACCAAATTCTCTGCAGCTGGATTTGGATTTAGGAAGCACGTCCTGTTCTCTGCCTGCTGGGCACATGGTGCAACTCCATGCTCTGCCTTGGTTTCAAGGTAGTCAGGTGACTTCCTCTGACCAATCAGCTGTGAGCTTAATTGCATATGTCACCCTCATGCAAAAGCTTCAGAACCTGTCACCACTTGCCTACTTTGTCCTGTCTAGGCTTTCATGGGGCATGAAGAAGTAGCCTTCCTCCACCTGAGCGGAGACTCTGCCCATTCTAAGAAACTACACCAGCTATTTAGGCCCCTGGGCTTGGGTACTGTTTGTTACTGCAGTGCCACCCTGCTTATACTGACTGATTCAAATTCTTCATGTGTTGCTGTAAAAAAAAACCAAACCCAATATTGCTCTGAGCATTCTCAATTCTCTTACACATATGGTGCAGTGAGGGAATGCAGAGTGAGATTATTTTTTTTTTTAGCAAAAGATATATTCTACAGAATTCCATTTTCCTTTTTAAGAATAAAAATCAAGTTTGCACGAAATAAAATTACCATTGAAAATCCTTGAATTTTTTTAAATGCTTGAATTTAAATACAAAATATCATGTATTAACTCATCACTTCATCAAGCCATTGGCATCCTGCCATGTTTTTGTTGTCTTAGTCAGTAGAGGGACAGGGAAGGTAAACTCTCCCTTGATGAGTTCACAGAAACCCTCTTTCCAAGAAGTGAGAGTCTCAGGGTAGTCCCTCTCTGTATTTTCCAGGAACATGAATGCATACTCTTTGCTGTCTTTAGGCCTGAGGGTGTAAGAAAATGACAGGACAGACACCTTGTGAGGTTTCTTCCGGCCTCCAAATGTCCAGGTAACATTTTGCATGTTGCTACTCTGTATTTAACTCGGGAGGGGATCAGCAAAGGCCACAAATGACCAGTGCCGTAAACGCTCTCCAGCTTTCCCAACCTTTGTCCACACCTGTCTACTTGTCCCCTGCGTTCCTGGCTAAAATCCTTTGCCTTCTCATTTCTCTCCCCAGGAACCCTGAGCCAGAGCTGGGCTTGCGGACAAGGGAGGATTCTTAACGGCTCCTTTGATTGATCTGGCCTCGGCTGGGCTCTCATTTTGGTCACAAAGGTTACCTAGCTCCAGAGACAATCAATGGATCAGAAACGTATGAGGGGGTGTTTTCATTCCCCTTTCAGGCCACAAGACATTTTATAGACAGACTGCCAAGCCGTTGGAAAGCGGTGAACATTCAGATTTGCTTTTGTAGCTGAGCCCATGCTGGAACATAACAATTTCAAGCCTTTGTGTGGCTTCAATTCTTCCTAAGCTGTTAATGGATATGTAGGGAGGCGACGGTACGATTGGACGGCTTCCATTTAGGAGGACAGAAATAGAGCAGCTGATAGAAGACGAGGCGATCTCATTAACCTTCACCGTGACACCTGAATCTAGAAATGAGGTCTTTACTGAGATCTAGGGCTTGACTGGACATGAAGCTTGACCAACAGTGACAGTCGGCAGTGGAGGCTCAGGCTCCCTGAGTTCTTACCTGAAAGGCAATCATGTCCAAAGAGGCAATTTGCAGAGGCACAGAGAGGGGAGGGCAGGAGAGGGGGGTGGATAATCCCCAGGGACAGGAAAATAGCTCATTAGCAAGTCCTTTTCCCCATTCACGGCCTAAAAGGATAAGAGAAAAGTGAGAAAGGCATGGTCCTGAGCCAGGCAGCATGCACTCCCAGGAAGCCACAGTTCTCTGAGCTATGATTAGGCGTACTCAAGTGACTTCTCCATTGTTGCTGCCGGTGGGGTTGCTGTGGGGTTGATTCCAGCTCCTGGTGACCCCATGTTTGCAGAATAGAGCTGCTCCACATGGGTTTGAAAGTTGTGACCTTTTAGAAGAAACGGCTTCTGAGGCATCTCCAGGTGGGTTCAATCCACCAACCTTTCAGCTGCTAGTCATGCACTTACTTAATCATTTGCCACCCCCACCCCCACCCTCTCAAGAACGCCATCTCTTAGTGTAAGCCTTTCTGGCATCTCTTCCTCCTTCTTCTGCTCACCATGCCTGTCCTTTGGCAAACTCTCTGTTTCTATCTAGGTCTAAGGACAGAGCGTGTAATACTTGGCTTGGCCAGTCAACAGGGCACATCTCTCTGACCCAGGAAGTAGTTCAAGATGAGCATGTGGCACAACTCTAAGCAGGGAACACCGTGCCACTGGTGTGTCAAATGCCATCCTGGTTCCCCACAGTGGACAGAGTTTGGTAGAGCTCCCATATTAAAGCAGGCTTGGAAGCAGAATTCACATCCAGTTCTTAAACAACATGCCTTTGGAAACTCTATGAACAGTAGAAAAACAATGATAATTATAGAACAGGGTTCAGAACTTTTGTTCATAGGGTCGCTATGAGTCGTACTTGACTTGATGGCACTTAACAACAAGAAGAAGAAGCAGGGAAACTTGTCTCTGGAGAGGATTGATTGGGAATGGGATTCCCTAAGTTTGGTGCCTCTAAACAGCTCCTCTCACCCCTTATTCCTAGATTCAGCAGAATCTAGGCCCAAACCTGGAGTCTGAAAGCCAGTGGTTTGCTTACTATATTCTGTCACAGTGAGAATATTGGCCCATGACCCATCGTAGCCAATAGAATCTGGGGGGAAGTCAATTAGGGTACATGGGGGGGGGGGAATCTTGGGAAGGATTTACCTTGCCTGGTATAGGAGAAGTGTGTTTGAGGCAGCATCTTTATATGTGACAGGACAAAGACCATGTACTTAGAGATCAGGCAGCCAATTTGTGAGAGAATTTTACTCAGATCTTTAGTCTTTTTATTATATACAAGTTGGAGAAATCACTTTTTAGACTAAGACTTTGTTATTCTAGTCATGTCTTTTCAAGTAGATTTAAAATATGGTGGAAGTAGAATGTTGAAAGTGGATCAACTCTGGGTCTGTTAGGAATGTAAAGCCTCCCAATCAGCTACCAGGTCAACTGTGGAAAGGGTCAGAGAGAACTTGGGAATGAGCCAGAGACTTTGAGAAGGAACTGAATGGGTGGAAGGGGATTCTAATGGCATGGTCTACAAGGAATTGCATTGGCAACCCAGAGGTGGTGTCTCTCTAGTGGTTCAACAGCAACTCTGCAAGAGGAAGATGGGCCGTCTCCTCCGATGTGATAGCCTCCAAAAACCCCCAGAGGTTCAGCTTTGAGTCTGTTCCCACTGAATCACAATGAATTTGAGTTCAGAAATGTTGAAGGAACCCTGGTGACCCAGTTGCTAAAACACTAACCTTCTTACTGAAAGGTCAGCAGTTCAAACCCAACAGCTGCAACTCTGCCATAAAGATTGTTAGCCTTGAATATCATATAGAGATGTTCTCTGTCCTGTTAGGTCACCATGAGTCAGAGTCAACTTCATCACAATGGGTTTGGGGGTTTGGAAGGACAGAGCTGTCCTTTCTGAGATGAGATTTTCCAAGATTTTCCAGGCAATCACACACGCAGACCTGTGCTCCTCATACCTGTGGGTCTTTTTGACAGGACCGTCCCCAGCCTGTATTTTAACCATGTCTTCACACACCTCTTTTCCAGTTTAGGATTCTCAATCACATGGGGGACGCTGTCTTCTGTCATCATTCAGCTAGTGTTCCAGCCAGGACCCGGAAAGTAGAACAGTCAGTCAAGTTAATGGAAGAAACAATGGGAACACATTGAAAGGATTGAGCACAGGTATGGTCTGTCCATTTGCTGTACAGAGGTAACTCGTGGTTGCTGTGATGCTAAACACTGTGATACTGATGTGTCAAATGTGATAATGGTTACCCATGGCGAACAGTGTTTGGTAGAGCTTCCCAATTAAAACAAGATTGGAAGCAGGAGTGGCATCTACTTCCATAAATAGCTTGCCTCCTGAAACCCTATGAACTTGGAGAAATGATGAAAGTTATACAAGTGTTCAGGTCTTTTGTTCATAGGGTCATTATGAATTGTCTACTACTTGATGACACTTAACAACAACAACAACATGGTGGATTTCAACCAATCAATAAGTTTGCAAGGTAAAAATAAAAGTGGGAGAGAAGAACTTGAGTCCTGTTTTGGTTGAGTGGTTAACAACTTGGTATTATCTATTAGCTTAACAACTTGGTATTATCCATTAAAAAGAGCTATGAATTTCTTTGACTCAGCACGAACCACTACTAGAGACTGAATTGTGTGTCTCCCCCGACTCCACCCCCCACCCCAGCTCTAAAATACCTGTCAACAGGGCTAGATGATTCAATACTACGGAAGTGTGCTCTGTCTTGTGACCTGATGTAATTATCCTACATGGTCGAAATCCTTTCATTTTTATGCTGTTAATGAGACAAGATTGGAGAATGTTAATGATACTAGCTCTTCAATTGGATCTTAAGTCAGTATCTTCTTTTTTTTCATTTTTTTTCCTTAAGTCAGTATCTTCTGAGATATAAACAGGATTAAAGAAGTGAGCAGAGATCAGAGGAACCTCATTGTCACCAAGGAAGAAGAGTGAGGAATGGAGCACATGCCCTGGATGTGAGAAATTCTGAGACACAGGGAAGGTCAACAGGCTCGGAGATCTTCAAGGAATGCTGCAGCCATCACAGCTGTTGAAATGATAGAAACTTCTCCTGGGAGGTGGCAGAAAGGAAAAGCCTTCCAACAGAGCTGTTGTTGTTGCTGTTATGTGCTGTCAAGTCGTTTGCGACTCATAGCGACCCTATGTACAACAGCCCTAAACCCTGCTCTACCCTGTGCCAATCTCATTGCCTCTGACACACCCATCCCGATTACCCCAGTCACTGAATCAATCCACCTCATAGAGGGTCTTCCCCTCCTGCGCTGTCCCTCTACTCTACCCAGCAAGATGTCCCCCTCTAAAGACCTGTTTCTCCTTACAACATGTCCAAAGTATGTCAGACGAAGACCCAGAATCCTTGCCTCCAAGGAGCAGCCTGGTTTAATCCTCTCTACGATGAATCTGTTTGTTTTCTTGACAGTCCATGGTACATTCAATACTCTTCTCCAGCACCACAGCTCAAAGGCGTCAATTCTCCTTCTATCCTCCCTAGTCATTGTCCAACTATCTGATGCATAACAAGTGATTGCAAAAACCATGGCCTGTACCAGGCACACCTTAGTCTCCAGAGAGACACTGTTGCTCCTGAGTATTTCGGAGAGGTCCCTAACCACAGACTTTCCCATCGCAATACGTTTTTTTATTTCCTGGCTACTGGTGCCAAGAGTGTTGACCGTGGAGCCGAGCAAACTGAAGCTGTGAACAATCTCAATCTCTTCGCTATCCATCCTGATGCTACCAATTGGTCCAACAGAGCTAGGGGCTTAAATTCAGACTTTTTGCCGCCCAAATGATAAGAAAATAAATTTCTGTTTTTTTAAAGCCATTTATTCACTTGTGATATTTGTTACAGAAACACTGAATATCTAAGACAGCAGTATTATGAATCTAACACATACAAAGGTGCACATAGACACACTTACAGAGATGTTCACTACAGTTGTGTCTAAAAGAGGGAGAATGCAGCAACCAATCAAATGTCTAGTACCAGGGAAATCAGTAAACAAGGTGTAGTGATACAGCAATGCAATGCCAGACAGTGAATAATATTTTTAAAAGCTCAAGATGACAAGTATCAACATGAATCTAAAAAAAATATATTACTGTGAAGTGCAATTAGGAAAATAACCCAGTGTGTTCCTATTTGTATACAAAAGCTACACAGAAAATTCATATTCTTTTTCATTTGATGATAATTTTTATGGAAGTGATACAGGATTATAGGATTATAAAACTGATAATGAAAAACTGCAGTCTTCCACCCCAACCCTCCCGACACAAATGTCTCTTTTCTAGAAATAATCACTCTATATTTAGGGTACTACTTTTCTTTTCTAAATAACAGGTTTATGCTGTTACTTACTCATTTTCCTAGTTTAAACATTACCTACTGTCATCTTGCCATGAAACAAAAAAGCTGTAAAGATTATGTTCTTAGGCCCACATCTCTCCCTCACTCTTCCAGCCCCAATTTTCTGGCAGCATTAAATCATGACACTTGGGGAACATGGAAATATGCAGTGTTTACACCACCAGGACTGAGGGGGGGGAGCATGCCCGGTTCAGTGGTCTAAAATTTAATCACTTTCCCATATGAATGTGTTGCTATCTTCTCTAGAATCAATATGATATTTCTTTTGATCTCTTCCTGCTTCCTCAGTTCTCTAAGGAGCTATCAGGGATCCATCCCTAAATTCCCTAATCTGGCTATAATGCATCTCTTCAGATAATTAGACCATCAGGTAAGGGAATAGTTAATAAGTATTTCTTGGCCACACTTCTGTGTGGAGCAACAGCTCCAAGTTGTCCCCAGAGCCAACACCCTGCCTTGTCCCTGGTGCTCCAGATTTATCCTGGAGACACTCTCCTGACTCTTAGGAAGGACTACACATATCCTATGGCCAGGACCCTATAGAATCATTCTTGACTTACCCTTTATTTTGATGGAGTGCGTCCTTCCATAACTTTCTATGAAAGGAAGCAGAGAAAATAAGTTTCTGAGATCTTGTAGGTCAGAAAATGTCTTTCTTCTGTCTTCACCTTTGATCTAAACTAGATTATAAAAACTCACCCTATTGAGTTTTGAGGTTTCCTCCTCTTTTATCAGCTACATAAGTAAATAAACAAAATCCTAGTATGTTGCTAGGAGGGACCAGTCCTTGGAGAAGAACATCATGCTTGGAAGAGTAGAGGGAAAGAAAGTGCAGGAGAGACAGACCCTGGATGAGATGACTTCACACAGTATCTGGGATAATGGAGGTAGGTGTCTTAGGGACAGTGAAACTGGTTTAGAATAGGGCAGGGGTTTCAGAGCTGTTGTACATAGGGTCACTATGAGTCACAGGCGACTCAATGGCATATAACAACAACAAGTTGGAAATATATTTTTAAAAATAATTTGAAGACCCTACTGCATTCTTCTAGTTTCTGGAGGTAACATTTCATGTCTTTGTCGTTAATCTCAGGTCTATTTCTTCACAGAAGTCTTTAGGATTTTTTTTTTCTTCCTCCTTACCTTTTTTAAATTTATGATGGTGGTAAAATACTTGGTGATTGGTTTTTATTAATATTACTTAGGTGATTTTGAATTTCTTTTTAACAGCACAGAGACCTCTTAGAAGGTGCATCTACATGTTGTATCATCAGACATTAACTTTTTTATATTTTTATTTTATTTTCTTATTTTTGTGTGTGTACTGTCAAATCGGATCTGACTGGTACCCGAGGAGATTGTCCTTCCTCCTGCAGAGCATCTGGTGGATTTGAACTGTGCACCTCTGGGATTGCAGTGCAGCTTCTTGCCACTAGGCCACCAGAGCTCCCTCAGACATTAACTTTTAAATTTTGCAAAAGACCAAAGATAAAAGTCACCAATATCCTATCACCTTTTTGGGATTTGGTAGCGTTAAGCGAGTTGTTGTCACTTACGAGAAAATCAGCTCCTGATGTGTGGTAATTTCATTCATATCACAAAGAAATCTTACTGTGCCACCCCCATACTCAGTTGAGGAAAGGATCTGATGGAATCCACAGAGAGTTCAGGGTTTGGTTTTCTGGAGAAGACCACCAGGCCTTTCTTCCGAATCGGGCTTCATTTGGAAGCTCTGCTCAACCCTGTTCAGTATCATGACAACAGGCAAAGATCAATTCGCAAATGAATGGTGGTCACACACAAGGCAAATCTGCAGGGAGTACACCCAGGAAAGGCAAGAACTCTCTACCATTGAACCACCTGGTCAGCAGCTGAGAGCTTCAACCACTGTGCCACTAGATATCTTCCCCTCAACGACATTTTAAACAAGGTCATTGCTGCCGCGAAATCATGGTGCCCTTATATACCTGCAAGGGCATGTGGTTTGGTCCTGTGTCATCCTTATCATTTTTATTAAGTTTGAGTCCACTGCTGCAGTCATTGTGTCAATCTATCTCCTGGATCATATGCCTCATTTTTGTTGACCTTTTCCTGTCCTTCTCAAACGACTGGCTTTTCCGCGTGCATCCAGAGCAAGGAAGTAAGATTAGCGTGGCCGTGCTCACCTCCACAAAAACTCCCACTCCGTCAGACCTAGAATACGGAGCCACAGTGCTGGGAACATGAGATGCTCCTCCAAACCCATCATGAAACCGGGAGAAACTCAGATCCTGAGCTTGGGGCCTGGACAGCCCAAGGCAGATGGGCCTTCCTCCAAATCCTATTTGTTTGTTCTTTTCACAGTCCCTGGAATATTCAATATTCTTTGCCAACATTACAATTCAAAGATATCGCTTCTTCTCTGGTCTTCCTTATTCACTGTCCAACTTTCACGTGTAATGAGCTTATTAAAAATGGAGGTTTGAAAATCTCACCCCTGAGCTGTTGAAATTGGGCACAGAGGATAAAAAATGACTCCAAGTTCCTAGAGCTGTTCTAGCTTTGAAAGACTTTGCACAAGAGAACAATCAGGTCTACGTTTCCCTGCAGATGAAAGTAAGACTGACTGGTTCCACTGACAAATTAATCTGTTTGTGTAATGCAATTACTCATACGATTTAGCTCTAATTTCTTTATATTTGTTCTTTAAATTATATTGTCTTTGTCTCTTCTTTCTTGCCTTATTTTGTGTCACGGATTGCTTATTATCCTGTTTTACAAACCTCAATTAGATTGTTTGTTTTAGTCTCTTTATTATTCTTTCAGTGCATACATTAAGAATTACAACCTATATCCTCAAGTCATTAGAGAAGGCAACTTTATGGATAATAAAAGAATCTTAGACCTTTTAACATCTCTTAAGATTCTACCAAAAACCTTGCCCAACCCTCAGCCATCTGCAGGATTCTCTTCCCACCCAGGGCGATAACTTCCAACACTATATTGGACCAGATTTTGTTGCGATCCATTGGGTTTCATAGGCTGATTTTTGAAGTCCATCTCCAGGCCTTTCTTCCTATTCTGTTTCACAGGAAAGCCTCACTGAAACTTATCCACATGGCGATCCTGAATTTTGAAAACCAGGGCAATAGCTTATCACATCAAAGCCACAAGTAAGCCACCATAGCACCATAATCTAAGATATGTTGTTGTTGTTGTTTTTATGTGCCGTTGAGTCACTTGTGACTCCTAGCAACCCTATGTACAACAGCTCTGAACCCTACTCTATCTTGAATCAATTTAATTGTTTCCGACACAACTATCCCCTGTATTCCAGTCACTGAGTCAATCCACCTCAGCCAGGGTCTTCATCTCTTGTGCTGTCCCTCCACCCTTCCAAGCACGATGTCCTTCTCCAAGGTCTGGTCGCTCCTGAGTGTCAAAATCCTAGCCTCCAAGGAGCAGCCTGGTTTGACCCAGACTTGTTTATTTTCTTAGAGATTCTTGGTATATTCAATACTCTTCTCCAGCACCACTAATCAAAGGCATTGGTTCCTCTTCTATCATCCTTTGTCATTGTCCAGCTGTCTGATGCACAGCAAGTAATTGCAAAAACCATGGCCTGGATAAGGTGAACCTTAGTCTCTAGACTGCTATTGTTGCTTGTCAGTACTCTGGAAAGATCTCTGACAGCAAGTTTTCCCAATGCAATTTATCTTTTTATTTTCTCACTGCTGGTACCAAGAGTGTTGATTAAAACTGTTAACGATCTCAATCTCTTCACCATCCATAATGATGCTGCCCAATTGGTCCAGTTGTGAGAATCTTTTTTTCCCTTGATATTCAGCTTCAATCCATATTGAAGACTGCAGTCCTTCTGACTTGAGATCATTCTCTAATTTGCATGGCTGTCATTAGCATAGCTCCTCCTGAAGAGGAAGGAGTATGACCCTATCATTGCTCATTTAAATTTTTAATAAAGCTCCAAGCCTCAGATTGTTGGAGTAATCAAGCTCAAATGAGCCTGATACGCAAAGTCACAGAATAACAAGGGGCGTGAATGGGCTAATGTTTCTTTAATGAAATTTTTATCAGTGCAGATTTCTCACTGACTATTAAGGACCCTGGCTCAAAGTTGGCATCAGAGCAGACTCCCCGGGACCCTGACCTTTCTCCCTCTGAGATATAAGTGCAAAGCAGAGCTTACACTTAGTGTTCACTTGATGGAGGGTAACATAGCTGGTTGTCCTGGCAGGTAATACGAATGAAGTACCTGGAGTCTGGGTGGCGGGCATGAGCCTCCTACTTCTTTTCAGGCTCCTCTGTGTGGGCTCAGCTTCTCTCCCCCAAGTGGCACCTCCACGCACAACCCAGTCCTCAGCAAGTCCCTTCTCCAAGCTGCCCTTGATTTTGACAGTTTTCCTCTGACTCCCTGTATTTATTGTGTTGTTATTAAGTGCCGTCAAGTGGAGTACAGCTCAAAGCAACCCTATGAACAAAAGCCCTGAGCCCTGTTCTAGAACTATCGTTGTTTCTCTACATTCTTAGAGTTTCCAGAGGCATGTGGTTTAGGAAGTGGATGCCACTCCTGCTTCCAAGCCTGAATCACTCTGGGAGCTCCCCCGAACACTGTCCATGATGAGTAACCATTATGGCATTTGACACACCGGTGGCACAGCATTCAGCATCACAGCAACCACGAGTTACTTCAGTACAGCAAACTGAGAGACCAGTGTTGTACTGCTTAGGAGAAAGTTCATTCCAAACACAATTAACACCAAAACGAGAGAACCCACCTTCCAGAATCCAACTGCTGCACACATGAGCCTCCATTAGCAAATCCATTTGCCCACCCTTCAAAACCAAGTCCCCAGCTGAGCCTCTCTGAGCCTCCTACTCCCTGCCTGGCTCTGCCCCTTCCCACAGTGGACCTAGGATTCTAGAGTCCAGCAGCTCTTGCCCTCAGCCTGCAGGCTTTGTCCATACAGAGTCCAAAAGCCCATTCATATCAAAGCCAGACCTCCTCCCTCCTCCACTCAGCCCTGTCCAGTGGTCCCTGAGAAGCAGGTTGGAGACCAGCATTCTCCGAGTGATCCCTTCAGGGGACCCAAGCCCATCACGTCAGAAGGGAGCAATGAGCCAGTAGTTAGCAGTCCTGACACTACTTTGCCTTTCTTGCAGCTGTTTTGTGTATATTACGTTTTGCAGTCGCTGGCCCTGTGTCAGCGATTTACTGTAAATGTGTCTTCTTAACTGGGACAGGAATGCTTGGCACTTGCAGAAGAGGTTGGAGTTCTCACAGGAGATCATTTAACCGACCTCAAGGAGACATCCGGATGCCTGAACTGACAGGAAGAGATAAAGCCCAAGTCTGAGTCATAACCAGCTCCAGACAAGGCATTTAACAGAAAGTTTAATTATGGGGAGATTAGCAAGCCTACCGATCACTGCCGATAAATTTCCTATGTATTGGACATGTTGTTATTGTGTGCCATTGAATCGGAACTGGGCCAAAGCTGACTCTCCAGCAGGTTTTTGGAAGCAATAAATCTCACAGGAGGAAATAGTCCATTCTCACTCAGACCAGCTGGTGGATTTGAACTGCTGCATGCCTTAAGGATTGCATTGCAACTCCTCAACACTAGGACCCCAGAGCTCCGTATTGGACACTTCTGCCTTCTCCCTCACGGCCCTCACTCCAGCCACGTGTGCTGTCAGTAGCCTGTTGACAGTGATGGGCCTTGTGTTCACTGTTCCTGTGGCTTGGAATACTCTTCCTCAGACACCCATGAACCCCTCATGCAAGGTCCTTAACTAATGTCACGGTCCCAAAGAATCCATCCTTAGCACCTCTCCTATCTCGGTCTCTATCTTATTCTCCCGCCATATTGTTATTCTCAACATTCACCACCACTTGTTCTCTCTCTCTCTGTCTCTGTCTCTCTCTCTCTCTCCTGCAAATCCTTGAGAACAGGGCTGTGTTTGTTTGCTTCACCGCTGCCAGAGAGAGTGCTTAGTGCAGAGAAGGTGTCCATCAAAGAATGGCTGACTGACTCCCAAAGGAAGAGCAAGCTTTAACTTACTGCTCAAATTAGTTCAGTAGTAGCAGATAATTGCGTAGCAATTGAGAAGATGCTTCTAGAAGCCAGGCTGTGTCCAGGTCCTGGGTGTGAACATGAGAATGAGCTCTATCCTGGTGGGGCTGGTCCTGCAGAGTGTGGACAGACACCACACGAGCAAGCTCACCGTGAAGAGCATCAGCGGCAGATACAACAGGTCTCAGGACAGCACATTTGGAGAAGGGGCCAGGGGAGTGGAGTGGAGTTGGGTGGAGTGGAGTGGAGTGGAGTGGAGTTGGGTGGAGTGGAGTGGAGTGGAGTGGAGTGGAGTTGGGTGGAGTGGAATGGAGTGGAGTTGGGTGGGGTGGGGTGGAGTGGAGTTTGATGAGCAATGCAGAGGCTGCTGGTTCAAGTCCACACATGATGCATGCAATAACAACAGCATGGATTAGGATAGACCCTAAACTCAATATGACTGGTGCCCTCGTAAGAAGAGAAAAATCTGAATACAGATGCATGGGGACAATACCTGCCAAGAAGTTGAGCAAGAGGGAGAGTGGGTTGTGAGCTAGTTGTGGTATGGGAAGTCAAATTTCATACTCAATATTTGTAATTTTAAACCGAATGCTACTTCAGGTTATGAGAGAGGCTGATAGGAGCTGGAATTCGCCCTGAAGCACTAAGGCAATCCTTAAATATTACAGGGGAGACACTAAGGCAATCCTTAAATGTTTACAAGGGGAGACACTAAGGCAATCCTTAAGTGTTTACAGAGTTCTTGCATTGTATTTGCTGACCCCTCCCTCCTGAGTCAAGCAGAAGGTTTTCAATAGAAAGAGCTTAGCTTCATTTGCATTGAATTCTCTTGGTGATTTGCTCCTTGGCAATTTTCTATAAAGACACAGGGAAGGGAAGGCCAGCACTTAAGTTATTTGAGAACTGTTCACCTCCTGCTTCAGCTGTTTTCTCTTACATTCTTGTTATTCTATCTCATTATTAATATTTACTAACATTCTTTACCCTCAATCTGCAACACTGTAGGAGGAACATTTTGAGACGAGCAGGTGCAAAGTCCCTGAGGCAGAAAGAGTTAGTTTGACGTTTGGGAACAGCAGCCAAAAAAGTCACATGGCTGGAAAAAAAGGCCAGGCGGGGCCAGTGGTGGGAAATGATTTGGGGACTGTGTCAATCTTACAGAATGCAGGATACAATGCGAAGGTTTTGTGTCTTCTTCCAGGTAGGGTGGAAGCCAATGGAGTTTTCTTTTCTAAAGGTACATGATCTTGTGTATACTCAAGGGGCCAGATCTAGGTGTGTGTGGAATGTGGATTTCAGGGGACCAGCAGAGGAAGCCAGAGGGCCTATCTGAGGGCTGGTGTGATACAGTGAGACCGAGACTCGGTTCCATGAAAGCCGGGGAGAAGGAGACACAGAGAGACTTGAGTGAGGCCTCAGAGGACACTGTGCAAACTGCAGGAAGGGAAGGGGCTGGGAGGGCTTTGACCTGAGAGGGCACATGCTGGTCCTGTTTACCGAGACAGGACACTGGGTCTTTGTAGCTTTGCAGAAAAGTCAGCAGATCTGAAACCTGAGAGGTCCCCTCTGCTGAGCAGCTGGGGCCCCCCTCCCACACCTGGCACAGAGGGGCCAGCGGGTCACCACGTGGTCTCAGCCAGGCCAGTGTCCCCCAGAGGCCACGGCTGGGGCTGCTCAGCAGAGCCAAGGCCAGATTTATGGTGGGAGCTGTGAGAGGCCAGCGATCCCTCAAAGAGCGATTCACTGCTCTTGAGCCTTGAGGACCCTGAAATCACAAGATGAAGAATCGTGAGAGCTGGGCGTCCTGACAGAAGGTTCCAGCACCGCTGTTTGGATGGGAACAAGGCTGCATTCTCAGCATAGCCTCCTCCTTAAGCCCAGGCTGTAAACCGGGAAATAAATCTAACCACAGAGAAACGTCGAAATCTCAGATCCTCGGTTTAATCAAGGCCACATTTCTCACTGGTGGGGCTGCTCTGCCTTCTGCAGACACTGGGCTATTTTTTAAATGCAGTTAAAGGAGGGGAGAGATCTGGGGCGGGGGCGGGGGGTGGAGAATGAGGGAGGGAAAAGGAAGAAAATGAGGAAGGGATGAGAGAATAAGCAAAAGAGATGGTATGAGATATGAAGAGAAGGAAGTGTGAGGAAAAGGCGAGAAAGGGGAGGGAAAGAGAAAAATGGAAGGAGAGAAGGAAGAAAGGTGTTGATGAGTTTGGATTGGTTGGTTTGTTTTTAAAACATATTATTGTTGTATACCATCAAGTGTCACCAATAATCTGTGTTATGCAGATGACACAACTTTGTTTGCTGAAAGGAAGGAAGAGTTGAAGCATCTGTTGCAGAAGATCAAGGAATGCAGCCTTCATTATGGATTGCATCTCAATGTCAGGGAAACAAAGATTCTTACCAAAAGACTGATAGGCAACATAATGATGGGCAGAGAGGAGACTGTCAACAGCTTCATCTTGTTTGAATCGACAATTATCATCCAAGGTATCAGCACTCAGAAAAGAAGGAGAAGCACTGCACTGGGAAAATCTGCAGTTAGGGACCTCTCCAAATTGATGAGTAATAATGTCAGTTTGAGGATTAAGGTGCATCTGATTCAGGCCATAGTCTTTCCAATAACTTGCTATGCATCTGACAGCTGGACGATGATACCTTTGAGCTGTGGTGTTGGAGAAGAACACTGAAGATTCCATGAACAGTCAAAATGACAGATATGTCTTGGAGTGTTCTTTGGAGGCAGGGATGATCAGGCTTCGCCTCCCATACTTTGGGGCATGTTGCTAGAAGGGGCTGGTTTTTGGAGAGGGACATGATGCTAGGGTGGAGGGTCTGGGAAGAAGAGGAAGACCCTCGACCAGGTGGATTGCCACGGTGACTGCCTCAATGGACTCGAGTGTCAGGAAGTGTGAGAATGGCACGGGATAGAACAGGGTTCAGTAATTTTGTTCATAGGGTCGCTATGAGTTGTACTCGACTTGATGGCTCCTAACAATAACACCACCACCATCAAGTCAGAACCAACCCACTGCTGACCCTCCAGCAGGTTTTCAGAGGCAGTAAAAGGGGAGGCAGGAGTCAAGAGAGCTCTCTGAGTCCAGATGAGAATGAAGTCCCCCTGGTCCATGTGATGGTCTCTTGTCCTCTCACCAAGGCTTCAGCCAGTCCTGGCAGTGTCTGATTTAAGACCTCTCTCTGCTCCTTGCTAGTGGGCACTGGGCAAACAAATGTCCTTCTGAAGACCCAGCCTTTGTCGCTGCCTTTCCCCTTGGGGGATGTTGGTCACGTTCTCAAATTTGCATCAGTAACTTTGTATTGACCAAAAGGAATAACACTCTTCAGCCCCATTCTGTGCCAGTGATGGGCCTCATACCCATCAGCTCCTTCTGTGTCTTGGGACCCCCATCCACATGGAGAAGCCCAGGGAGAAGGCAGACTTCTTGAGGCAGGCGGGGCAAATTGAATGATAGACCTGCATCACGTATCTCTCTCTCTTTCTCTCCCACCTGCATGCATCCATCTATCTATCTCAGCAGAAACCTGATGATGTGCTCCCATAAAGATTACAGCTGTTGTTGTTGTGTACCATCGAGTCAGAACTGACCCATAGCTGACCCTCCAGATTATTTTCAGATGTAGTTAATCACACAGGAGGAGATTGCCCATCCTTCTCCTAAAGAGCAGTTGGTGGATTCGAACTGCGTGCCTTCAGGATTGCAGCACAGCTTCTTACCACTAAGAAAACCCTAGGAGGCAAATATACTCTGTCATACAAGACTGTGAGTTGGAATCCACTCCACAGCACCAAAAGGCAACTTTGTCTCATAGCCGTGTTGCAATCCTGGTCCCTGAAACTTTATTTTATGAAAACACCTTGTAAGAATTATCTGAATGTGTGAAAAAAAAGGGAGTTCATGCTCTCTTGAAATATAAACATCAGCATATAGATTCTTAAGATTTTGTTTCTCCCTTCACCTTTAGAGCAAAGTATATTTCATATTCTAATAGTAGGTTTGTCACCTAACATATTTTATTTCTTTAAAAGCCATCGGGGAAGCAGTTAGGCATCCTGATACCACAGTGATTAAAGCTTAAAGCATTTGGCTGCTAATCAAATTGTTAGTGAGTCAAATCCATTGGTCATTCCTTGGAAGAAAGCTACGCCATTCTGCTCCTATAAAGACTGTTGCACATTACAAGCCAGAATTGATTCCTAGTTGACCCTCCAGCAGGTTTTCAGAGGCGATAAATTGCACAGGAGATTTCCCATCTTTCTCCCTCCGAGCAGCTGCTGGATTTGAACTGTCTGCCTTTGTGTTGACACCACAGCTCCTTACCAGTAGACCACCAGAGTTTCCTAGCAAAGATTACTGCCTGGAAAATCCTATAGCGCAGTCCTGCTCTGCCCTGCAGGTTTGCTAGGAGTCAGAATTGGCTCAACAACTCTGGATTGGGGTATGTTGGTTTGATTTTATGGGTTTTTTCGTTCAAGGTTTGTTTTTTGAGGTTTTGTTGTTTGTTTGTCTTTTCCAGAGAGGTAGGTATGTATTTTTCTTTCTTTTTGAACAGACTTATGTTTTATGGAGCAAATGTGAGATGAATAAAAAGGGCATGAGCACAGCTCTGAAATAATAGGGAAATTGCTAGAAGGAAGAGAATGCATAACAGAATGTGTTTACAAATTCAGGATCTTGCCTAACCCAAAATGTATTTTAAGAATTGTTGTAAACCTTAAAGGCATTGTGTTTAAATGTCTAGTAGGCAGTGGGGCCATCTGGGAATTAAAGCCAATATTTAAGAATAAAAAGTCAGACCCAAGCTGAAATTGTAAGCTCCAAATGGATAAGAGGAAAAAGTTTAGACAGCAAAAGAGAAAGCCAGACCAATCAATACACATTTGAAGTTTACAAAAGTTGAAGATACAGTTTTTATTTTTATTATATCTATCTTCTTTTCTGACACACATTAACAGCTATGCACTTTGTATTTATTTCCTTGTCTTCTAGGAAAAGATAAATGATAAAAGGCCAAGGAATCTCTGACTCGGAGCAGCCTGTGAAGTCCTAACGTCGAGAAATTCACAAGAAGCTGGGACTGGATTGGTACAACCTTAAGGTCAAGCAGCACACAGACCACAGTATAAATCAAACCCAAAAGGTAAAAAATAATGTGATTTTTCTCAAGGAGTCAGGTTTCTGTGGGGTCTGATAACTGCAGTTTCCAAACCTGTAGATTAGCATCTTTCACTGAGTCTCATATCTTCGATGTGTGTTTCTGTATTAATCAGGACTCTCCGGATTGCAGGCGACAGAAACCAAATCCAATGTCACTGTCAGACGCCACCATATAGGTTCTGACTCGAAGCAACTCTAAGTACAAAAGAATGAAGCACTGTTTGGTCCTTTGCTGTGGAATCACTGTGATGTTTGAGCCCCTTGCTGCACCCACAATGTCCATCCATCCCCTTGAGGGACTTCCCTCAGAGGATGGCCCTCTACCTGAGCAAATGGTTCCCTGCAAATGGAGATGTAATGTGCCATCCCGTCAGGTCTAGCTCATGACTCCTAAATCAGAGTCCTGCATCATTCTTCATGATCATACGTGGGTCTGAATCCATCATTGCAGCTATTAAACAGTGTCTTCCAATCTGGGGAGACTCATCTTCTAGCCTTATATGATGTAATGTTCTATTGCGCAATTGTAATTGTCTAATGTTCTATTGAGCTTTGCGTTAACTCTTTTCTGAAGTAAACCACAGACCTTTCTTCCTAGTCTGTCTTAGACCGGAAGTTCTACACATTGTCCACCATGCAGTGTCCTTATATTTATCTGAAATACCAGTAGAACGTCTTCTATGGTCACAGCAATGTACAGTCACCATAGTACCACAAATTGACAATAAGGTGGCGATTTCCTAGTGTGTATCGTTTTGTTAAATTCAGGTCTTCAAGTGACGGTACAGGCGGCAACTCTCCCTGTCCTCGGCTCTGCCTTTCCTCCTTTTGAACCATTTCTTGAACAGCTTCGCTTGACCCGGTTACTAACAGATCCAAGTTGCCACCTTCAGCAAACTCTAATTGCTGTTGTTGTGTACCGTCAAGTCGGAACTGACCCACAGCTGACCCTCAAGCAGGTTCTCAGAGGCAGTTAATCTCATGGGAGGGGATTGCTCATCTGTCTCCCATGCTGACCCCATTGTGATGGAGCTGATTTCAACTCAAGGCAGCCCCAAAGGACAGAGGAGAACTTCCCATGGGGTCTCCAAGACATTAAAGGATTACAGACACAACCAGACTCTTTGTCCTCCCAAGAAGTGCCCGCTGGGTTTGACCTGTCCACCTTTCAGTTGTTGTTGTTGTTACGTGCCGTTGAGTCGCTTGTGATTCATGGTGACCCTGTCCATGGCACTGCCCAGGCTGCTTTCTGGGATAATAGGTCCTTCTTTGTCTGCCCTTTAGGGAGTTCTGGTGGCATGGTCTGTAGGGAGTTGTGCAGGAAACTCAAAGGCCCTGCCTCTCTCTGGTTGTTCAAATCCACCTGTGGCTCCATAAGAAAAGATGGCCACCTCTTCCTGTGTGATTTACATTTTCAGAAAACCACTAAAGCATTCGTTTTGAACCAGTTCCAACCCAATAGCAAATAAGTGCAGCCATGAGTATTATCTATTCTCAGTAGAGGCTGGCTTTGAAGGAGCCCCTTGCACCATGAATAGACATCAGTCTTCACCAAAGCATGGCAGGATAGGCCCACTAGGTGGAAGGATGAACTTGCTATTAGTAGGAAGAATCTCAGGAACTCTGATATCATGGTGATTCTATGCGTAGCTGACCAGTCTAAATCACAAGCCAGTGACCTGTAACTAGGGTAGGTGACCAAGAGAGTGACAAGGATAAAGGGCTGGCTCACTGTGGAGCGCCTCACCCTCCTTTTCCTTTCTTTCAAAATAAATAGAAGTCATGCAACATTTTCACCCATCATCTGAGGCAAGAACGCAATGGGTAATGACATGAATATATTAATCAGGCTCCATTCCCAGACCTGCTCCCTCCTTTAGTTAGAGACTGTAATTTGGGTGCTGTGATTTTTAAAGTCAATGAAATGCTAAATAGAAGTGTGTCAGCTGGTATCAAATGGATCCCTAAAATAACACCACTGGGAATGGATCCTTTGATAAAATATTCCTAAAGACTTTCAAGATGCATACTGTTTTTCAGAACAAACTTGGCCAATTTCTCCTCGTGTCTCCAGCCTTCCAAGCATGATTTCATCCGGAGATGCTTTTAAGGGAGCCAAAAGCGCTCTCTGCTTACCTGCCCCCATGCTGAGTTGTCTCTTTCGCATGTTTGCAGCTAATTTGAGGCCGGAGACAGATGACTGCTTTAGTGCTGAGTCACTGGGACAGGGATGACCTTCTTTTCAATTACAAGTAGGCAAACAGTGGTGTCTAAAGACAAGCAACTCTGAGCATTCTCCTAAGAGCCTAAAACCGACCAACTCTACTGGCCAAGAGAATATCTGACACTCTCCAAGAATGATCTTTCTCCTGTAGATGCTTCTTGGTAATAAGAGAAAAGAGGTTTGGGAGTCGATTCGGCTTTTTTAAATGAAGTAATTTTGTGTCCCCAGCTAGACTATAAAAATTCACTACCTTTGACTCCAGCCCTTAGTGATCCCAGAAGATAGAGTAGAAGTGCTCCCCTCAACCTTGGTTTCCAAGTCTATAAATCTTGACGGATGCAAAATGTCACATTTTTCTCCTTTGGAGCAGCAGGTGGATTCAAACCACTAACCCTTTTGCTTAGCAGCGGAATTCTCTAACCACTGCACCACCAGGGCTCCAGCTAAGTCATAAGTGCTGTGAATTCAGCATCAAATTTTTTTATCATCTTCGTGCTAACTACAATTGCTTGAACTTGAGCTCAAGAGGTTCTCAACAATTCTCCCTGTTTGGTTAATGAGACGCACACCTCTGTTCCTGGCAGGATATTCACTATGTCTTCCCCTAAATGGAAAAAGCCAAAGCAAATGTGCGTATACATACAAGGGAGGATTACTCAGCCCCAAAGAGACGAGAAGTCCCAGAGGAACCTAGAGAACATTATACTGAGTGAAATGAATCAGTCACAAAAAAAGACAAACACTGTTCTGTTCTCACACATATGAAATATGGAAACATATGTTGTTGTTGTTGTTCTTGGCGACCAGTGAGTCGATTCTGACTCAGCAACTTCACGTAACACAGTAGAACCATCCCATGGGGCTTTGTTGGCTGTAAGCTTGACAAGAGCATTCACCAAGCCTCTCTCACTCAGAGCTGCGGAGTGAGTTGGAACTACCAAGCCTTCATTAACCCTTGAACCTCCAGGGTTTCTTAAAAAAATACATCTCCAAACCAAAGCTTATTAGTGGTTACCGGGGGTGGGGGGGGAGGGGGACAGAAGGAGTTTTGGCTCAGGGGTATTGACTGTACTCTCTTGGTTGAGAAATAAAGTGGAAAACACTTATCAAGAAAGGTGACACAATTTAAAGAACACAACTAATGTCACGGAACTGTTGAATAGTTAAATGTCCTCTTGGGCCATATTTTCATCAAAATAATAATTAAGAAATAAATCAGGAGCTGACAGATTTCAACGTGGGCTGAAAGAACAAAAATTTAACAAAGAGAAGTGTTGATTTCGTGAGGAATTAGCTACGTTCCCTTTAACTGGGTTTGTGTTCTCTGGATGTTTACACTACTTTCACGCATACAGACCATGAGTGGAAGAGGACGTGTTTTCCCACTAAAGTCAAGGAGAAGAGACATCTGAACTTGAGCTTAAGCATTCAACTTGTACCTAGCCAAATAAAGCTTCTGTAAAATGCATTGTCCCCAAAGAGTTCTACATGATTTCTTACCTCCAATAGTGAGAAAGTCGAGCCACAGTCTTCCATGAGAATACCCACTCTTCACTTATTGGCTTGGTTAATTTCTGAAAAACCAGATCATTGTGTGAAATTGGCATTATGGGAAAAATCACATCACTGCAAATGCCATCATTATGTAACTGTCAAATTATATCGTTATATAACTGCCAAATAATATTGTTGTGTAACTGCTAAAGCGCTGAGCATCATGGCCGGCCAAGCGGGCACATGACCTTAACCATGACAACCAGCACACCTTTCACCAGGCACCTTCATCAGTTACCCCAGGAACATGCTCATACTGGCAGATAAACTCCGTAAATGAGCAAAACAGCAGATTTCCCCCTGCTTTCGTTGTACATGCAAACGACAAATAAAAAAAAATATAGTTGATAAGTGAGGAGTACGAGTATTTTAAATACGCCCCCACCCTAAGGAGGGACCAGTCCTTGGTGAGGGACATCATACTTAGAAGGGCAGAGAGACCGCGCTAGAAAGGAAAACCCTGGATAAGATGGATTAACTCAGTGACTGGAGTAATGGGGATAGCTGTGTCAGAGACAATGAGGTTGGCCCAAGACAGAGCAGGGCTGTACACAGGGTCACTATAAGTCACAAGCAAGTCAACGGCATATAGCCACATCACCACCAACAGGTGAGCTCTGGTGGCCTAGTGGTAAGAAACTGCACTGCAATCCCGAAGGCTCACAGTTCTAATCCACCAGCTGCTCCATGAGAAAAGGAAGGCCAGTCTCCTCCTGTGCAATTTAATGCCTCTGAAAACTCACTGGAGGGTCAGTTATGGGTTGGTTTCAACTAGATGGTGCACAACAACCCCAACAGATATGTCTTGGAGAAGGTACAGCCAGACTGCTCTTTGGAGGCAAAGATGATGAAGCTTTGTCTGGTATTCTTTGGGCATGTTGCTAGGAGACGTTCTTCACTGGAGAGAGAGATCATGCTTGGGAAGGTGGAAGAGCAGTGAAGGAGAGGAAGACCGTCAACCAGGTAGATTGACACCGTGACCATAGCAACGGGTTGGAGTGTATCAGAGCTTGTCAGGATGGTACAGGCTTCAGAGCTGTTGTTTATAGGGTCGCTATGAGCCCTCCTTGACTTAATAACACCTAAGAAAAGCAACAAACCTGAACTCACAGCCAGAAAAGGAAAACATGTTTCTCTTCTATTTTTTAAAATTAAGAGCTCTCAGCCAAAAATTTCAGCCCCAAAGCAGTCTTCTGCAAGCCAGCGAATCTGCGAAGGAAAGACTGAGATGGGCCAGGGACTTCTTCCCTAGAGTTTTAGAAGCCTGGGATGAAGAGAGTATATGTTGAACAAACACTGATGCATTGAAGTGAAGGGGAAATAGGATATTCCATATTTAGTGCGTGCTCAACATGGTAGTTATTACTGTGGTTAGGCGTCATGGACTCCAATGTGTATTGATCTGTGTGTGACAGAGCGGAAGTTGGCCCAGTCCTCCAACGTCCTCATTACAGCAGCAGGCATGTTCAAGCTCCCCGCTGCAGCTACTGTATCAATCCATCTCATTGAGCATCCTTCTATTTTTTTCATTCTCATTCTCTACCCTGAGAATGCTTTGGGCAAGTCTGCTGTCAAGGGACTCTCTATTGAAGAGCAATGATGTCCATTTGAAGACTAAGGTACACCTGATACAGGCCATGCCTTTTTCCATTACTTGCTTTGTGTCTGAGAGCTGAACAATGAATAAGGATGAAAGAAGTAGTACTGATGATTTTGAACTGTGGTGCTGGAGAGGTGTACTGAATACGCCTGAGACTGTCAAAAGAATGAATAGATTGGAAAAGGAGCAGCCTGAGGGCTCCTTGGAGGCAAGGATGGTAAAGCTTTATCTCTCATACTTTGGACATGTTGCTAGGAGAGGCTATTCCTTGGAAAGCATTATCATGCTTGGAAGGGTGCAGGGTTATTGAAAGACAGGAAATGCCCCAAAGAGATGAATTGACTTGGTGACTGCAGCAAGGGGCTCACCTGTATTAGAGTTGAAGATGGCACAGGATAGGACAGGATTCAGATCTACTGTTCATAGAGTCCCTTATGAGTCATACTCGACTCGGTGGCAACTAACAGCAACAACCCAGGCCCAGGATGGTCTTGGAGAAAGAGAAACCGAGTGTTCCTTAAAGGCAAGGATTACGAAGCTTTGTCTCATACTTTGGACATGTTGCTAAGGGAGGCTCTTCCTTGGAGAGGGACCTCATGCTTGGAAAGGTGGAAGGGCAGCCAAAGACAGGAAGACCCTCTACAAGATGGACAAATACAGTGAGCACAGCAATGGGCTCAAGTATGTCAGAGCTGTGGAGGATGGCGCAGGATAGGACAGGATTCAGATCTGTTGTTCATAGGGTCGCTATGGGTCATACTCAACTCTACATCATCTAACAACAGCAACCCAATATGCTGTCCCTGTCTAGCAAATGGTCCCTCCTGACAACATACTGTTAGTCTGGGCTAAGAGGACCAAAGAGAAGAATGAAGAATTCAAAACTCAAATGCTGATGGCCTTGCTTGTTGCAGATAAGAGGGCAAATGGCTGGCCTTGCCTGTCTGGCTAAACTAGCAGGTGGCTCATAAATCAGAATAGAATGTCCCTCTCTAAAGACTGTTTATAAAAATCCTCCCCAGTAAGTTCACAGTGTGACTTCCCATTCTGCCTCTCTAGGATGAGGAACTCACCCGGGAGCTCCCCTTTCCCCCCTTTAATAAAGCTGCATTAAGCTTTCTCTCTTTCTCTCTGATTTCTTCTTTAAGTCCCCTAACCTAACCTAACCTAACCTAACCTAACCTAACCTAACCTAACCTAACCTATCCTAACCTAACCTAACACATACCCTAAGTAAAAACGACAAAGTCCCACCCTTGCTTCTAACGAGTCCATTGGTTGTACTCTTTGAACAATTCATTCCTCTGGCAGCCCACCGCATAGTCAATATTCCAACCCAGTATTACTAAGTCCGTGTCTCCCTCTCTCTGCATTTGCATTCACAAACCTCCAGATTACTTTAAATCACCCTCTCTCAGCTTCTTTTCCCAGGGTCTCCACAGCCTGCCTCATCCTCTGTCCTAGCTCTCCCTGTGTGGTGACACAGACCTGAAGTTAGAAGGGGGTGTGGTGCACTCCAGCATGCAAACAGTGGGGCGAGTTATAAACCCTGTGAGCTGTTCCTCACCATCAACCAGCTGCATCCGAGGCCCCCCGGCCCGTCTTCTCTGCACAGATGACCTGCATCTCTGTCTCCCCTCTCTCTGGTTTTCTGTTGGATACAGCTATTTGAAGGCAACATCTGAGACTAAGAGAGGGGAGGGAGTAAGGTTGGTATAACTCTTCTCCTGCACTCTCCCTGTTGGGTCCTGGGAGACCACAGCCCCTGTGGGCACCCACTGCCACTGGGTACCTATGAGCACTCAGAACATTCCTTTCCATAGGTCCCTGCAGCACAAGAGGCACCAGTAGCTCCCCGCTCCTGCCAGTCACCACCCTTTAATCCTCACATCTCTGCTCAGAACCCTGTGGAGTGAACCTTCTGATTCCTGCCGAGACATGACTGATTGAATCTGCTAGGCCCGAGCCTGAGCCCGGAAGACTTTCAGGCTCTGGGCCCCAGGAGGCTTAGCATAAGCAGAACTCAGTCTGCATTTCTGGGCGGGGGTAACCCTGGGCCATGAAACAAGTTCTCCAAACACCACTCACCTCCTCCCACATCGCCAGGCCTGTGCCTCATGGACCCTGCACGCAGTATGCTCCTGTGGTTGCCCAGAGTCCGAATGAATCCACCGTGGCATGTCAATCCTGTAATTGAGTTTGTTTATAGTGTACTCGACTTGAAGGCACATAACAACAACATAGTATATATAGGGAGCTCTGGTGGTCTTGAGGCAAGAAGCTGAGCTGCAATCCTGAAGGCATGCAGTTCGAATCCACCAGCTACTCCACAGGAGAAGGACGGGCAGTCTCCTCCCATGCAATTAACTGCCTCTGAAAACCCTCTGGCAAGTCAACTATGGGTTGGTTCCAACTTTACAGTACACAACAAAAACAGCATAGTGTAGTAGGAAGGGAAAGGGCTCTGGCTAGAATCTTGGCTCAGATTCTTGCAAGCTATATAAATGTGAGGAATTCATTCGTTCTCTTTGGACTCAGTCTTCTCCCCTGTAAAATGGGTGTCATAACAGAATCTGTCTTAAGGGGTAGTTAGAAGGCTTAAACGAGGTCCTGTGGGCACAGTGCTTGCTCACCCAGTGCAGGCCTGAATCAGAAAAGATTCAGTAACCAAGCTCTGCCAAGTGTGGGAAAAGTCTGCCTGGGCTTCCTCCCTCCACACAGACCTCCACGGAGAATAGAGACATTCTACAATGCTTTTCCATTCAGCATATGGGATACCCAAGAGCCCCTCTTTTACACCACTCAAATCCCTTCTCCCTTTAGATCAACGAGCCTGGAATGAATAACTGTGTCTCCTTCTTCATCTCCCACCCACTCACTTCAGCTGGGCTTCCCGTGGGCCTTCCCCTGTGGAGCTGATCTGGGTTTACTCAAATAGCCCTGATGCAGCCCTTCGCAAGCCTGACGCAGCTGCAGGGTGCAAACTGCTGTCCTTTTGAAAATGGCTTCTGAAACACTCTCCCAGCTCATGAACAGGGTTTATAAGCAGAACTTCAAACCAGTTCATTCCAGTTGGATTGCCAGGGATTCTTATAGGTCTCCTCTCTTTTTCTCATAGCCAGAGGTTGGAACTGACTCACGGCTGGCCCTCCAGATCTGGTAACTCATCCCAGAACTCCAGTATGTATAGATAACAATCATATGGATATCCTTATTAGGGAACTCTGGAGACGTAGTGGTAAGAAACTGCACTGCGATCCCAAAGGCGGTTCGAATCCACAGGCTGCTCCGCAGAAGGATGGGGAATCTCTTCCCATGCAATCAACAGCCTCGGAAAACCCACTGGAGGGCCAGCCAGGGTTCGGTTCTGCCTTGGTGATACTCAACAATCATATGTCCTTCTTAACGTGAAGATTCTGACTCAGTACAGTTATATTCCAGAAATATTTTGGGTTCGGTTCCAAACCACCACAATACACACATCAGCCATCAAAACAAAGCAAGTCACTCAAGTTTTTTACTTCCCAGTGTTTATGAAAGTTGTGCCTACGCCACTCTGTTGTCTACTAAGCGTGCAATAACAATATGGACAAGTTTGAAATATCGTAAGAAATCAAAATATGACACAGAGACACAAAGCAAGCACATGCTGTTGTAAAATATGGCAGTGACAGACTTGCTCCATGCGAAGGCCCCCAAACCTTCAACTTATAGAGAGACAATGGAGGAAATGTATTCTCTGCAAAGTTGTGTCTGTAAGCTCACTGCCTTCCGGCCAGACAGTTCCAACTCGTCAGTCCCTCAGTCATGGCCGGAGAGTCAAGTCAGAATTCTAGCTGACTCTCCAGAGGGGTTTAGAGGCTTGAAGTCCCCCCCAAAGAGACTGCCCACCCTCCTCTAGCTGAGCATCGAGTGGATGCAAACCGCTGGCCTGTGGCTTAGCACAGAAACGCCTCATCCACTAGGCCACCAGAGTTTCCAGTCCATAACAGGCCCTCACCGGCTTTCTTGGGCTGTAAATCTTCCCAGGAGGAGATTTCCCATCTTTCTCCCTCCAGTGCTGTGAGTAGATTCAAACCACCAAAGATTTGGTCTTCCTTTGGGTCAGCAGTTAGACTCCCTATACCCTGGTCAGGCACACGAGATCCCTTTGTATAACTGGGGCTGTGTTGTTGTTGTTGTTGTGTACTGTGGAGTCAGACCCTTAAGTGGATTTTTCAGAGGCAGTTAATCATGCAAAAGGAGGTTGTCCTTCTTACTCCTACAGAGCAGCTGGTGGATTTGAACTGCGTGCCTTTGAGATTGCAGCGTAGCTTCTTGGCACTAGGTCACCAGAGCAGGATGTGAACAGAGCTGGCTCAAAGCTCCGCTGACAAGACCTTCGACCTTGACCATCCCCTCCCTCCTCTCATAGTTTCACATCAACCCTCCGCTTTTGCCACTTGGAACTCCAGCTCCTTCCGTTTCATAAACGTGTAGTTTATTTGCCTCTAGGCCTTTAACTTTTTTAATACAATATGACTAATCACTAAAGTTTTGGAAGCAGGAGTGGCATCCACTTCCTAAATAACATGCCTCCAGAAACTCTATGAACTTTGACAAATGTGCATAGTTGCAGAAGGGCTTCAGGCTTTTTGTTCATAGGATTGGTATGAGTGTGTTCACTCAAAGGCACTCCACAACAAGGCCTTTTATACATTCTTCCCCCTGCTCCACGGCTTTCTTCCATTGTTTCTCCTGACTAAACCCTGACTCATCCTTCAAGTCCCAGCTTCGCCTCCCTGGCCCTGTCTCTGGGGGAGATCCTCCTCCACCTGCTGCCCTGGGCCACGCTGAGCTGCCCAGACATCTGCCTGTCAGTCATTGATCCTGCTTACATAGCAAAGAAAGGAGGCCATTTGCTGAACAAATGAAGGAAGGAAGGGATTCTGGGCAGTCTTTTCCCCTTCAGCTGGACCCCAGGCTTGTGGTGGAGAGAGCTGGGGCTCATCTCTGGGTCCTACACCCCCCCAACAGGTGCTGGTTGGCTCAGAGTCAGGGTCAGCATGCCTGTGACCGAACAAGGAGTCCTCTCAGCCTCCCTGCATTTCTGAATTGACTGTCTCCTTTAATTGTAGTGAAAGCAAAGGCCCAGAGCCCACAGTGGAGCCTCAGACTTGGGGGGGAGAAGCAGGAGGACATCCAGGACAGCGACTTTCCTGACACCGTGTGAAGTGTCATCCCCACCGGAGGGACGTGGCAATCCAGTGAAACCAGAAGTGATTTAAAACGTTGGGATGCTCAGGCTGACTCCCCAACCTTTGGACAGTTCTTTCATCTCCTTGCTTGGAGAGATGGGGACCCATGTCTTTGTGAAGTGGGTCAGACTACAACTGCCTAATCAGAGAGAGAAGGTGCTGGGCACTCTCTCCATCTCCATTCTGATTGGATTATTAAGATGATTGTCTGCAGAGAGGAGCCTGCGAGGCCACAGCCAGCTGAGCCCAGGCCCGTCCAGAAATTACTGCACAGGAGCCTTGGGGGACAGCAGTATTGATTCTATCATGGACGTGCAGGGACTGGGAATCAGAGCTCTGGGGGGATTAATGCCAGTGCCTGGGATGCACTGATGGGCTCGGACTGCCTAAAACCTGCAGAAAACTGGGCATCTCGGGGCACCCTAACCCTCCCCTGCAGATGCAGACAGGACTGGTCCACGCCAGGAGCCAGCGTGTGATGGATAGGGGGCATGAGTCAATCGATGACGCCATCCTCCCAAAGATCAATATGCTCCCCGTGGTCCATCGTCAGCTATGGCCATGGATTAAAGGACTTCTGGGTCAGACCTGTGCCCGCACCACCCCTCTCACTCTGGCCCTTGCCCTTCATAGAGTCAGCCCAAGCCTTGACCCTCTCCACAACTCAGCCTCCACATCTACTAAATGAGTAGAGTAACAGCCACCCTTGATTATCTTAAAGTCCCTAAATGACCCAGTGAGTGCTGAATTACTAATAAAGTGGGAAGTTCGACTCTAGTCAGTGACATGGCCAAAGAAAGGCCTGGAGACCTGCTTTCACCAAGATGGGAGCCAAAAATCCTTGGGGAGAAATCCTGCTCTGCAGCCCCGGGCTTGCCAGGCATCAGCACCAACTCGGAGGCAGTTCAACGAGCTTCCAGTTTGCTTGTTAGGGTCTCGCCGAGTGGGGGATGGGATCACACGATCCCAGCAGGGCGAGCCAGAGAGAAGCCGGGATGCAGACACCACGTGCTGAAGCCAGCACCCTGGCTGCATCCTCACACCGGGCTGGAGAGACCACTCTTCGTTTCAAGCATTGCATTCACGCATCGAGTTATTTCCTCTAAGGAAATAGTTCAGGGAGCAGCTATTGTTTCTGCCCGCCCCTCTTGCAGTCTCCAGATTTCCCCCATCTCATTCCAAGTTTTCTTTGGAGATGCTTCTCCATGCTTACTCCATAGGGAATAGCCCAGGACTGACTTCCACCCAGTGGACACGTGACCCAGGTCGGAGCAATTAGAGGATGTATTTCCCTGGGCATGTGGAATGGTGGTTAGTGGGAGGGGACCCAGCCTGGTGCCAGGACAGCCCTGCCCTTTAGGGCAGTTGGGCAGTGGATTCTTTTCCTGTCAGATGACACACCTGGTGCCCAGGAGGCCTCTCAAGGCTCCCAGACAAGGCCACCTCGCACAGAGCCTCAGCTCTGTTGTGACAGATCAAGGCATTTCTTTTACAGATGACTTTTTCACCAGGTTCCACCTCCAACTCTCAATTGTTTCCTGATCGTTTAGAAAAACCCATTTGTAAAAAAATCCATCCGTTTTGTTTTCAGAAGTGGACTAACCCACACCCAAGCTTGTCCTTTCCCTGTAATAAAGTCTCAGAAACCTCTGGGCGGGTTTCCTACAAGTGTCTGTCACCTTGATCAAGTGGAGTTGGCTGGTGATCTTCAGGATATAGGCTGTCTCACCTTTCTCCCATGGTGTTAACTGAGCAACATCCACAAACCGTCAGAGGAAAATCTACCTGCAGTGTCCGAAGCCCAAAGCCACCTCCTCGCTCTGCTGCTGCAGCTACAGAGACAAGTGACCCCACTGGCAGGGCCCCCTGGGAAGTCTCAGAGCAGAGGCCACCTCTATCCCAGGCGTGGTACACCCAGGAATGAGCACACTCACACACAGAGCTACCAACCTTCCATTCTGTCCTTGTTTGTCACTTGCCATCACGTCAGAACCAACTCATAGCTGACCCTCTAGTGGACTTGCAGAGTCTATAAGCCACGCCGAAGGAGAATGCCCTTCCTTCTCCTGCAGAGTAGCTGGTGGATTCGAACCGCCTGCCTTTGGTTTTTACCACTAAGCCACCAGAGCTCTGATTCTCTCATAGGGAATCTCAAGTCTGACCTTTGACACTACAACTGCAGATACAGAAAGCTTGCTCATAATTCATTCATTATCATCTTAACATCACACATGCCAACACATCAACGCGTCAGCTTCATCTCAAGGAGACCTGATTCCAGTTGAACAAAGCTGCGCTCCACAGGGCTGATCTTTTGCAAGATAGCCAGGTATTTCTTCCAGGTGCCTCTGAGGGCATGGAAACCTCCTATCTTTCTGTAGCAGCCAAGCATTCATCTTTGCATCTCTCAGTGGCTCCATGTCAGCATGTTGTTGTCATTGTTAAGTGTTGTAAAGTCAACTTTCAACTCATAATGACAGTGCTTTCTAAACTATAATATTGGGAGTTCTGTGGCCTAGTGGCAAGAAGCTGTGCTGCAATCCCAAAGGTGGACAGTTTTAATCCACCAGATACTCAGTTGGAGAAGGAAGGGCAATCTCCTCCTGTACCAGTCAGATCCCATTCAATGGTTGTTGCTGTTGTTGTGTACCACAGAGTCGGAATCGACCCATAGTTGACCCTCGAGCGGGTTTTCAGAAGCAGTTAATTGCATGGGAGGAGACAACCCATCCTTCTCCTGTGGAACAGCTGGTGGATTCGAACTGCATGCCTCCGGGATTGCAGTGCAGCTCCTTGCCACTAGGCCACTAGTACACACACACACACACACACACACACACACACACACACATAATAATGAATAAAATAATAACTAAAAATAATAAAAAAGTAAAAATAAACTGTAATATTTGCGTGAGCAGATCCTTCTCCTGAAGAACTGCTGAGTGGGTTCAAACCACCAACCTTTCAGTTCTCAGCTGATAATTTAGCCATTCGTATGTCCTAGGTCAACATAACCCACTGTGATTGAGGCAATTCCAACTCACAGCAATGCTACAGGATAGAGCAGGATCACCCCTTACAGTGTCTGAGGCTGAATGTCTTTAAAGAAACAGGCAGTGCCATCCTTCTTCCTTGGAGTGGCTGGTAGGGTCCAACTATCAAACTTGAGGATAACAGCCAAGTATCTTAACCATTACGCTAACAAGGCTCTTTATAGGATTCTCTCTCGGGGAGCTCTGGTGGCCTAGTGGCAAGAAGCTGCACTGCAATCCCAGAGGTACATGGTTCGAATCCACCAGATGCTCTGCCGGAGAAGGAGGCGCAATATCCTCCTGTATCAGTCAGATCTGATTTGATGGTACACACACACAAAATAATAAAAGTTTTTAAAAAATTAAAAAAAAATAAGGGTCTCTCCCCCCCCCTTTTTCCCTCCCCTTTCCTCTTTCTCCCCGCTCCTTGCCATTGAGTCAGAATGGATCCCTAGCTGACCCTCCACTGGGGTTTCAGAGGCTGTGACTCACACAGGAGGAGATTATCTATCTTTTCTCCCACTGAGCAGCTGGTGGATTTGAACTGTCTGCCTTTGGATTGGCAGCACAACTCCTTCCCAACTAGGCCACCTCAAAAATATCACTACAAAAGGTAAAAGCAACTTCCCAGCTTCTTTAATCTCTGCTCCTGCTCCCACTGCAGCTATCCTTGCAATCAACACGGGGCCGTAGACCTCAGGGGATGTTGTTAAATAGCCAAGCATCTCACTGTAGCTAAGACTCAAGAAGTGACTTAGAGGCAGGAATACGAGGAAGTCAGGAGGACACGAGTTTTGCTCTCTGAGGGCTGCAGGAGATGCTTCTTGTCCCAGAACGCATTTGTAGTTAAAGGATAGAGTTGACAATTGTCAGAAACAGACAGCCCGTGGGACCGACTCTGCACTTTGTGGCACTTGGCTCTGCGCACCAAGATGAGTTTTGTCTCCCGGGGGCCTCACCTCCTAGTTGGCTCCTCGGCTGGCTGTTCTCCAGTTATCGCTCCGAAACAAATTTCCCTAAATTGACTCTACAGAGCTGCATTCCAGAACTCGCCTTCATTTCTAATGAATACAAATTTCCATACGGGGCTTTTGAAATTGGCCACCAGCACGAGAAGTTTCACAGTATCCACGTTATAAATTCCACAGGGTTCCACACTGCACATGTCAAAACAGAAAAGATCAGCGCTTAAAGTCAGAGGAGCCAAAGCATCGTTCTCACAGCAGCTTAGAGAGGCGTTTAATTGGGGTAATCAATGTCCAGTAATAAAAGTGCTTTTATGGGCTCTCAGTGACGTTCATTTGGAAGGACATGCAGTTGAAAAACCTGTTGATGGATCAGATGCTTAACCACTTGACAAGGACTTTTTTAGCAACTGCTTTGTGTGAAATGCCGTTAGGTGTGGGGGTGCACAAAGAAAACAGTTCAATTAAGTGAAGCAGATGATCATTGTTCCTACATGCGCCAAGAACCCTGTTGGATTCTGATGTGGGCTGGTGAGCAAAATGCAGACAGTATCCCAGCAGGGACGGCTGGGAGAAGCAGTGCATCCATTAAGTGAGCAAGCCTAATCCAATAAAGGCGTTATACTAAAGAGGATATGGTTCACCCCGGGCACAGCAAAAGCTGGGAGAGGCCTCATCTCCTGCAAGTTAGAAGCTGCCTGGAGGACGAGACAGCCAGGTGAGCGGCGATAATGGTGTCGGAGGGTGTCGTGATCCTGGACACATATCCATTGCCTTTCCATCAACTCCGACTCACGGAGCTCATCCACCCCATTTCTGAGGTTGTAAAACTACAGGAGGAGACTGCCCATCTTTCTCCCTCAGACCAGTTGGAGGATTCGAACTCCTGATCTTTCAGAGCAACAAATTATGCAAAATGGCAACCAGTCAATGCTAGGTTCTCAATTCCATGGCTCAAGTTTGGGATCAATATTTGTGTAGTTGTCTGTTGGGTGCGAGCTCATTTTCACTCGTGGTGATGCCTTGCGACAGGGTAACCCACCGGGATTTGCAGGTAATAATATTGATGTCAGCAGATCTTTGGGCCTTTCTCCTAACGAGACACAGGCTGGAGTCAAACCACCAACATTACAGGTTAGAAGCCTTTTACTTAATCGTTGCCCCTTTCACGTCCCTCGAAACTAATACCCGCTCCTAACATAACCACAAATTCTTGGTATTGTAGAAATTCCCCCGAAGGCTTAAAATGACCTTTTTTTTTATCTTCTTCACTTTTTAAAATTAATTTTAATGAACATTTACAGAGACTTACAGTTTCCAGTCATTCATTGTTGCACTTTTCTCCCTGCCCACTCCCTCCCCGCCCCCTAATTCACTCTTCTCCTTGAAAGGTATAAGAAAAATTTTCATTGTTATGCAGTCCTTCCCCTATAGTCCACTGCACTGTGCAGCCTTTGTTCTGGACTCCTGTCGTGACAATAATACCCAATCATAGATCCCTTTTAAACAGTTCTCTCCCTCATCTGTTTCAATGCAGTATACATCATTCCTCCCCTCGTTCTCTGCCTTCCCTCACCCTCAATGTCAGTCCCATTAAACTGCCTTTTGTGGTGGCCCAGCGGCTAGGGAATTGTGCTCTGAACGCAAGGGCTGGTGATTTGAACCCATCAGCGCTTCATGGGGAAAAAAGATAATCTACTTACTTCCTGTGTGATTTACAGCCTCTGAAAAACTGTTGGGGGCGGGGGTGGTCAGCTATGAGTCCATTCCAAAGATAATAAGTTTGAGTTTTGTTTTTTAAGTGTGAAATATGCCAAGGGATAAAAGGTTCTTTGTGGCAAACACGTTGAGTAGGTTAAAGGTTGAGTTCCACCTTCTGCTATCAACCTGCTGTGCCATCTTGGAAAAGTCATCCTGCCTCTCTGACTCTCGCTTTCCTCTTACATACAACAGATAAAAGATCAACTCCATATGCACCTAGAGGTCAAGATCAGATAAGATCCAGTTTCTGAAGTGCTGGTGGAGAAAGGACTGACTCAGAAAGTGTCAGGAGCAGGAACCTCTTGCCTCAGCCCCACCACACGACCCGGAGGCCCCTGCAGAGTCCCTTCCCTTCATGAGCCTCACGCGCACCTGACATGAGGACCAGCCAGTCTAATGCGTGTCCCTCACTGCTCTGTCATGTCCCATCATCTGTTGTCTCAGCACTGTTCACCTGTGTCCAGTGATGGGGAGACATGGGTCCAGGCCAGGCTCCCATGATACCCAGAAGCTACATGTTTAACTCAAGAGGGAGAATGGTGAGCATCACCTGAACTTCACACACAAGACTGACTGAGGGGGTCTTCTTTCTTCTCTGAGCCTCAGCCCTCGGCAGTTATTTAAGACTCTGCTGCCTGCAGGGCCTGTCAGAGAACAAACGGAGGAGCCTCTGGTTAGCTTTGGTGCAGCCTGCACTCTCCTGTCTTGCCTGGGGGTGAAGCTGTTACTGAATGAAGGTGCCAAAGACCCCACACGGGGAGCAGCACAGGAACCCCAGAAGCAAAGAGCCCACTCTGTCACAGGGACAAGTCAGGGCACTAGGACTCTGTCCCCAACAAGACCATGTCCTTGAAAAATCTGTTCCCATGTCCCACGATCCCACATTGTATTAAGGAACATCAATCAAGGAACATACTGAAGTTGTATCCAGTAACGACATTCATAAAGAAGGACTTGAGAGATAGTTTTTAAGCGTTAAAGATGTTTGTGAGATTGGATGGAGAATCAAGAATCCCGTTCATTGCTTGCTTCCAGTCAGACTCTGAGAACAGGAAGGAGGACTACAGGGGGTGAGAAGGATCAGTGTTGTCCACGTGGCGATTTTGGAGAACCTTGACCAGGGATCACACACAGGCTTTGTCCACGTGCACAGGTCTCTCCACAACTTGATGGAAATAAAAGCAGAGAGCACACTGGGGGCGTGAGGTGTTAGATGTGAGGTAAGGTGTGATAGGTGAGTGTACGAGGTGTGAGTTAGGAGTCTGAGGTGTGAGCAAGTGAAGTGTGAGGCAGTAGGGGTGAGGTGTGAGGCAGTAGGGGATGGGGATGTGAGGATATGGGGTGTGAGGGAGTGAGATGTGAGGGTGTGAGAGTTTAAGGGTACGAGGGTGGGAGATGTGGGGTAAGAGCGTCTAAGATGTAAAGTGAGAGGTAAGAAATGTGCGGTGCAAGGAGTGAGGTATGAGGATATGAGAGTGTAACGTGTGAGGTGTGAAAGTGAGAAATGGGAGGCATGAGGTGTGAGAGTGTGAGTTAGAACAATGTGGGAGTGTGAGGGAGTATGAGGCTGTGGAGTGTGAGCTGTGAGGGTGTGAGGATGTAAAGTGTGAGGTGTAAAATGTGAGAGTGTCAAGTGTGGGGTGTGAGGATTTGAAGATTGAGATGTGAGGTTTGAGGACGTGATGTTTGAAAATGTGAAGGTGCGAGGTGTAAAGTGTGAGAGTGTGTGGTATAATGTGTGAGACGTGAGGTATGAGGAGGTAGGAGGTAAAGTGTGAGGGTGTGAAGTGTGAGATGTGAAGTTTGAGAATGTAAGGTATGAAGATGTGAAGGTGTGAGGTGTAAAGGGTGAGGTATGAGGAGGTAGAGCATGAAGTGTGTGGTGTGAGATGTGGGGTTTGGTTGTGAGGTGTGAAGTGTGGGGTGTGGGGTGTGAAGTGTGAAGTGTGGGGTGTGAGATGTGAGGTATGAGGTGGGGGTGAGGTATGACGTGGGGGGTGAGGTGTAGGTGTGAGGGGTGAAGTGTGTGGGGTGAGGTGTAGGGTGTGAGGTGTGCAGTGTGAGGTGTGAGGTATGGGGTGTGAACACCATTAGACTGCAGAGAAGGAACTTCCTCTTCTTCCTTCTTCAAGGCTGAGTCTAGATCAGATGGGATCAGGCCTTGGCGATCTCCCTCTAGTGAGATCTCTTCTCCACACACAAGTTTCCATCGCTGTGGGTGACATGACTGCATGCCGGCCTTGTGTCCCAGTGAGCGAGGTGCTCAAGTGTGAAGCAGCACCAAGGGTGGGCATCTGACCAGACCTGTGACTGGCTGCATCCCTCAGGAGGAGAAGAGGGCAGGCACTTTGTCTGCCGGAGGCGTGTCTATCCATAATTGCTGCGAAAGCACATGGAATTCATTCACAGAGCAGCCCAGCTAACACCTCGTGCATCAGTGCCTCCTACACCAGCAACACTGAGAGCCAGAACCCTGCAAGGACTAGTGAATTCCTCTCAGAAAACAAAACTGATCAGATAGACTAACAATGACTTTAAATGAACATGAACAGACAATCCCCAAATCTGACCTCTGCTCGTGTCTTCTTTGGGTGGACTGTGGTCCAGTTTCCTTGGGGTTCTGCACCAATGGGCATGGGCGTGAATTACAGATGGGGTGAGCAGGCCAGTGACGGATTAAGGACCCCAAAGGTGGAGCCCAGCCAAAGTCAACACCTTTACACCTGTGAGGTGTGGACTGTAAGATTTGAGGTGAGAAGTGTGATGACCTATTTCCAAAGGTTACAGACTCAGCTCAGAGGGCACATGGGGGAACTCAGCTACAGATTTGAGGAGGAGAAAATGAACAAATGTTCTAGGATGTTGGCACACTGATTTGGCAACCTTGTTCTGTGGAAGTGCCCCAGATCCATCAAGCCCCCAGATCCATCAAGCTCCCCAGGTTTAAGACACTGAGATTCTGGTGGTGAGTATGATGGAGAGGATTCTGGTCACCTCACTCTTGCCATATTTGGAACAAATTTCCATTTTAGAGGTATGGTTGTTGTGACTTTGTGCATCCACAGTCATTACTTCCCTAGAAGCAGGAAGTGGCCTTCAGCGCGCACCTGGTCCTGTTCCTGCCCCTTCTGGAATGGGCACAGCCTGGTCTGTCCTCAAAGCACAATCTTATTCCCCTCACTGTGACATCGCTGTTCCAGCCCCCACTGTGCTGGCTGTGCCCTGACCCCAAGGTCACAGGCTGAGTGTGTCTGCTGAACCTGTGCAAGAGACCCCAAGATGACCTCCCTGTACCCTCTCCCCTGTGACATAGGAGACTCTACTAGTGTCTGGCACAGTGGCCTACGCTTTCCACAAATCCTGGCACAATCTGCTCCAGGGCAGATGTGTCCCCGCAGCCCCCACTTCCGGTGGAGGGAGGTGGGAGCTGGTGCAGCCCAGACCCTGTGTGAGGTCAGCACACACTGAGCCTCAGTCAGGGAGTGGAAGAGTCCAGAAATGTACCAGAGCCATGGAGAACTCACTGAGGAGTTTACATCCCAGAACCCACGGGGAAGATGAAACTTCCTGTTCTGTGAAGTCTGTCCCTGCTCCTAAGTTTGTAAGAACACAGAAGTCTCACTGACTTGTATCTTGCGCAGCCCTGAGTGAGGAAACACTCCAGAGGCAGTGGTTTCAATTTGCAGTAAAATTCTCTAAATGAAAGTCCTCACACTTGTGTATAAAGAAGTCAGTCACAACGCTGCCCAAGTGGGGAGTCCCAGCTCCCAGCGAGTACAAGCCTGTGAGCTCAGCAAGGACTGAGTTCTAGAAAGCACCATTCCCGCCTGACGGCCAGCTCACTTCAACCTCTGAGCAAGACTGGACGTGGCGTCCCCTCAGCCTGACTCCACAAACCCAGTGAAGGAGATGGACCCACGCCTTCTCCTGGTGAGAAGATGAGGGGATCACAGACACCAACTGAGGGGTCACTCTGAATGTGTCACCCCGAGCCCTCATACAGTGTGACGTCAAGGTCAGGCGGGGGCAGCCTGAACAACACAAGCACTTCCTGGTGGAGGTCACATGCGTTTGGTCACAGGGATCACAGACATGCGCACAACCCACAGCTGACGAAGGGCCTCCGGCTCTGACAGATGATAAATGAGAAAATTAGAGGCTTCGGGAAAGTGTAAATATCATCCTTTGTAAGTCTGTCCCTCGGCAGGAAAAAAGAAATGTTTCCCCAAAGCTGTGGGGCTGCCTCCCAGTCTTCTCAAGCCATGAAAAATGACAGTGGCTGCTTTCCATACTTTTACATACTTGACTTGTCTTCACATTCTGCTCGCTGGGTCAGGGGAGGAGCCAGGGCTGGTTTTCAGCAGGTTCCTTCTAATTCAGGGTTTGTCAACCTTGATTTCATGATCGCCTCCTCCAGGGGCCTTTGTTGAAAGTTTGGTTCTTAATTATTCTCGCAGGAATGTTCATATCCCTGATAGAGCAGTGTCAATGTTTGTCTACAAAGACAGTGACATCCCCTCACCCCCAGAACCACTTTCACCTCCTCGATGGGAAATACCACCCACCAGGATGCATATTCTGACTCTCATCCACTCATTCACAGGTCTGACTCATTTATTAATTTCATCCTGTCAGCTAATGGGCATCTGGTGCTGACTGAAGCTGGACACTGTGCTGGACATTGGGGACGTGGCCATGAGCACAGCAGGAGACCCAGGTCCTGTGGTTGACATTCCCACGGGCATAATGGACAGTAACAGATGGCAGGTTGACTGTGACCTCCACACAATGCCCATCCGTGTCTGGAGAACAACAGAGCGGAATAAAGGGAGAAGGTCTTGGGTGGGTGGGTCCTGAGGTACCAGGGTGAGCAAAAGGGCGCCATGATGAGGTGGCATTTGAGCTGGAGAGGGGAGGGGGCTGCCCGGTGGACTTTCCCCCAGATCTCTCCCAGAGCACTGGTGGAATCAAATCAATAGAGAGGTACGATATTTGGGAGAGCAGGAAAACTCCCTGTGTGTGTACTTGGCCCCAGATCCACAATCAGTGTGTGTGTGTGTGTGTGTGTGTGTGTGTGTGTGTGTGGTGCTATTATTAGGGGTCAGTACATTGGCTCTGACTCACAGTGACTCCATGGACAACAGAACAAAACCTCACCAGATGCTGTCCCAGCCTCCCAATCTGCTGTGGTCACTATGCCAATGCATACACATGCTGTTGTTGTTGTTATATGCCGTCGAGTCGCTTGCAACTCATAACGATAGCCCTAAACTCTGTTCCATCCTGTGCCAATCACACGGTCTCTGATACACCCATCCCGATTACTCCAGTCACTGAATCAATCCACCTCATAAAGGGCCTTTCCCTCCTGCGCTGTCCTCCACCCTACCAAGCATGATGTCCTTCTCCAAGGACCTGTCCCTCCTTACAACATGACCAAAGTACATCAGATGAAGCCTCAGAATCCTTGCCTCCAAGGAGCAGCTTGGTCTAACCCTCTCGAGGATGAATCTATTTGTTTTCTTAGCAGTCCATGGTACCCTCAATACTCTTCTCCAACACCAAAGCTCAAAGGCTTCAATTTTCCTTCTATCCTCCCTAGTCATTGTCCAGCTCTCTGATGTATAACAAGTGATTGCAAAGACCGTGGCCTTTATGAGACACACATTAGTCTCCAGAGAGACACCGTTGCTCTTCAGTACTTTAGAGAAGTCCCTAACAGCAGACCAGCAGCCAGGAAATTAAAAAACTTATTAAAAGACATATTCACATATATAGCTATAAATCTACATCTCTGTGCGCATATATACCTATGCAGATAACACACATGTTCATTTATACACACGCATAGCCAATTAAGCCATCAAGACAATTCAACCCCAAAATAACCCTCCATCAGATTTCTAAGGCTGTAAATCTTCATGGGAGTGACCTTCAAAACCTTTCTCCAAGGGATTGTTGTTGTTATTGCTGTGTACTAGCAAATCAGAATCAACACATAGTTGATTTAAAACCCTCCCGTGGTTTTTTAAGGCTGTAAACCACACAGGAGGAGATTGCCCATCAGCAGCTGCTGGTCTTCCCAATAGTCATTCAACAAAGAAGTCCATCATGCCATGAATGTCAAATAAGGATTTGGTATTGAAGGGGCTAAGGGGTGTGACTACTAGCCCCAAAGTTGGTATTTTGAACTCACCAGTCACTAAAAGTGTGAAAGATACAGCAGTCTCCTTGTGGAAAGACCACAACAGCCTTGGACAACATGTGGGGCAGGTCTCCTATTCCCAACCCCTTTGACCTTGAGTATTTTACAGTGACTTTGAAGGCAAAAATCCCAGCTCAACCTGTGCCTTTTATGGCTGTACTTGAGGTCCTCACAAGATAAGCTTTATTCCACATGTTCCTATCTTAGAAGGGTTCAAGGTTAAAGGGAACAGGTTTTGCAGAGCTTAGTGTCACTGTCACGGGTGAGAAATCTCTTATAGACTTTCTTTCTCCTGGTTAGAAACTCTAATCAAGGTAATACTGACTCTTCAAATCTGAGTCTCTCTCACAGTAAAGATCTTGTGTTGAATTCTTGTGGGGGGGAAAATGACTGCAATTTCAGTCCACTGTAAAATGCCTTCAGCTTCTGCTGAGCTATTGACAGGAAGAACTTACTTGATAGATGTTCAGCATTTACTGTCCTTGTAAAACTATTTTAGCATTTATTTCTCTTGAGTCAATCAGAATCCATTTCAACCAGCACGTTTTTCTAGTCTTGTGATTGAAGGAGGGAAGCCATAAGCAATTCTTAATTATTAAGACAATTAGGCAACATAAACTTAAAGCAAACTCGCTTAGAAAAATCACCTATGTGGTTGCAGTTATAAAAGACGCAGTTGTTAATAAATGTCGTTAAGTTGGCTCCGATTCACTGGGAGGCCATTCACCACGGACCATAGCACTCACTACCCAGCACCACACCACCCTCTCAGTCTCCTCCAAGTTCAAGTCCTTGTTGTAGTCACTAGTCAATCCATGGTATTCAACTTTTGCGAGCATGACATCTAGGTCCAAGGACTTGCCTCTCCTGATAACACTCCCCAAAATATAACAAAGTCCCATCATTCTCGCCTCTAAGGAGCCCTCTGTCCACACCTCTTCCAAGATAGATTATTGGTTTACTCTTTTGGCATTTGTTGGCATATTTAACACCCTTTGCCGCACCGTAATTTAGAGGCAGCAATTATTCTTCGTCTTTCCTTACTTCTTGTCCAGCGTTAGCATGTATACGAGGCAAATGAAAGTATCATGGCTTGGGTCAGATATCTGCTAGTCCTCAAAGTCTGCATCTACTCTTCAACACTTCAGAGGGTCTTTGCAGCAGATTGGTCCAAGGCAATGTGTCATTTGATTTCTTGACAGAGTCTTGCGTGGACTATGTTGGACACATAGAATGAAATCACTACAACTTGAGTCTTTTCTTCTGTTATCATGGTGTTGCTTATTGTTCCAGTTGTGAAGACTTTTTCCCCTTTGTGCTGACTAATGGGTATAGTCTTTGGGCTTTATCAGGAAGTGCTTCAAACCACGTTCACTTACAGCAAGCAAGGTTGTAACATTCTCCTATTGCAGGTCATTAGCAAGTCCTCCTTCGATTCTGATGTCATACTTGTCTTCACAGAGTCCAGGATCTTGGGTTACTTCTCCATTTTCCCAAATTCCACTCTGTATTCATGTAGACGGTTTCTAGAATTTTGCTTTTAGCAAATAACACTTTTTTCCCCCTATAATTATATTTTATTAATTTTCATAAACATTTACAGAGATTTTGGGTTTCCATTCATTCATTGTTGCACTATTCTCTCTACCCTCCTCCCAGTTTGTTCTTGTCCAAATGCCACAGTGCTTGTCAAAGCCAGTTCTGATTAATCTTGTCAGTGTGTCCTTTGCCATTCCCTATCACCCCTCCCTGAGAGAGACTTCACCCTGAGTCATAAGGAAAAGGGGATGGCGTATTCTCTTAGCTACTTCCTGCTGAAAAGGGACGCTGTGGGTTTCAGGGTGAAGATCTTCTCTCACTACTCTAAAGGGCCCCTTTGGCAGTAGGAAACACATAGACTATTATGGAGATTGATTTTGGAATTTAGATGCACTCTTATTGATTGTGCTTGGCCGTACATGTTCATATCCTTGAAGATGTATCATGGGGGTGTTGCAACCTAGATGACACAAATTTGACTAACAAGTTATAAGTTACATGAGTCCAAAAATTATGGAAAAGTAAAAGAAAAGATTCTTTCATTGTTTTACAAACCCTCCCCCAGGTCCCCTCCACCATGCAGCCCTTGCTCTAGTCTCCTGTGATGACAGAAATACCCAGTTACATCTCTCTTTTAAACGGTTCTCTCCCTCCTCTGTTTCAGTGCAGTATACATTATTGAATCCATCTTACTCAGTCTCTCCCCAACCCCAAGGACAGTCCCATTCTACAACAGTGGCATCATGTAATATTTGTCCTTTTGTGACTGGGATATTTCACTCAGCATAATGTTCTCCAGAGTCAACCATTTTGAATAATATTGCATGAGTTCCTTGTTTTTTAATGCAGCATAGTATTCCATTGTGCGAATATACCACAGCTTCTCTAGCCATTCGTTTGTTGATGGGCACTTAGTTTGTTTCCAACTCCTTGCTATTGTGAACAAAGCTGCAATAAACATGGGTGTGCATATATCTGCTTGGATGTCAGCTATGGTCTCTTCAGGGTATATTCCTAACACTTTTGTGAGTATTGTTCTATCTAGAGTTTTTTGTGAAGCCGGAGGAAGAGGAGGAAAGAGAAAGTGAGAAGAGAGGAAGGATCAATGAGAGAGGGGAGAAGCGAAGGAAAAAGGAGGGGGAAACAAGACAGATGGTCATGTATTGATCCCTTAAAGTCAAGGAGTGTTAAAGGATCATATATTGATCTCTTAAAGTCAAGGACTTTCTACTTGTGTTCTCAATTAAAAAGCAGGATCAGATCCTGATGCCTCATGGGGAAGTAATCTGGGTACAGAGTCTACGTCCATCATGGGGCCACTTGAGGAACAGCCCAGACAGGGGACAAACAGCCAGAGGACCAGCCACATCTTGACTGGCACTGATGCCTCATAATCACCCAGAAAATTGTTGCCAAGTTGCCTTAACTGCTCCTGAACCCAGAGAGTGGCTAAATGCATGGATTAATGGGGGCAATTGTGTTTAAAAGCCTGTGGAGAAAGGCTTTTACAATTATATATCACCTTCATCCTGGGAGTTCAAAGCCCCTTTCCCGGCACTAATTTCTTGGGCTGGAGAGAGCTGATACAATTACTCCTTAATGAGTGACGCCAGTGCAGGAAACCTGGAGAGGAGCCGGTGACTTCCTTGTGGCTTGGGGCACATGCACTTCTTGGCCTCTGACCACCTGTCTGTCTGGGCCCTGCCTCAGTGTCCCTTCTCATTCCTGGCCCTCAGCCAGCAAGCATAGCAGAACCTAGTGAACCAGACTCATGGCCACCCTTTCACGTGACCACACTGCTCTAAACCTGGCTTACAGAGCAGTGGGAAATAGTCAAGCCCTCTTCTGGATCTACAAGAGCTTTATGTGATATAAAAACCTTTAGTTAAAATCTCTTACTGCAAGGAGCTTATTTTCTAGAACCTAGACAAGTAAATGAGTGAGCCCCGAGTATGCCCAGCAGAAGTCCAGAGTGAACTATGGAGCAATAGGAAATGGGCCAAGCTGATATCCAATCAGCAGGTGGCTTTGGCGGGTCTTGTACAGGTGCACAGAGACCAGGGCAGAGTGGGGACCAAGACAGGTAAACTTCTTTGGACTGGATGTTTCATGCTTATTGTACCATTCTTTACAATAGCAAAGAGATAGAAATAACCCAAGTGCCCATTAATGCCAGATGGATAAAGAAACTATGATACATTCACACGGCGGAGTACTATGCAATGCTTAAAAAGAAATGAAAAGAACTAATGAAACATTCCATAACATGGGTGAATCTAGAGTACATCATGCTGAGTGAAATAAGTCAGTTAAAGAAGGACAAATACCTACTCAATCTGTGTGCTGAAGAAATCATTTGAGAAGTTGGACTTTATGAAGAAGAATGTGGTATCAAGATTGGAGGAAGACTGATCAACAACTGCTTTATGCAGATGACACAACTTTGCTTGTTGAAAGCAAGGAGGGCTTGAGATGATTGCTGCAGAAGACCAAGGAGTACAGTCTTCAGTATGGATTACATCTCAACATCAAGAAAACAAAAATCCTCACCACTGGGCCAATAGACAACATTATAGATAAAGATTGAAATGTTCAACTATTTCATTAAGATAAAGATTGAAATGTTCAACTGTTTCATCTTACTTGGATCCATAATCACCACCTTAGTACCAGTAGTCAGGAAAATCTGCTATTAAGGACCTCTCCAAATTCTTGAAGAGTAATGATGTCCTTTTAAAGACTAAGGTACACCTGATTCAAGCCTTGGTCTTTCCAACCACCTGCTATGCATCTGAGAGAATGAAAAATGGTGTCAGAAAAAGAATTGATGCCTTTAAATTGTGGTGTTGGTGAAGAGTAGTGAATGGACTGACAAAAGAACAAACAGGTAGGTCTGGAGGAGAGTACAACCAGAGTGTTCTTTAGAGGCAAGGATGGTGAAGCTTTGTTTCTCATACTTTATTAGGAGATTCTATTCCTTTAAAAAAGACATCGTACTTGAAAAGGTGGACGATCAGCAAAAGAAAGGAAGACCCTCAATGAGATGGATTGAGATAAGATCTGTAGAAATGGGCTCAGGTATGTAAGATAACGAGGACGGCACAGGACAGCACAGAGTTCAGATCTGTTGTTCACAGGGTCACTGTAAGTGGTACTTGATTTGACAGCACCTAACAACAACTTCCATAAAAGGTTAAAGAAAGGTTTATACACAAACAGAACTATTGTTGGCTGGGAAAAAGCAGTAAAAGTCAAGCAATAAATAATAGGTGCTTATACTGAGACAAGTGAAGAGAAAGACAATATAGAATAAATGGATGATTAGATGCTGAGGGTATTGTAAGTAATGTTACGAAACAAAATGTATATGAATAATCACATAAAAATATACATTGTACACCTTCACTCAAATCACAATTTCTAAAATACTAAAAAAAAAATTTTTAAAGAGAGACCTTGGCCTTCCTTGACCAATTGATTGAGCCTCAACAAGGTCAAGACCTTAAAACAGAAATGAAGGGGATATCACTCTCAACCAAAAGAAAGTTCAGAGGTCAATAACCAGATGCCATGTGGCTCTTGCTTGAATCCTGAGCAGCCCTGGTAGGACAATGGACAAACGCAGGTGAGTATGTGACTCCTGACCTAAGTTTTGGCAGTTCAAACCCACCCAAGGTCCCTGCTGAGGAAGACCTCATGATTTGCTCCTGTGAAAGTTGGAAGCAGCGTCCCTGTCATCTATCAGGCCTCCGAGGCTGGAGATCTTCTCATGAGGAGACTGCCCACATCCCTTCTGCAGGGAGGTTAATGCATCAAACCCCAGACCATTCGGCACATAGCACCCCATGCCACGCCACCAAGTCTAGGAAATCTTGAGTCAGCTCCACTCCGTGACGTGGGGTCACATGAAAGCCTTGCCCCGTCCTGCCCGGTCCTCTCAGTGGGCTGTGCATTAGCCCATTGCTGTAGTTAGTGTGTCTGTTCACCTCAATGAAGGGCTTCCTCTTTCTCTCTCTCTCTCTCTCTCTCTCTCTCTCTCTCTGTCATCTTCCACCTTTACACGTATGATATCCTTTTCCATTGACGGCTCCCTCTTGACAATGTGTCCAAAGTATGAAAGACCAAGTCTCACAATCTCTGCTTCTAAGGAGCATTTGACATTTGTTATTTTTCAGAAATTGTCTTATTTATGGATTTATTTACCTTCTTCATCCCTGCCTATCTCCCAAGACTAGAATATAAACTCACTGAGGCCAGAAACTGGGCCGGATGGTCTGCACCTGGGTTGATGGTTGTATGTGGATTAATGAATTGATGTCCAATTCTCTCCTTATGGAATCCGAATGGAGAAAAACAACACTGCTAATACCTCTAGCTCCAGATCAAATAATTTCTAACCGAGAGAAAGAAGTGAGCCAGGGAAAAGCCATCACATTTGTAGCCTCCGAGGCTGCACTGAGAGGTCACTGGTGAAGTGCATTTGGGGCCCAAGTGGGAACCAATGAGTCACAAAAATAATCCAGTGCAACCAGGAGACGTGGGCTCAGGAGCAGGTTGTGTTCACTGGTGTCACTGGGAGATACTGGGAGCCGTGTCGTGATTCTACCTTTCGGGTGGGACATAAGGGCTTCCTGTCCACCTGAACCTCCTACCTCTTCCTCTTGGCTCCATGATGACAGTGTAGACAGCACACTGTCTTGGTGGTTCCTGCGGTCAGAAGTGGCCGTTATGAGAGCACAGCATGCCCCCCCAGAGGCAGAGGGCAGGAAGACCAGACGCTTTCCGTCCTACCTGGGCGATCCTTGGAAGCCCTGATCATGGTGGCTCCTGGAGAAAGGACACAAAAAAAATGCTTCTTGTTGACCTTCTCAACGCACAGAAGTTCCTGCTGGAGAGGAGTGACTCAGAGCCAAGCGACTGGTCCCACATCTCAAGATCCTCAGCTACATTACATCTACAAAGACCCCTTTTCCACTTAAAATCACATTCACAGGTCCTGGGACTAATGTAATGGATGTGTCTTTTTGAGAGGGCCACCCCTAAACCCATTATGGAGATGAGCTCATTTTAGAATCTGGTATTGGCTCCGTCCAGCTGCAGACTCTGTCCTGGGACCAAGGCCTAGTACCACGTCCGCAGGCTCAGCGTCCAAGCTTTTCTGTCTCATGTGTTCACCACCCTAAAGGGTTGCTCTCCTCCACAGGGTCCATACCTGAATCCAGGAAATGGGAGGGAGCAATAAATAGAGAATAAGAAGACCAGAACTTTCTAGAGTTTGGTCAGCTGACCACAGCTGACTGCAAGGGAAGCTGGAAAATATGACATTTTCTTCTCAGTAGCTCCTAACACAGATAAAACCTTTTCGATTCTGTTACTGTAAAAGAAGAAGGGACACAGGCCCTGGAGAGCCACCAGTGGTCTTTGGAACAGAAGCTTCTGATGATTTGATATATCAGCGCTGGGCACTCCAGTCCTGCCAGCGTCGAGGGGATGTGAAGGTAACACTGCCTTTGTGAGGCAAACGCTGCCTCTTCCACCAGAGATCCATCTGGGCTCCGCGTACAAGCAGAGTGACAACCTGTAACGTCCCACGTGTCACCCCATGCTGGCATTGCAAAGTCTTCTGATCTCTCTCAGAAAAGTGATGTCAGGGGAGCTCTGGTGGCCTAGTGGCAAGAAGCTGCACTGCAATCCCAGAGATACACGGTTCGAATCCACCAGATGTTCTGCCGGAGAAGGAGGGATCATCTCCTCCTGTACCAGTCAGAGCCCATTTGATGGTACACACACACACACACACACACACACACAAAAAACAAAACAAACAAACAAAAAAAGCCCAAACCAAAAAAATGATGTCATTCACAAAAACTGCTTTTCCAAAGACTCCACGGTCCCCCAGAGTCACAGAAGAAGCCTCTGTGGATAAATTAATCTTATTCCCTCAGCCAGGTTCCACTGAAGTGCAATCCACCTGCCCGGGTCCTACATGCAGAGAAAGTAGGCTGCATCGTGAGTGAGGTGTGTGGATCTGCAGCCGGGCTGCCTGCTGGGTTCAAGTCTCTGCCTCATCCCTAACGGCTGTGTGACCTCAAGCGGGTGACCCAGCATTCCCGTGTCCTCCTTTCCTGACCCTGCAGAAAAGGGATGATGAAAACCCGACTCGGGCAGGGCTTTTGTGAGCATTAAGTGGGTCAGTACATGTGAGGCACTTGAAAGATTGCAATTTGAACACATTTGATGGGAAGAAGACCTGGAAATCTGCTTCTGTCAAGATGATAGCCAAGAAAGACCCCAAAGCAATCTGCCCCGACATGTGGGTCACCATGAATCAGCATTTACTTCGGGGTATCAACAGCAGACACTTGTAACATGGGGAATATGTAAGAAACATACACACACACACACACACACACACACCCCTCAAACCTCAAACTCATTTCCATCGAGTCAGAACCAATTCATAGCTGACCTTCTAGCAGATTCTCAGAGGCTGTAAACTGCATGGGAGAAGTTTGCTCATCTTTCTCCCACTGAGCATGGGTGGTTTTGAACCACCTGCCTACGGGTTGGCAGCACAACTCCTTATCAACTATATAGAACATATATATGTACTCTATAGAACATAAGCTGCTGTTATTTAGGACCTGAGTGCTCCTTCAACAACATTTAGTGCACAGACACATACACACACACACACACACACAGAGAGAACCTATTTTAACCAATCACCGCATCACTAACTTCTTTCTAAGCCTGTGTGGCTTTGGGCCAGCCACAGTAAGCCGGTCACTTGTACTTCCAGCTCTCACATTTGGAAAAGCACACACGGATGTGTGTCGCTTCTGCCGCTGAGCTCTCAGCAGTCATAAGTGGGAAATATTCCAGTGTTGGCTCCGTTTCACAGAGGAGAAAACTGAGACTCGGAGAGAGGTGTCACTAGAACAGAGGCGAAAGTCAAGGGCCATGGCAGGACGTGACCTAGGATGTGGGCCAGCCAGGGCATGCACAGGGCTGTCCAGCTGTTCTGCACTGGGCAGGACCTCTGTGCTGGGCTCTGCTGTAGGTACAGGGACACTGGGCCCTGCCTCGGGGGACCCGCACTCAAGGAGAGGAGGGGAGCAGATAACCAGTTGCAGGCATTCCGTCTGATCAATGCCAGAGAGTACGAGCCAAGCCAGGAAGAGGAATCAAAGTGAGATGATGTGATAGAAGGGGTCTGCTGTGGAGACAGCAGGGAGGACAGCAGGCTCAGCACAGGTGACAGAGTCCTGGAAGGTGAGGAGCAGCCAGGCAGAGAGCTGGGGGCAGCACCCCAGGAGGAAACTCAGCCTAATGAAGTCCCAGAGTCAGAGCAAGGGGCTCCCCTTTATGGGACACATGGCCGGCAGCAGACACCCACTGGCCTCTAGGCCTGCACATCTGGGAGAATTTCCAAGTAGACAGATATATATTTTTTCTCTCTGATCAGGGAAGGGAGAGAAGTGGGCACCCAGTGGACGTCCTCACTGTGCCTGGAGGGGTCCAGAGCTGACCCAGGCTGATCTCGGCCATGGGACAGGCCAGGCACTCTCCCTCTCTGACCTCTTGGTCTGAGCATCTCTGAGCTGACAAACACCTGCTTACAGGTAACAGTCGTGACAGTGTCCTTGTGAAAGCGGAGGGACGCTGACAGGACATGGGGCTGCCCTCCCCCAACTTCTTTCCCACGTGGAGCTGGATTGTTTCCTGCACCTCCTCTTCTCTGGCTGCTTCGCTTTCTTACTCTCCAAAACAAAGACAGCCAGTCAAAACATGCATATGGTGCATAATTAGAACACTTGGGGTTGTTGAACTTGATCCCCGCAACCTCTCAAATATCCATGCAGTTCAGGAACAGCGCTGTGAAAGAGACACGCTTCCGGGAGAGTCCTGCAGCCTATGAGGGGGAAGGCATTTTCACTCGGAGGGTGTGTGTGTGTGTGTGTGTGTGTGTGTGACACATACTCCCTTGTTCACTCGTGTGTTTACACAACAAGAAACCAGCATCACAAAGACGCCCCTGGATCCCTGCACGGCTTCTCCTGGTATCCCAGAGACCCTGCTCCCCGGGGAGTGGGCGCCCCGCTGTGAGAACCCTGCTACATTGGAGCCTCCAGCAGAGGGGCCCAAATTCAATCTGGAGTGACCCCCATTGTGCTGTCACTAATGGCCCAGTTAACCTCCGGTTCATTCTCTGCGTCTCAATGTCCTGGGAACGGGGGACGGTGACTCCAGTGGGGACAAACCTTCATTAATGCGCCCTGGTGTTTGCTGCTCTGGGCTGAGTGGTTGATGGAAAGCGCCTGCTGGACCAGGGCCCCTGGAAGCTGCTGAATAAGAATGAGGAGCTTTTCTCCCCTCCTCCTCCACGCTGATTTGCATGACTAAGCTCTTTGCCTTTTTAAAAGATGTGTTTGTTTGTTTCTTGATTGTTGCGCTGTCTCCTATGGAGGAAACAAATTACTTGCTCCCCAGGCAGGGAGCTGCGATTGCCTGAAGCCCAGGCCTGGTCCTGCAGCAAGCCCCCATCAGCCATGCTCTTTTGGTTGGAGGGACATTTCCAGGGATCATAAAGAGACGTAAAGAGAAAAATTACTCTGGTCCCCAGAAGACACATTATGAGGTGTTGATCTCAGCAAAGAAGGGCTTGATAGGCGACAAGAAATGGCAGGACCCTCCTTCACCGTCTCATGCAGCTCAGTCTAATGGATGAGCTTGGCTCCTGGTGGAGCAAGATATTCCAAGGCTTTCCAGACCTGTGGTGCTCAGCCCTTCTGAAGTCAATGCCTGCTTTTTTAATCACAAATATTCCATCTCCCTCCTCTTCCTCTGTACTGTCCTGAAGTAAAATTCATAGATAGTAAAACATACCTGAGGACAAGGAATCCTGATGGCTCCATGGTTAAGTGCTCAGTTGCACATCAGAAGCGACCAGTTCAAATCTACCCAGTGACTCTACAGGAGAAAGCACTAACAATCTAGTCCCATAAAGGCGACAGCCTAGGAAATCCTATAGGGAAATTCTAGTTTATCTTATAGGGTCAAGATGAGTTGGAATTAACAGCACCCAACAACTAGGGCTTTGGTGTGGTTCAGTGGTAAAGTTCTTGAATTGCATGAGGGAAACTTGGGTTTGGTTCCTAATCAAGTATCTCATGGGCAATGATTGCATGCAAGTCACTAGACAGGTTCCAACAGAGCTTTTTTTTCTTCCCAACAGAGCTTTTAGTCTGAGAGAGACTAGGAAGAAAGGGCTGGTGATAAAGTTCCAAAAATGATCCCATAAAATCACAATGGGTCACAATGGTCCAACCCACAGCTCATCAGGGAGCAGGAACAGGGGCAACTAGAGTTGTCCTGTTGAGTGTGGGGTTACGATGAGAGCTGTCTCAACAACAGTAATAAACAACCTACACAGGTAGCTTTGCTCAATGTAAAGCCCTAACTATAATACAAAGCCAAGAGACTGTTCATAGCTCTAGTTTGCTTGACTCCACAATCAACATTCTTGGCACCAACAGCCAGGAAGTTAAAAGACATATTGAAAGTCTGCTGTTAGGGACCTAGCCAAGGCACTGAAGAGCAATGATGTCGCTCTGGAAACTAAGGTGCGCCTGATACAGGCCATGGTCTTTGCAATCACTTGCTATTCATCAGAGAGCTGGACAATGACTAGGGATGACAGAAGAACTGATGCCTTTGAGCTGTGATGTTGGAAAAAGAGTATTGAATATACCATGGACTGCTAAGAGAAATAACAGGTTCATCCTAGAGTGGGTTAAATTAGGCTGCTCCTTGGAGGCAAATATTCTGACATATTTTGGACCTGTTGCAAGGAGGGACAAACCCTTGGAGAGGGATGTCTTGTTTGGGAGTGTGGAAGGACAGCGCAGGAGGGGAAGACCCTCCATGAGGTGGATTGATTCAGTCACTGGGGAAATGGAGGTAGGTGTGTCAGAGACAGATTGGCGCAGGATAGAGCAGGGTTTATGGCTGTTGTACATAACATCACTATGAGTAGCAGGTGACTCGCGGCATGTAACAACAACAACATAATGCAAAGTGTGAAAGGAAGCGAATTTACAACAAAACATCTCAATATATAAATTATGTCAACAATCTGGAATAATTACACCCACCAAGAGCTACTCTATTATCTTTGGTAAATCAGAGTCTGCATCCATATGGCTTTGCAATTACTAAGATAATTTTCCCAAATAGTGCACAACCCTTGGTAAAAGATCTTGCACGAAGACCTTGGTAGACACATGAATGAACAAGTGAGTGTGTGTAGTTAAGGGGGAGAGGGGTGAGCACACACGCGCGCCCAGAAACAAAACAAAGTTGTTTCCCTCTACTTACACTACGGCGGCATTCCTGAAAAAAAAAATCAGTAGCTTTTAAAACAACGCACTTTTTTTTGTAGTTTGTGAGTTAGGAAAAAGAGTTCCACTCTGTGCAACTTCTTAACCTGCATGACCAACCAGGGGGACATTGAAAGTCAGTGTCAATCCATGTCGAAGAAGTAAGCAGGGGTGGGATAGGAGGGTGGTCTCAGTGTTCTGTTTTGGTTGCCTAAGAGGGATAGCACGCTTGGAAAGGTGGAGGGTCAGCAAAGGGGAGAAAGACCCTCAAACGAGACGCATCAGCACAGAAACTGCTGCAATGGGCTCTAGTGTGTCAGGAAGTGTGAGGACGGCAAAGGGCAGGACAGCATTAAGATCTGTCATTCATAGGGTTGCTATGAGTCATGCTCAATTTGACGGCACCCAACAACAACGACAACAACATTAGTAGAAATATCACAAGTGGATGACTGTAACAGAAAAATCCATTCCATCAAAGTTTAGGGAGACGGTTAAACATGTTAAATGAGCAAATACATCCAAGTAAAAGTGATTAGGTGCAGACAACCATCTGTTGGAGGGTCTTCTTTTTCATTGACCTTTGCTTTACCAACTATGATACCCTTTTCCTCCTGACTAAGCGAGTGAGAGAAATCTCCCCATCCTCATTTCTATGGAGCAGTCAAACTGTACTTCCTCCAGGTTATAAGTCTCAAGTTCAAAATGTGAGCATGTGGGTACATGTAGCTGAAAAGCTGCTGTTTGATGTAGCTGCAAGAGAGTGAGGAGATGGAATATTTGCGGTCTATACAGAAAGGCAGTAATTTGGAAGATAAAGGAGTGAATCAAGGATATATCCTTTTTCCTTTTCAATCTATATGCGGAATAGATCATCTGGGAAGCTGGACTCTGTGAAGAAGAGTGTGGCATCAAAGTTGCAGGGAGACTCATCAACAACCTGTGTTATGCAGAGGACACAATCTTGCTCATCAAAACTGAGAAGGACTTGAAGCATTTGCTGCAGAAGATCAAGGACTGCAGTCTTCAGTGGATTGCATCTCAACATAAAATAAAGATTCTCACCACTGGGCCAACTGACAACATCCTGATAGATGGAGGAAAGATTGAGATTGTTAACTATTTCATCTTGCTTGGCTCCACAACTGACATTCTTGGCACCAGCAGTCAGGAAACCAAAAGACGAGTTGCTTTAGGAAAGTCTGCTGTCAGACAAAGTGCTAAAGAGCAACAATGTCGGTCTAGAGACCAAGGTGCACCTGATGCAGGACATGGTCTTCTCAAGTGTTTACTGCATATCAGAGAGCTGGACAATGACTAAGAGTGACAAAAGAAGAATCGATGCCTTTGAGTTGTGGTGCTGGAGGAGAGTATTGAACTGGACTGTCAAAGAACAGGTCTGTCCTGGAGACGGTGAAATCAGGTTGCTCCTTGGAGGCAAGAATTTTGAAGTGCCATCTCACATACTTTGAGGAGGGACCAGCCCATGGAGAAGGACACCATGCTTGAAAGGGTGAAGAGTCAGCACAGGAGAGGAAGACCTCAGATAAGACGACTGACATAGTAACTGTGGCAATGGGGTCAAGTGTGTCGGAGATACAGAATGTATGAGATTAGCTCAGGATAGGGCAGGACTCAGGGCTGTGGTTTATAGGATTGCTAGGAGTTGTAGTTGACTCAAGGCCACATAATAACAACAACAAGGTGTGCTGAACACAGGAAAACAGTTCAAAGGTCTCGTGTGGGCAAAAAGAGGCACAGACATTTCCTAGTCCCTTTCTGCAGGTGACCTTGGAAGAGCTACTTTCTCCTTTAATCTCTGAATCTCAGTGCACCCAAAAGTAGCAATAAATCATCTCCTAGTTATCTCTCTCCCTGGAGATGACAGGTAATTCTGTAACCGCATCCCTCAAGGCCTCTGCCTTTTTAGCCTCTTTCGCTTCAAGGTTCGGTTGTTGTAGAAGCAGCTGCAATCATTACTCATCCTCCCTCATCATGAAGTCACCGTCCCATCAACGGGGCTGCACCTGAGTATCACAGACAAGGCGTTAGCCCTGCTCACCATGTTGCTGTTGTTGTGTATCACAGAGTCAGAACTGCCCCACAGCTGACGCTCTGGCAGGATTTCAGAGGCAATTAATTGCACGAAAGGAAATTGCCCATCCTTCTCTTGCAGAGCAGCTGATGGATTTGAACCACGAACCTTTAGGAGTGCAGCGCAGCTTCTTACCACTAGGCCACCAGACCTCCCTGTTCACCATGCTACAGGTGTACTTTCAGCTTACATGCCACAGAGGCAGATGTCTCATCTTTCCTTGTTACCTCTCTCTCCAGAATGTTTCAGACACAGAGTGGGGGTGCTCAACAAATCTTTGCAAGGTGAATGAATGGATGGATGGATGGATGGATGGATGGATGGATGGATGGATGGATGGATGGATGTCCTGGTCACGCTCTCTTTCCTAAACACTCCAAACATGCCAGCAACAGAGTGAATGAGCATGAAAGGCCCTGCACCCTTTCCTCCCAAACACACCAGGCACAGAGCTCAGATGCTCCAATCCTCATTCATTGAATGATTTTCTTGCTCACTGGCTCTCTCCCTAATATCCAAAATGTGCTAGATAATGACAGTAAGTTTGGCTTTGAGGTTCACTAGGAGCCCTGGGGTTGTGGGTTAAGCACGCTATTGTTGTCGAGATGTTGTGGTTTAAACCCACAATAAGTTCATAGGGGGAAAAAGACCCTTTGTCGACATGACGTCACCAGACAACGCAGGATAGGAAGCAGGGCCTGAGTTGCGCATATCGTACAGTAAATAGACTGTGATTAAATCCAGGTCCCATCTCTTATAAGTAGGGTGACTAAAAGCAAAATACTTTACTCTCTGAGGCTCAGTTTTCTGTGAAAGGGATCACATGACATCTCTCTTCTCTCACATCAAACTTGTGAAACATTTACAGCAATGCCGCACACAGTAAGTGCTCAATAGATGTTTGCTGCCATAACAAGTGCCTCAGGGAGCTGACCCCTCTTGGGTTTCTGAGCCCGAGACAGGCCCGACGGGCGTCCATAACCGAGACCCATAGCTGGTGTCGTCAGAGTGTCCTTGCTCCCAGGACATTACAGAAGCCACGTCCTTGGGCCTTGTTGCTTTGGAGCTGGGCTGATAGGATCCGGGGTCACATGATTTTTCTTTACTTTTCTCTGCTTGTTCCATTCTGTGTGGATCAACAAACCAGATAAGTTGAGTAAATGAGTCTGTGTTTTAATAATTATAACAATGCCCAGGATATTGGCAGCTCAGGGACTTCAGAGCGAACCGTCACTCTGTCACCAGCCCAAGTGGAAGCAGGAAATGCAGGACTGGAGAGGGAGGACACCGTGTGTGTGTGTGTGTGTGTGTGTGTGTGTGTGTGTGTGTGTAAGGAACCCAGAGACTCCAGAGATGAAATTCCACTAGACAGCACCTGTACTTTCTTGTACAGGAAGAAGATTCCAGTCAGAGGAAACGTGGGTGGCTCTAGCTGTGGATGAGACCCAGAAATTCAGCCTCCAGCTTCTAGTAGCCTAAGCTTATCTCCTCTTAGGACCCACCCAGCCCTGCCCACCTCTCCAACCTGCAGCCTGACCCTCCTCACTGGGTGACCTTTCTCCTAGATCTCCCCATACCACCTCTTCCTCCGTGTTCTGCTCTCAACCTCACAGAGGTGTGTCTCCTATAAGTCACGAGGGAGGAGACTGCTCATCTTTCTCTCAAGAACAGTTGGTGGATTCAAACTGAATGCCTTTGGGTTGACAGTGCAACTCCTTACCTCTAGGCCACCAAAGTTACAATGAACAGATTATACATGTTCATAATCAATATCCTTGGCACCAGCAGTTAAGGAATCAAAAAAATGTATTGTATTGCATTGCATTGGGAAAGTCCGCTGTAAAGGAATGCTCCAAAGTACTGAAGAGCAATGACGTCAGTTTAAAGACTGAGGTGTGCCTGATTAAGGCCACAGTCTTTCCAATTCCTTGCTACTTATCTGAAAGCTGGACAATGAACAAGGGTGACGGAAAAAGAACTGATGATTTGAGTTGTGGTGTTGGAGAAGAGTATTGAATATCCTGTGGGCTGCCTAAAGAACAAATAGCTATGTCTTAGAGAAAGTGCAGCCAAAGCACTTCCTGAAGGCAGGGATGGTGAAGCTTCATCTCACGTACTTTAGACATGTTGTAAGAGAAGCTATTACCTAGAAAGGAACATCATGCTTGGAAAGGTGGAAAGCCAGGGAAGGAGAGGAAGATCCTCAATGAGAAGGATGACAGCAGCTGTGAGATCAAGTGTGTCAGAGACGACGAGGATGGCACAGGGTAGGATGCTGTTCAGCTTTGTTGCTCAGAGGGTTGCTGTGGGTTGTACTTGATTCAACAACACCTAACAACAGGGACTCTCAACTGTGTAAAGCTCTTTGTTGTTTTTTTTAATTAATTTTTTTTTATTATTTTTGTGTGAGTGTACCATCAAATCAGATCTGACTGGTACAGGAGGAGATTGTCCCTCCTTCCTCGGCAGAGCATCTGGTGGATTCGAACCATGCGCCTCTGGGATTGTAGTTGCAGCTCCTTGCCACTAGGCCACCAGAGCTCCCCTGTGTAAAGCTCTTTGGAAAAGTGTTTGAGACAGAAGCTCTGCTCTGAATTGGGAATCCGTCCAGTATTGATCAGAGTGTAAGAACTATAACACAGAGGTCTCCGTCTCCCCATCCAACCCTCTGGCCTGTTGGCAAGGCTCTTATATATTAGCATGTTAATTATGAATGGCAAAGTGTAAACGTTTCCGAGTTTCTTTTCTAAGGAATCGCTTGATGACTTTTGCTACTTCTCCCAAAAAGGCCAAAGGGATGCAAATGGATGCTAAACGCAGAGGTGAAAGAAGGATCCTTCCTCTCCTGTTTGCAGAACCAGCATATCCAGCACCTCGGAGTCCTCCCTGTACCCGGTTGGAAGGCCCGTCCAGATGGAAGGAATCAGTCTTACAAAGAGGCCCGCGGGGCGTCACACTAACCCGTGCTCTTTTCTCTTTAAGAGCTTACTCTGTCAGGCTCTGTTGGGTTTGGTTTTTGTTTGAGGTTTAACAGGATTTCAGAGTTGGTGGTGGTCTCTTCGGATTTGCTCCTTCTTTTTCCTTTTCATGTTTAAAAATTCCCCCTCGACACCAAAGAGACAAGCGTGGTTGAGGCCACTGGAATGACACAGGATGTCATTTCCTTTCACATGAATGTCCAAGGGTGGTGGGTCAACAGAAGGGTTGTGACTTTCTTGGTACAAGAGCCAAAAGGCTGAGGATTAACTACTTTGTAAAAAATGGCAGAGAGAGGCTGAGCTCGAAGACTCCCACCTTGAGGTTGGGGTTTTCAAATCCTCAAAACCCAAAGTGGGGCATTCGTTGAGCAGGAACCATCAAGTAGTCGGTCAGTTTTTATGCTCCTTGACCACAGACAGAGCCGAGAAAAGAGAAAATGAATACAGACTTTCTAAGTTGTATATGTGTGTGGGCTCTGTGTGTACGCATGTGAATGCAGTGATACACACTGCATTTAGTATCCTCTTCTGATGAATTCTGAAAACTTGAGGGGTTCATTATTTGATGGCACAATAATTGGGATTACAGAATCTTTTTTCTTTAGAGTAAAATTCTGACCCTCACATACACCTTAAATGATTATGTGCCAAAGGTTTTAATAAATTCAGTAATTAATAAGGGAACTGAGAAGTGTTAAAACTAGTTCACAGGAGAATCCAGAGAGCAGACACATTTATGGGCCATTAGGGAGGCAGAAATGGATTTGATTAATAGATACAAGGAATCATTCACTTCTCTCCCAGCTTGCCCAAGTTAACTCTTTGCCATCAAACCAAACCCAAACCAGGAGTCAGATTGTCCACTAAATTTCTTAGGCTTCTGGAGTCAAGGATGCTGCAAGGGCCACCCTTCCCCACCCTCATAAAAGTCACCCAGGCAATTACTGTTGTAAGTCACTATCGCTTTGAAATGTCCCTTTGTGTACTAGTTTCAGGTGTTAACTGAGTTGTGTCTAACTCACGGCAGCCCCGTATGTGTCAAGAAGAACTGTGATCTATAAAGGTTGTGTTGTTCTTGTTGTTGTTGTTGTGTACCATAGAATCTGAACCAACCCATAGCTGACCTTCCGCAGATTTTCAGAGGCAGTTAATCTCAGGGGAGGAGGTTGCCCATCCTTCTCCCACACAGCAGTCGTTTGATACTGATTTTTGAGGTCCCAAAGTATATTCCTGAAGGTGAGAATTATTGTCATTATATTATAATGAATTAACCTCAAATTCAACTCCATTGAACAACAAAGGAATTTCTAAGAGACAGTGAATGTATATTCATTCCACTGTCCACCTCACACCTCTTCTCTCAACTCCTCTACTCCTTGTACATACAGAAAGGCTTCAGTTCATCTTCCCATTCTCAAATCCAGATTTATATATCAACAGCAAACACATAAATGATTTAGTATGTCTTATAATGTAGCTCTTCCCAAGCACATGTTTATTCTATGCAAATTTAATTCATTCTGTTGTCTGGTTGTTTCTATTTTAAGCAAATTGTGCAATTTGGTTTCCTTTTGTTTCTCCTTGATTTTATGCTGTTAAGTGCATAGCAACCCTCTGAACTTTCATCTTTTCTCCAAGTTCATAGAGCTTCTGGAGGCAAACTGTTTCAGCTTGTTTTAATTAAGGAGCTCCACCAAACCCTGTCCACCATGGGTAACCATTATCGTATTTGACACGTCAGTGTCACAGTGTTAAGCATTACAGTAGACATGAGTTATTCTGTACAGCAAATGGAAAGAGCAGTGCTATACCATGTAGAAAAATGTTTGAAAACCAGGCCTGAGGGCTGCAGATTAAAATGACCCACCTTTGGCTTGATAGCATCACTTTCTGTCCACTATGCCAACAGAGCTTTCTCTATGTTGTTGTTGTTAAGTACCATCAGGTCATAGATCATCATAGCAACCATATGAATGAAAGACCTAAACACTTGTATAACTTTTATCATTTCTTCAAGTTCACAGAGTTTCTGGAGGCAAGATATATCGAAAGTGGATGGCACTCCTGCTTCCACCCTTGTTTTAATTGGTCAGCTCCACCAAACACTGTCCACCATGAGTAACCATTATTGCACTTGATACATCAGTGTCGCAGTGTTTAGCATCACAACAAGCATAAATTAATTCTGTACAGCAAATGGACAGACCTTGATATTATGGGTTGTAAAATATTCTCATTTTTCAATTATGTGTCCACTATTTGAGTTGATTCCAATTCATACCAACCCATATCCATGCACAGCAAGTGACTGAAAAGACCATGGCTTGGATCAGGTACACTTTAGTCATCAAACTTAGATCATTGTTCCTTAGTAATTTGGAGAGGTCTCTGACTGTAGGCTTTCCCAATGCAATACCTCTCCTGATCTCTTGACTACTGGTATCAAGGGGTTGGTTGTAGATCCAAGTAAGAGGAAATCTTTGACATTCTCAATCTTTTCTTAGTCTATTACAATGTTGCCTACTGGTCCAGTGATGAGATTTCTTTGTTTCCTTTATGTTGAGATGTAATCCATACTGAAGACTGTAGTCTTTGATCTTATGCCGCAAGTGCTTCAAGCCCTCCTCATTTTCAAAATGCAAAGTCGTGCAATTTGCATAACACAGGTTGTTGATGAGTCTTCCTCCGATCCTGAAGCCACATTCTTCTTCTCAAGTGATTTGCTGAGAATACATGCTGATTAGGTATGAGCAAGGATACAAGCCTGACACACGCCCTTCCTGATTATAAACCATTCCGTGTTCCTTGGCTCCATTCAGACAACAACTTCATGGTGGAGGTATAGGTTTCACATGAGCACAAGCACGTGTTCTGGAATTCCCATTCTTCTCAGTGGTAGCTACAATGTTATGATCCACACCGTCTAGAGAGCCTGCCAATGAAGGTATACAGTCCACCACAAAGAGCAGACACCTACCAACACTTTGTCAATCAGATGCTCTCTTCTTAGAAGCTAAACTGGGGAAAAAAGATGAAATGTGATTGAAGAAGGACAAATGAAATAAGAAACATAGGGAGGAATTGGAAAGAGTCGTGTTACAATTTAGGGACTGCAATCAATGTCATGAAGTATAATGTGTATGGATTGTGAAGTGGAAAACCAATTTGTTCTGTAAACTTTCACACAAACCAAAATAAAAAGTTAAAGAAAGAAAAGGGGCAGAATTTCATAGAGGGAGAAAGGCAAATGACAAAAATAAGCATAAAAAATGCTAAACCTCGGTAACTAGGGAAGAGCAAACTAAAATAAGATGCATCTTTTTTTTTCCTGATGTAATTGGAAACATTTTTAGGATTTGTAATATCAAGTGTTGGCAAGGGGCAGAGAAGGGGGAAAAGCAATTGAAGTGGGTTTATTCTAGCAGCCAGTGTTCATTTCTGTTTCTTACCAAGAGTCTGTACCATGGCCCCACTCAAAAACAAACAAACGGAAAATCAATAAAAGCCGACTAAAGCCTTACTGGCATGTCGAACTAAAATATGACTAATGATACACTCTAAAACTAAAACTGAAAAACTGATTTAGGGACAAAGAAAACTTTGTTCTCCTAAGAAGCTTCTACTGAATTCCTTATAGGTGGCAGGTCTTACGATGCACAGTTGCATGGAATTGGGGACCAGGGAAGAACATAGATCTCTACTCAGAGTGGAAAGGTCACCCAGACTCTGGACAGGTTAGTCACGGCTGATGTCCATACAAAATAGGATGAGGGGGTGTTCTTGCATGGTATGACATGCCCAAGTTAGCCAAAAGTTTGGAGGCTCAAGTTCACAAACAGATTCTCTGGAAGAAAGTCCCTGTGATCCACTTCTGATAAACCATCCACTGAAAGCCCGAAAGAACACGGTTCTGTTCTGACACACCAGGCCAAAGTCAAATCAATGGCAACTGGTTATTTAACACAAGAGGTGTCTAAATCAAGTATTGGTACATGAACTCACATTGTAAGGTCTTCCTCTTTGCAAAAGCATTAACACTCGGCAGTATGAGCTTCAGACTTCTAATTTTGCTTCCCTCTCATTTTGTAAGTTCTGGATCCACCATCTGGACCTTTCCAGAAAGAGAGCTGCGGTTCAGCAAAGGTTGTTTTCATTTGCATTTTGAATCTGCCAGGGACTACAGTGCCAATCACCTTGAAACCATCTTCTCAGAGAATTTATAATTTATGTAAAATAGCACATTCCTCTCCTAATCGCTTTTAGCTCATTTTCAGGCTCCAAGCTGGGCCTCTCAGGCATCCTGGTGACATCCTGATGGACACAGGTGACCTGTGTCCCCTCTCAAGACAAGTGGTCCTCATGTGACTGCCCAAGGCATAACCCAACCCTCCTTCCGCAGGAGTCAGCGCCTCAGACAGCCACCCTTAGGCCAGAGGCAGGTCAGCCAGGTGACCCATTTAATTCCCCTTGAATGGGATTGTCCAGGCTTGTGTACTTGCTCTGTCTTCTCCTTACTCCGGATGTCCACACTGAACTTCAGTGAGTGGGGCTTCTTGTTATTTGACTTTGGCTGGAAGTCAAGGGGCGGAGAGAAGAGACATATCCTTTAAGACATTACGACATTAAATTGAACTTGATCATTTGGTTTACCAGAAGCGCTGAAAGACTGGCAAGGGAAAGCTGCTGTCCCTGCCTCCTCCCCCTCAGTCCACAGACAGAGTCATCCGCTCTGATGTTGTCTGAATCTCGGCATTTCTACAGGCACAGCATCTAAGTAAGCCAAATCCATTGCCACTGAGTGGATTCCAGTTCACTACGACCTTGTAGGACAGAGAAGAACTGTCCCATAGCACTTCAAGACTGTAGCTTCTTGTGGAAACAGAGGAAGATATTCGAATGGCCAGTAGACACATGAAGAAATGCTCAAAATCATTGGCAATAAGGGATGCAAATCAAAACCATAATGAGATCTCATCTCACCCCATGGGCAGTGGCAAAGTTTAAGAGAACAGCAAACGATAAATGTTGGAGAGGATGTGGAGAAGTACATTGTTGGTCGGGTTGTAAAATGGTACAACTACCCTGGAAGGCAGTTTGGCATTTCCTCAAAAAGCTGGACAGAGATTCCACATGATCCAGCTATTACACTGCTAGGAATATATCCCAAGGAAAACAAAACTGAGATGCAAATGCCTATGCTCATAGCAACATTATTCACAATAGTAAGAACATGGAAATGTTCCTCAACAAATGATTAAATTGAGAAACTGTGATATATTCATACATTGGAGTACTGTGCAGTACTCAGGAACAATGATTTTGAAAAATATTGTATTATATAGGAGAGGGTAGAGACCATTAAGCTGAGTGAACTAACTCAGGTACATAAGAAAAATAGTGTATGAGATCATTATTGTAAAAACAGAAGGTCAGACATTCTTCTAAGTGGCATAGCACTGGTCTATCCACTTTCTGTACAGAGGTAACTCGTGGTTGCTGTGATGCTGAACACTGTGACACTGATGTGTCATATGCGATAATGGTTACCCATGGTGGACAGTGTTTGGTGGAGCTCCCTGATAAAACAAGCTTGGAAGCAGGAGTGGCAACCATTAACAAAATAACTTGCCTCTGGGAACCCTATGAACCTGGAGAAAGGATGAAAGTTATACAAGTGTTCAGGTCTTTCATTCATAGGGTCGCTACGAGTCGATGTGGAGGGCACTTAACAACAACAAACCAGTGAGATGTGTATGGATAGTTAAAGAGGGAGGGGGAGGGGAAGAGGGCTGAGGGCGAGGATGGGACCTATCACGGAATCACAGAGTTTGCTGGGTGGGAAGGGGAGGCAAAGAATCACAGAGTTTGCTGGGTGGAAAGGGGAGGCAAAAACTCCCCAAAACCCCAATGTACATGAATAAAACATAATGTAAACAAATTACTGTTAGCAATCCAATAAAAAAATTAAAATATAAATACAACATCAAAAAATGAGCCAATTTTAAAATTCATTTAGGGGGGAAAATTAAGTCATTGGACAAATATTACCCATTAGTGACCTCAAATCATTACCCCAAAGTTTAAGAAACAGAAGAACGGAGAGCAATTGAGGGAGGGCATGCACACGTGCTGGTCACTCAGACGGAGCAATGAGCTTCACATTCTTTTTGGTAACCTGAAGCTTTAACACAGTGTGATGTAAGCAGTTCACGGGTTTGGCTGGGAATCAAAAGGCAGACATTTAACTCCACCCCTGAAAAAGGGCCTGATAATCTGCTTCGAACAATTGAATGCACAGTTCTACTCTGACACACAGGAAGTTGCCTTGAGTTGGTTGATGAGACAAATAAGTACAATCATTGTCTGTGTTTGCAGATAAAGACATTGGGCTGCAAACGGGCTCCTCTCTACAACCAGAAAACTGGCAAAACTGAGACTTGACCATTCAGCTCCAGAGCCCAAGTTCTTAACCACATTAACACACTCTTTCAGAGCTAATAATATTAACAACCACTAACGTAGATGGCTTGCTATGTCCCAGAGAGCTTTCTACGTCACTGTTCATCAAACCAGCCACCATCAGTCCCTTGGGGGCAAGTCTCATTGTTGTCACCGCATGACAGGCAAGAAACTAAGGCACAGCAGGAGTGAACAACACAAGAGTCCAGGGCAGAGCTGAGATGTGACCCCACGCAGTTGAGTTGTCAAGCCTAAACTCGGCTGTTCTACACTATAAATGAAATCATATTAAAATGCTTCAGGAACTATTCAGAGAGGAACGCTTCCTATCTACAACCTAAATTCACTTCATGAACCACCACTGTTGAGAAGAGTGAAGTTTGAGAGCTTCATCCCAGCCTCAGGCTTCTCCCACTGACGACCCAGTCCTCTACCTTGCCGGATGCCCCTCCCAAGCTCTGGGATCCTTATTTCCATCTCAGGTCCTTCCAGACTCCCCCACCCAGCTTCTCCTGGGCTGTCCCCAACCTGAGCATCTCATCTCCCAGGAAACCTGCTCCTCCAACCCTGACTCGCCCCTCCTACTCCCTCAGTTCAGGTTTCTCCCCCCAACAATAACCAGAGGCTGAATCCATTAGCATTCTATAACCACCCTGGATTTGCATAATCCTGCAAGTTAAATGACCTCACTCTGTCCTGTAATTACTGACTTTGCTCTCACATTCCAAACTTCCCAACTCCAAGCACCTCTCCCCCCTCTTGCATTTGACTAGACATGAATTTGGCTAGAAGAGCATGGGGAACCAACGCCCTGTTAAGTAGCCACTGTTGCCTCTAAAACAAGGCGTGGGGGGATCAATGAGGCACACCTATGGGTTACCGTTTCTAAGTCACTGAGAGGAGAGATGAGGCGCCACGCTGGCATCTGCTTCCCGAAAAAGCTTTGTCCTCGGTGGAGAAGAAACACCTGCTGTCTATGGGTCAGACCAGACCCCTTTGCTAGAATTTCCAAGGCAGCTGAGTCAGGTGGAGGAGTGGACAAGGAGAACAAGTGGGCCTGTTGGCTGTGCAAACAGTGGGTGTGCAGAGGCTCTGGAGCAGGGTTTTTATTGCATATGCTTTTGGACCAGAACTCACAGTAAGAAACACACAATTGTGCAAAAATGAATGAATATTTTTTTAAAGAAAGGTGAACTGGGGGAGGGGGAAGAGAGGGAGAAGGGAGTAAAATGTGCACCAATGAATGACTGAATGATTGAAAATCCAACTTTTTGGGACAACTTTTGCGAAAATCACAGTTAAAATTAAAAATTATATTAAAAAAAGAAACATACTTCATCAGGACATGATCTGAGGGAAACACACACAGAAATACTGTTAATACTCTTAAAAATAAAGCACCATATGCAGCATTTTCCTTATGAGACAGATCGTTCACTCAGCATAATGCTTTCCAGGCTCTAAATGATTTCGTTTTCTAAATCATTGCTCCTGCATGCTGCATAGTATTCCATTGTGTGAATGTACCACAATTGCTCAATCCATTCAATTTTGGTTGGACATTTGGGCTATTTCCATGTTCTTGGGATGGTGAATAACACTGCCATGAACACTGGTATATTAATCTCCATTTGTGTCTCAGTTTTCATTTCCTTGGGATATACTCCTAATAGTGGAATAGCTGGGTCGTACGGAGCTTCAATAGAACATTGTAAAAATAGAAGGATAATTAGTAAAACATGTATGGGGATCCAAGGCGGGCAGGGGTGGGAGCAGAGGAGTGAGGAGAGGTAGGGGTGAAATCATAAGGTTGCACAATTTGGTGGATGGAGGGAGGGGGTTAAAGAAAATGGAAAAGATCCAGCAGGGGCCTGAAAAGACAGGGTAATGGTGAGCATAGTCCAATAGTAATTAATTTTATAAAACATAATGAACAGGAATGATTGGATGAAACACAATATGAATGAAGAATAGTGTGAAACACGATGTATACAACCTTTGTAAGCAAACCAATATAAAATGAAAATTTTAAAAATAAAATGCCTTGGACCCATGTGGACACAGCACAATCCACAAAGTGGAACCTTCCAGAACATGCGCAGGATGGTAAGCAATGTGAAGAATGTTGTAAACTGGAACAGATGGAAGAGTCAAAGCCTTTTTGAAAATTTATTCCAAATTACAAACTTGGGGAAAGCACATGAGACACCCAAGTCAACTTGAACACTGACTATCCTCAGTTCTTTTTAGGTGAAGAAATCTTAGTGGCATAGTGAGTGGTGTGCTGTGTTATTTGTTCTCCCACAGAGAGGCTGGTAGATTTGAACTGCTGACCTTTCAGTTAGCAGTCTAACACACAATTCACCAAGCCACTAGGCCTCTTTTCCGTAATGCTGGTGGTTATAATAATAATAATAGTAGTGGTGGTGGTATATGGCATTTATAAATCAATTTTTTAAATCTTGAGCACCTTGTTGTTGTTGTTATGTGCCGTTGAGTCACCTGCGACTCACAGCAACGCTATGTACAACAGTCTTAAACCCTGCTCTATACTGTGCCATTCTCATTGTCTCTGATGCACCTACCCCCATTAAATCCATCTCATAGAGGGTCTCCCTCTCCTGCATTATCCCTCCACCATCCCAAGCATGACGTCCTTCTCCAAGGACTGGTCCCTCCTTGCAACATGTTCAAAGTATGTCAGATGAAGCTTCAGAATCCTTGCCTCCAAGGAGCAGCCTGGCTTCACCCTCTCCAGGATGAACCTGTTCATTCTCTTAGCAGTCCAACACCACAGTTCAAAGGCATCAATTCTCCTTCTATCATCCCTAGTCGTTATCCAACTCTCTGATGCATAGCAAGTGATTGCAAAAACCAAGCCCTGTATCAGGAGCACCTTATTCTCCAGAGTGACATTATTGCTCTTCAGTACCTTGGCGAGGTCCGTAACAGCAGACTTTCCCATCACAATATTTCTTTTCATTTCCTGGCTACTGGTGCCAAGAGTGTTAATTGTGGAGCCAAGCAAAAAAAAAAAAAAGTTGCTACTTTATAATTTTAAAACATGGAAGGGGAGTGTGTGAGCATCTTCCAACATTCCATAAAGAAAACTTGGAGCTTTATCCCCACTGACATCATCTCTTCCTCCTTCTTGCTGATTGGCTAGTGGCTAAGGATTCTGGTACTGAAGGTGGAGTAGCTTTCATGCACCCTGACTCTTCATCCCTGAGAATAGAGTCACACATAACAGAGCATCAAGAATGAAGAAATCAGGGTCTCTGAGACCACCTACTCCCAGATTATCCCAGGAGAGAAAGTAAGTGTGGAGCTGTGTGAACTTCTGTGCTTTGGGACACTATTATCCAGACAGGAATATAATCCTAACTCTGATCCAGAGACTTTTCAGTGGCTACATTTTTTGAAGTAGTTCATCTGGCCTCAACACTTCAAACTTTGGCTTAGTTGCCAAAATAGCCAAGTGCCCTTACCATCCTACTACTCAGGTCTCCCATTCTAAGTCTAATCCCGTCCATTTTTCAGAACAACCAGGAGGAACTCCACAATCAGGAATGAGTATCTTTGAATTACTGGATCATCTCCAAATTTATAAGAAGAAACACAGTTTATAATAGTCAGGCCAGTTTCAGCCCGAGTTTCTATTATTTGTACCTAAAAGCATCTTGACATATCGTTTATTCATAGTTTGCGTTGGAGAGCTGTGAGTGTATTTTTATTTTATCTCCAACATTTCAGGCAAAGTGTTCAAAGTTCAAACTTCACTTGCGAGGTGCAAACATCTCATCATCATGGGAACCCGGCTGGGGAGGCCAGGCGAAAGGAGAATATTCCATTTGGAAAAGAGGTGGCCTGTTAATGATTAACACTGACTTGTGTATTGAAGGTAATAATGCTCCTCAGAGCTGAAGAAAAGAAATATCAAAGTGCTTACAAAGATGCTAAGAGAAGATTTATACCTGAGCCAGTTGTGTGCTTTGGGTATCCAGCTAGCTCTGCATTGTGAGGCCTGTTCAGCTGAGCTCCACAAGAGGACCCCGTTTGCCTGAGATCTAGCTCAGTTCTGCCCTGTTAGCTATGACAACCACTGTTTGCCTGTCACTCTGTCATACCAGGGTGACTTGCACATTGCTCTGACACTGGGAGCTAAGCCAACAGCATTTCAAATCCCACCAGCAGGATTGCCCGTGGTGGACAGGTTTGAGTGGAGCTTCCAGACGAAGATTGGGAAGAAAAGCCTGGTGACTTCCAAAATATTAGCCAACAAAAATGCTATAGATCACAAGGCACTGCAGCCCGTGAAGGTGCTGTAGCCATGAGAACAGTGTGGGAGCAGGCAGTGTTCCGACCGGGGCAATCTCCAGCAAACGGGAGCAAGTCCAGCTACTGGAATGAAGTCGGGAATTGAGGTCAACTCCACAATAACAACATCAACAGCTATAACAAAGTGATAAAACAAAACACAGCTCTCAAGTTGATCCCAACTCACAGTGAGTGACGGTGGTGGAGAAACGGTCTGTTGTGCACAGGGTCCTTAGGAGTCAGCTTTGACTCACACACCTAACAACAACATCCTGGAGTCCCTGAGTAGTTCTAATCGTTCCAATATGCTTGATTACCAAGAAGAGGGTTGGATGCTTGAATCCACCTGGAAGTACCACAGAAGAAAGACTTGGTGATTAATGTCACAAAACAGCCATTGAAAGCCCGATGGAGCATGGTTCTAGTCTGACATCCATGGCAGCTCTGTGAGTCGGGATCGACTCGATAAAAACGGACTTTAAAAAAAAACAAACTGGTTTTGTTGCTATTCATAAAAGTATAGGAAATCACCCACCTTCTTATCAGGTGGGAAATTGGTTAGAGTCGACCACTTTCCAGGAGTCGGAGTTGACTTGATGGCCCTGGTTCACTGGGTTTGGCGCTATTTCAATGGGTAACATTTGAATTATACAGTGTGGACAAAATGCACTTCACGTGGACAGCTTTCTTCCTGAGGGAGGAAACAGGACTTTGTTGGATCTTGTTGCTGTGTCTTCCCCTACACTCTAAATAAGAAGGAGAGAGTCTGGGTTCCATTTAAATGGGAAACGCTCCAGAATCACAATTCTCCGTGCTTTGCATGAACAACCAAGGCAGCTTGCAAGTGGGCAGGACTTGGCGGAGAGGCCTCCTCGCAGACCCGCGGCCGCGCCAACACGCTCCCAGAAGTGCCTGTGAAATCTGCCTTCAGTCACTAATTTCACACTCCAGGGACAGAGCTGCGAACAGCTCCGAGCTCATCATTCTCATTTTCCTACCAGTATCCATGGCCCTCAGACACTCCCCTGTGGCATTTTCTCCACCTTTAAAAAGAAAAGATCTAAATGATCAATTCCTTTCAGGTTAAATACCAGGGTTCCTTCTGCCTGATGGTCTCTTTGCTTTCTTTCCTGACATTGCAAACAGCAGAGATTCCTTTTGTCTTTGATATTTTCTGCAGTTCTCTGGCTGGGTTGCCTTATTTTTAAAAAAATAAAAATACAAAGTGAATCCACCACATCTTCTGCACGCATTATTTCATCTCCTGCAGTTTTCTAAATAATGCAGGGGCCTTCGAGGCATCTATTAAGAGCCCAGAATGCATCTGAAATGCCTTATTAAAATATGTTTTGCATCTCCCTTCAGATCGTAAAAGAAGAGCCTTCTTGTCTGGGTTTCTGAAGACCTGAGAAATACTCTTTGCTTTCAGAATTTGCTGGAAGGTGTTTAAGAGAGTTCTTCAGAAAGCGTGAACAGGCTGGTCTGGTAAAGCAGATCAATGAAAGAGCCAGTATTGTCTCAAGAAGCCTTGGGTTTGTGAGAACTTTAGTGGCAAAATTTATAACCCCAGAAGATTTGGGATTAAGCATCAGGGTTTGATTTTTCTTGTGGTCTGCTGACTGAGTACGGCAGTTCCATTAATGCCTCAGACAGAACATCCAATCAGATCATAAGATATTGGAACAAACTGGATCAGTTGTTTTCTAAAAATCTTGCACATTTGTTTCTGCTGCATATTGCTCAGTAGTTTTTGTGTTTTGCTTTGGTTTGGGGTGTTGGTTTTTTTCTTGCCTCAGTGGCTGGGGATTGTCAGGGTATTTTTTCTTGCTTTGTTGGGTTTTTTAAAAAATAAGTCACAGTATTCAACTATACTAAAAAAAATCTGGCTGTCACCTCAGATTTTAAGCTCTGGCTAAAACAAAATTGCTTCTGTCTTCATTCAAAAATTCAGTCTTTTGTTCATTGTGTTCACTGCATTAACTTTGCTTTATAAAACATTGTCCTAAAATAGTATTTCTCTTGATGATGAGATTTTTGGCATGTGACCCCTTCATTTGTGTGTCCTAGGCAGCCAGTACACCTTTACCTCACCCAGGTCACAACCCTGTATTCATACCAAGCGACAGGATACAGTGAGCTCGGGGGTATCCAGCTGAGGACAGGGACTTTGGGGAGCTCAACATTTTCCTATCAAAGATGGTGTGGATTTAGGTATCTCCTGTACCAGGGAAGGTGTGAGTCTGATGCTGGCCCCTGGCTCTGAGCCTTTGTGCCCTTGGGCTGGCCTTGTACTTGACACCTCCCAGAGGGACTCTTTGCTAAACAAACATAAAACCCATACTCATTGTCATTGAGTCAACTCTGACTAATAATAGCCCTCTAGGATTGCCCTAGTGTCCTAGTGGTAAGAAACTGCACTGCAATCCCGAAGACACATGGTTCAAATCCAACAGCTGCTCCACAGGAGAAAGATGGGCAGTCTCTGTTTGATTTGCTGTCTCTGAAGACCTGCTGGAAGGTCAACTACAGGTGGGTTCCGACTCACATTAAGTTCCGACTTGATATAGGATAGAGTGGAGCTGCCTCTTTGGGCTTTTAAAACTTAATCTTTATGAAAACAGATTGCCACACTTTTCTCCCAGTGGATTTGAACCACTGGCCTTTGGGTTAGGAGTTGGATTTTTAACCACTGTACTACTAGGCTCCACCTCACTAAACAGTAGAGATGAATTATCAATGAGCTGCTGAGACAATGTCTGCCAGCCCGCTGTCTTGCCTGCGTGCGTGTGTATGTGTGTGCGTGCTTGCGTGCCTGTGATGAGATAGCAGCTTAGCCCTCCCATCATTCCAATTAGATCAACAGAGTGCCGGGAAGTTCCTTTGGGAGCCGCTTAGCCAAAACCTCCCAATGCCAGGAGCCTGTCCTCATCGGAGCACACACGCTGAGGTCCCCCATGGGGCACGAGGTGGAGAGGATTTCCAAACAAGAATTTCAGTCAGCTGTGATCCTGGGCAGCCTTCCCCAGCCCAACCCCTCCCCCTCCTGTTCTGAGAGAGATGTAAATGTCAACTGTTTAATTTCCAATGTCTTTAAGCATCTGCTATGTCGATGCAACCAAAGCCCGCCAAAACCCCAGCATATCTGGTCTCCAAGCTGACAACCTTTCAGATATTTGAGAGCTTCAGGGAAAATCTAGCTGGGTAAGTGATTTTCCTCTTCTCTCTATTTTTCCTTGATGCCCTATAGGTGTTTGACACTGGCCATTATAGCAGCAAAACGCTCTTTTAATCGTCCACTAGAGAGGAACCAGTTAACCAGCAGTCTTCCTGTGGATGCAGCATCATGGCGGCCCCGTGTGTTGTAGATAAAAGTACGCACCACAGAGTTTACAAGACTGTGACTCTTAGAAAACCAGTCATCAGACCTATTTTTCTGAGGTGCTTCTGGGTGGGTTTGAACTGCTATCTTTTCTGCTCGTAGCTGAACGCTTAGTACCCAGGAACTTCCAGCAGAAACACCTTCTTTTAGGAATAGCTGTAGAAGTTATCCACTGTGGTTCCCGGCCAGCTTGCACCTAAGCCGTTCAGGCAAGGCTTGAATGGCAGCTAATATGGGTTTATCTTCAGAATTTGAGAGGACGAGAGGTTTACAAGAAGCTGTTCTGAGGCTGTCTCGCCCTTGCCTCACTCTCTCTCCAGGAGGGCCGCCCTGAGAGACTCCCTCCTCATCTCCTGGCTCCTGACAAGGTCTGAGGTTTTCTATTCACCCTTCTCAATAGAGCTGCAGACCAGAAAATTGCTTGGCTGCAGCCTAGAATTAGCTCCTCCGTCAGTCATTGCGGTCGTCTGGCCCTTTTCATTTAGCGTCACCTGCAAAGGGCCACAGAGGGCTGGCACCTCTCACCACTCTTCCTTTCACTGTCTGTGAGAGCAAAAACTGTCTGAGTCTAGGGAAGGTTCATGGTTCTTTCTCTAGCCAAACCTGTCAGATCTTGGCCTCACCTTGTGCTTGATGATAACATTCCTGTTTCACTTTTGGAGAATTGGCTTCTTCTGCTGGCATAACATGTTACTTGTTGGGCTGGTAAGCAAAAGGTCAGTGGTTCAAATCCACCAGTGGCTCCTTAAGAGGAAAATAGCAGTCTGATCTTTTTACAGTCTTGGAAACTCAGTGGAAGGTGTTGAAAGTTGGAAACAGTGGGCTTGGGGTGATTGTGCTGCCTAAGGCAGACTGTGGGCTAAGTGGCAATCATGACACTCTAGCTTGGATGACCCAGAAATATCCAGACTTTGGGTTTTAGGAGAAGGAACTCAGAGAACAGCCCGACAATGCACCATAGAGACGGTACAATATTCCTGCCCTTCACGTCCCTGTATGGTTTTTACTCCTGTTCATCTTCCAAATCAAGTTTTCTTATCTTCATTTTTCCTCTTTCATTTCTGTTTTGCTTTTGGCAATCTTTTTCATTGTTTGTTGTTATTGCTGTGAAATGCCATCGAGGATGATTCATGGTGACCCTATGAACGACAGATCTGACCCCTGTCCTGTCCTGTGCCGTCCTCATCATCTCTGACACACTCAAGGCCATTGCTGCAGTCAGTGCGTCACCCGTGGGGTTGAGGGTCATCTTCTCCTTCTATTACTCCAAGCATGATATCCTTCTCCAAGGAATAATCTCTCTACTATGTGAGAGTTTGCCCACTGTATGTGAGACTCTGTGGTAACAGACAGTGTAATAAGTCTTCTTTTTCACTGTACTAAGAATATATACACAATTTTGGCATTTCCATTCTTTTAACAGATACAACTCAGTGACGGTAATTAATTTCATTATGTTGCTTGAGCATTGTTATTATTAGATGCCGTCGAGTCAAGTATGACTCATAGCAACCCTGTGAACAAAAGATCTGAACCCTGTTCTGTCCTGCCCCATCCTCACACTTCCTGACACAGAAAAGCCCATTGCAATAGTCGCTGTGTCAGTCCACCTGGGCCAATAACCATTTCCCACGTTTTCTGTCACTCTGAAAAGCAGAGCCTCCCAAGATAATGACTCTCGTTTTCTGGTGGTGCAAGAGTTCAGCTCTCCGCTGCTAATCAAAAGGTTGGTGGTTCAAAGTGACCTAGCCGCTCTGCTGGTGGAAGACCTGAAGATCTATCACCAAGAACCCTGTGGCACAGTTCTGCTCTGGTGGCACCTGGTGGCCTGGAGGCAAGAAGCTTCACTGCAATGCCAAAGGCACACAGTTCAAATCCACTAGCTGTTCCATAGAGGAAAGATGGGCAATCTCCTCCCACATGATTAACTGTCTCTGAAAACAGGCTGGAGGGTCAGCTATAGGTCAGTTTGGACTCTATGGCACATGACAACAACTACAAGGCAAATGTCTAGAGGTCAAAGCCATTTCTTTTTTCTGATTTTTAAGCTGTCTGGTAGCTTTAGCAGTATTTAGTTTCTACTAAACTCAGCAGCAGAAATTAAATACTGGAACAGAATCGGACTGGAACAGCACATCAGCAGAGAACTGCCAGAAGTCCAGGCTGGGTTTAGAAGGGATCGTGGTACTAGGGATATTGTAGCTCATGTTAGATGGATCTTAGCTGAAAGCAGGGAATACCAGAGGAATGTCTATCTGTGTTTCATTGATTATGCAAAGGCATTTGACTGCGTGGATCATAACAAACTGTGGCTGACTCTGAGAAGAATGGGAATCCCAGAACATTTAATCGTGCTAATGCGAAACCTATACTTGGACCAAGAGGCAGTCGTCAGAACAGAGCAGGGCAACACTGCATGGTTCAAAATTGGGAAGGGTGTACGTCAGGGATGTGTCCTGTCTCTATATCTTTTCAACTTGTATGCAGAGCAGATTATCTGAGAGGCAGGGCTCTATGAGGAGAGGCGTAGTGTTGGACAATGACTAGGGAGGATAGAAGGAGAATTGACACCTTTGAGCTGTAGTGCTAGAGAAGAGTATTGAATGTACCATGGACTGCCAAGAAAATAAACAGATTCATCGTAGAGAGGATTAACCCAGGCTGCTCCTTGGAGGCAAGGATTCTGGGGCTTCGTCTGACATACTTTGGACATGTTGTAAGGAGAGACAGGTCTTTAGAGAGGGACATCATGCTGGGGAGAGTGGAGGGACAGCGCAGGAGGGGAAGACCCTCTATGAGGTGGATTGATTCAGTGACTGGGGTACTCGGGATGGGTTTGTCAGAGGTAATGAGATTGGCACAGGATAGAGCACGGTTTAGGGCTGTTGTACACAGGGTCGCTATGAGTCGCAAACGACTCGACGGCACATAACAACAACAACAACAAACTCAGCAGCACCCAACAATAAACAACAAAGATTTCTATGTGGCACTCTGGTCGCACAAGTAACCCAGAGCCCAGACCTCTCCGGTGGTTTGAATCAGCCAACGGCTCCGAGGGAGAATGGTGGGCAGAGTCCGCCCACACAGCTTCTAACCTCAGACCCAGGGGAGGCTCAACTGTGAGTCATAACGGACTCACTGGCAGTGAGGCTTTTGAGAACCATTATCGGCAAGTGTAGCTAGAGTTGAGTTCTGTTAGTTGCTGACAGACCTTCCAGGCTGTTCCCTGGAATATTTCTTCTCTCCCAGTTTTACGTCTTACACCAATCCAACCAGTCATGATCCTGATCATTCTTCCAGTTTCCCCCCGTGGAACCTTCTGGCACCCCAAGCTCCCAGTTCCCCTGTCATCTGGGCCACATCTCTTCTTACTACTTGAACTCCCCTCTGATCTTTCAACTCAAATCCCCCACCAGCATTCCCAGCGCAGTCATTCAAGGCAGTTCACAAAAGCGCCAGTAATTTCCATCTGTTCCTCCCTGTTCAAAAGTCCTTCCTGATCCTTCTTTCCCATCAATGGGTCCAAAGTGACCCCATTTGACAAACTGAAACTGGAATCTTCAGTGTTTCCTAGGTCGTAATCTCTTTACAGAAGCAGATCACTAGGTCTTGGCCTTGGGGGCGGGGGGGGGGGCACTGGGGTGGTTCAAACCAGCAATCTTTCAGTTAGCAACTGAGAACTTGACCATTTGCACCCAAACCACAAAGACTTGTTGCCACAAAGTTAGTAGTGCGTGCACGCTCTCTCTCTTTCTCTCTCTCTCATGGGCGCGGGCGCACACACATACACATTTTCTGGAGTTTGGAGGTCTAAAATGAATCCACGCAGTGCTTTCCTCCAAAGGCCCTAAAGGAAAATACATTTTCTGGCTTTGTTCCCACCTCTAGAGTCTGCCCACATTCCTTGGCTCACGGCCCAATCCACCACCAAGTTCAACAATGGCGCCTCTCGGCCATCTCCGTCATCACTTCTCCTCGTCCCTCCTTCTGCTTCTATTCTCACATCGCTTTTTCTGACCTTGCTGTCTCCCTTGGACAGGACATTGATTACATTGACTATAGAAAGAGCCCAAGTGCCACCGTGGTTAAATGTGTTGCTGCTGAATGAAAGAGCAGAGGTTCAAACCCACCAGACTCTCCAAAGAATCAAGACAAAGCAGTCTGCTTCCATGAGAAATCACAGCCTTGGAAACCCTGTGGGCCAAGTGTACTCTGCTGCATAGGGCCACTAGGAGTTGAATGCACACGTAACCACTGCTTTGGGCACACAAAATCATCTCCCATCTCTTAATCCCCACTGTAGGTTAAAGGGGAAGGACAATATTCCGGGTCCAGAGCTGTTGTACGTAGGGTCACTATGAGTCACAGCAGACTCGACAGCACGTAACAATAACAATAAAGCAAAGTACTGAAACCTGAAGGAGGTGTGGGAGCCGAGTGGACAAAAGCCAGAGTTTCCCACTACCACTTGTTTATATATTAAAAGAGGTGGGAGGACAGCTTGATAGTGTTAAATACATCACGGATGGAGAACAGCAATGAAATATGACACGCGGAAAGAATGCAAAGCGAGTTCATTCCTTTTAGCAGAAAGTATGTACATCTGAGGATTTGTGGGCACTTTCTTCCTTCTCTTCTTTTCTTTTTAATTTGGTTTGGTCCAGGAAAGAATTGTAAATAGGCACAGCATATAAATGCTCTCTACATATTCAATGAGGACAAATGAACTTGAGCATGAGGAAATGCTTTTGGAAAGTAGAACATATTATGCAAACAAAAGGGAATGTGAAAATTATTACCCAAAGCCTGGGGATGTTAAACACATCTTCCTCTGGCCCCACCCCCTGCTCTGAGTTTGGTCCTCCACAGAGAGGATCAAGTTTTATTTACCTGTTTTTAAGATGTGGTGCCTTAATTCTTCAATGAGGGGGGATGGGGAAATGTGTATCTTAGAGCAGTGTTACTCAGGAGCCTCAGGTCGATGTAAATCTCTCCAGGAACCTCAAGGCGGTCTGAAGCTGGGCAGATGCAGTTCCGTGTCTGCAGCAGTCTGTGCTCCCACTACGCTTGAGGGAGTTCCTACTCATCCAGACCTTTCAGGAAATCTTCACAGGAAAAGCCTGCCATCATCCCTCCCCCCAGAACCTGCTGATGGATTCGAACCACCGGAGTCACTTGGGCTTTTGCTTAACAGCACAACACACTACACCACCAGCTACACAGAGAAAAATAAGACGGTGGTGCAGACGGCAAACTTGCAGAAGCTGATACAGATTTTGGGGAGCAGTTAGGACTCTTCATGAGGCAGGCAAATGGGAACGTAGAGCTGGATGCAAAGAGGACTCCTGGCGCTGAGGCCTGTGGGAGAGTCTTCCCTCCTTCCTCTCTTACCACCTTCCTGCTCAGAGAAATGGCTGACCATAAACAGCCCGCAACTCGGGAAGCTTATCCCGGACCGTATACAACAATGCTGCTCCCTTCTCGTTGCATCTCACTTGGCCGTTTGCAAAGTGGAAGCAGGTACCCATCTCATTCCACCCTCTCAACTCTCTGTCCCTCGGACACTCTGGATCTTCCTTCCCATGGATCTCCTTTCTCTCCTCCGGGCCGTGGCACTGATAGCTCCCTCTGCCTCGCTGGCTCTCTCAGAGGATGGCACAACCACCGTACCATCTCTTCAGGACTTCATTCATGTGGCAGGTTCCTGGTGAGGCCTTCCCTCACCAGTCTATTCAAAAGTGCCAGCCACTCTTGGTGGCAGGTTAAATATACGTCATGTGCTGAGTCGCAGTCGACTTGACAGCACTTACCAAAAACGAGTTCTAGTGGGCCCAGCAGTAGGCACCTGTGCTGTTAAAGGAAAGGTACAACGTACCAAGTTCAAATCCACCAGAGGCTCTGAGAGAGGAAAATGAGCAATCTCTCAGAAATTCAATGCAGGGTCAGCTGTGAATCAGTTTTGACTCAATGGCAATGAGGTCTGAGTGAGAACCCGCAGTACCTGAAGATACATCGCTCTGGGTGGCAGATGTGATCATACGAAAGATTCTGATTTGGAGAGATTATCCGGGATGATTGGGTTGAGCCCAGTGTAATCACAACTGCCCTTAAGAGAGGGAGTCAAGAAGGTCAATGTCAGAGAAGGAGATGAACTAGAAGCAGAGGCTGGAACGCTGCTCCTTGAGTTGGAGAGGGATTCAGAAGCCAAGATACGAGGGTGGCATCTAGAAGCTGAAAAGCCAAGGCAGTGGATTTTCCCCTGAACTCTCTAGAAGGATCCAGCCTTCAAGCATTTGCCAATAGATTATTATGGAGGGCTTCCTGGAGAAGGTGCTTCTTCAGGGAGACCCGAAGGATGATGTCTAGGTTCTCTAGAAGAGAAACATTAGTGATGTTTATAAGACTGTACATAGAAGGTACTGGAAGGAAATAGTCTGACCAAGTTGACATGTGAATAGGAACTGGAAGTGACAACAGTCGATGAAAGGACAGTCCAGGCAAGAGCTAACAGTGACAGCAAAATCACCAGAGAGGAGAAGGGGCCCGTATTTGTTCAGGAGAGTAAGGTCTGTGTTATGCAAGTGGAGTGAGCCCAGGGGAAGGGGTCTGCGGACAAAGGTGAAGAGGTGGGGATGGACCAGAGTGGATCATTTTTATGTACAGGGATGGGAACCACCAGGGATCGAAGACGGGGCAAATGGAGTTCATTCTTAGACGCTCCCTCCAGCTGCTCTGTGCATCTAGAGAGAAGGTGAGAAGCCCACCAGAAGAGGAGCAGTTCGCTGGAGAGACAAGAAGATGGAACTAAGGCACCAATTCAAGGTCCTGTATGGAGGCAGGTCCATTGAGATGGACATGCTGATGAGCCACATGGGCAGAAGAAGGGGTTCAGGAGACCAAGGCATTGGACTGAGCCCCCAGAACCAAGATGCTTGACCTTCCTGAGGACTCCTGGGTGGAAGAGCTGGTCTCGGGCTCACAACCCAGGCCCAGGAGGACCTTCTCATCCCTGTGGGGCAGGTAGAGGACAGCTGACTAAGAGGCTTTTAGCTCCTCCACCCTCAGGGAAATAGTGTAAGAAAGTCTAAGCACGAGAAGGGTGTGGGCACCCCAAAGTGGGCACGTGTTTCTCACACTTGGGCAGCAATTAGAGCGGGATATGGTGTGTGACCACAGCCAGTTCCCCCAGAGGAGCACGGCTTACCTGGCACATTCCATCCGTCGAAGGCCAGAGGCATTTGCATCTGCTGGGACTCGCCACTCTGGAATCCACTCAGGCTGGCTTGCCAGTGCCAAGAGGTTTACCAGAACGCACAGGGCCAGCTCGCCAACTCTACTGACTAATGTGTGGAAAGAAGGAAAACTCGGAGAAGATGGAACAGATCCTTCTGCCACCTTTCTAATCCTGACCAAGGTGGGATCTTGGCCGGAGTGTCTCAACAAGGCAAGTCTTCAATCAAAGGGACTGTCTCAGGCTTTGAGGACGTTTGAATCTCTCATTTGGCTCAGGTCCAGTAGAGATTGAGAGAGCATGATTTCTAACCCCAGTCAAGCATAACACCAAACACTCCTACTCATTTCCAGTCACTGTATCTTTACTATCATATGCAAGTTTAAAAAAAACAAACCAAACGCATAAACCTGCTAAAGATAATTCAGAAACCACTGGAGCCAAGTACATTGACATGGAACTGCCAGAAATTGAAGATGGACTTAGAAGAGGTTATAGAACGAGGGGTATAATGAACATCAGATGGCTCTTTACAAAAAGCAGAGTACCAGCAAGATGTTGACTTGTGCTTAAGAGACTATGCAAAGACATTCAACTGTGTGGATCATGGTAAATTATGGGTAACATTGAGAAGAATGGGAATTCCAGAACACCTAATTGTGTCCACGCAGCATCTATTTAGAGACCAAGAGGCAGTTGCTTGAGTAGAACTAGGAGATATTTTATGGTTTAAAGCCAAGAAAGGTGTATGTCAACTTTATACCCTTTCTCCATGCTTACTCACTATGTATGTTGAGCAAATAATTCAAGAAACTGGACTATATGAAGAAGAATGTGGCACCAGGATTAGAGAAAGACTCATCAACAACTTATATTATGCAGAAGCTACAACCTTGCTTGCAGAATTTACTGATGAAGCTCAAAGGCTAAGATTACACATCAACATAAAAAAAAGTTAAAATGCTCCCAACTGAACTAGTATGTCTCACTATGGTAAATGGAGAAAAGATTGATATTGTAAAGGATTTCTTTTTATGTAGTTACTCAATCAACATCCCTGGAGATAGCAGTCAAAAAATCAAGATATATTGCACAGGGAAAATCTGTCAAGGACCTCTTTAAAGTACTAAAGAGCAAGGATATCAGTTTAAAGATCAAGGTGCACCTGAGCCAAACTAACTTATGTGTAATTGCTTCGTATGCATGTGAAAGTTGGACAATGGATAAGGAAGACTGAAGGAGAAGAGATGCCTGGAATTGTGAGGTTAAAGGAGAAAAGTGGATATAGCACAGAGTGCTAAAAAAAAAAAAGAATCTGCCTTGGAGGAAGTGCAGTCAGAGTGCTTCTTAGAGGGAAAGATGGTGAGACTTTGCCTCTCATAATGTGGGCCTGTAATCCAGAGGGGTCATGAGAAGCTCAGCCAAAGCGAGGAAGACTTTCAATAATATAGACGGACACAGTGACTGCACAGTGGGCTTGTGCCTGATGGGGATTCTGAGGCTGGCGAAGGAGGAGGGGCAGGGCTTTGTTCTGTCATGCATCTTACTGTGAGTCAGCACGGACCTGAAGGCACCTAAGAACAACACCTACAGAGCTTGTCTGTGTGTCTAATTCCCAACACATCTCAGAACTTTGGTGGGTGAACGACGCCACCCGCGGTGATACTGGTGCCTGGATGAGGCCCCTGACGACGGTGCTGAGCCAGTTAGCTCCGTCGGCGATGCCTGCAAATATTCCATTACTGACCTGCCGCATCTTGAAGGAAAGGGGATGCTGTTTGCTGAGCATTCAGCCCTGCAGACACAGACAGTTATGACAGAATGTGAGAAAACAGCCAAAGGGCCGCGTGCATCGAGTCACCCAGGCAAGAAGCATGACAGAGCGAGCACGCCAGGCCCAGTGCCAGTGGAGGTGACACAACGAAGAGTAGAGACACCATCCCTGGGCGCAAGGCAACATAAACAAACAGCATTATCACCCACCGTGGTGAGAGGGATGACAGCACAGTGATCAGGCAGGTTCCCAACTGCAGGTTCTGACTCACCCATTTGTGTGTGGTTCCGTGAGCTGGAACATCGTGAAGGGTATGTTTATGTGGAAACTGAGGGGAGTGAGATGAGACGGGGTGGAGTGGAATGGAGCAGTGGTTGTCATGTGCCATCAAGTTGACCACAACTCATAGTTGCCCTATGAACAACAGCTCAGAACCTTGCCTTATTTTTTGCCCCAACAGAAAATAGAATAGAATATACCAACATGAAGGAGCACTGATGACCTAGTGGCAAGAAACTGCGCTGTAATCCCAAAGACACTCAGTTCAAATCCACCAGCTGCTCTGCGGGAGAAGGATGGTCAGTCTCCTTCTGTGCAATTTATTGCCTCTGAAAACCCACTGGAGGGTCAGCTACGGGTTAGTTCTGACTCCACGATATACAACAACAAGAAGGTCAACATGCATCCCAGATGGTAAAAGTAAATATTGTTTTCTTAATATCTTGTTTCACATTATAAACATGTTTAAAATATCTGGTAATAGAAAGCATTTTTTTTAACCTAGTGTCAAGTTCAAGAAAGTTTCAGAAGCAGTGTGTGTGACACGGTATCTTGAATGGGCCCATAGCACAGAAAGCAATCATAAAGACTAATCTAGTGATTCTGAGTAAAGTGGACTCTGGTTCATAGAAATGTGAAAGGTGGTGTCAGAGAACATGTCCTTGGCAATGAACCTTCAAAGCTGTCATGGGATGACGGGTCAGGAATGGAAAACTGGCTTCGGGTTTTGTGGGTTGTTTTGTTTTGGTTTGGTATTTTTTTTTTCAATAATTTGCAACCACAGAGGAACTCACTCGTTCACCGCCATCCAGTCGGTTCTGATCGGTCACGACCCTCCACTGGGCTTTCAAGGCTGCACATCACAACAGGAAGGAGTTTGTCCATATTTCTCCCTCAGAACCTCTGGTGTGTCTGCAGCAGCGGAAATGTGCAGCCTCTGGGTTCGCTGACAGCTCTGCGCGCCCTGCCACCCGAGCCCCCTGCAGAGGAGACAACATGTGTGAGTATGTTCTTTTGTCCATCAGCTTGGACAATTCTCCCCAACACCCTCGGGGACGTGGGACAGGATTGTCTCTCTCTCTTTGCACAAGTAGGAAGTGGAGGCTTAGCAAGGCAGCGTGAGTCCCACAGCTCACCCTGCTGAGAGGAAAGAGATCAGAACTCAGCCCTGAAGCCGAGACTCCAGAGCTGAAGGGGTTGCTTCTCAGGTCAGGGTCTCTGCTGACTCCCACAGAGCATCATCGTCATCTGAGATGTGAGTTGAGAGGCTCCATGAGGTTTTGAAGACACCTTCTCCTTCTAAGACTTTGTGGGTGCGAACTCACACATTCTCAGAGGAGAGCCTCTAAATGTGACTACTAACACTTTTCTTTAATGCTATTGTCTCCATCCTAAGGTCATCCTCTGGCAAAGGAAGCAAATTGTACAGGTTTATTCCACCAGCAAGTGGCCCCATTACTCCTCAGACTATAAGAGCCCAAAACACACAGTTGGGATTTCTTCCTGAAGGACAAAAGTCAGATAAAATGGGGTGTTTTAAATCCTGGCCCAGCTGAGGTGGGGTGGGGCAAAGGGAGTGGTTTTCCCATATTTACATTCAATTCCCCCAGGCACAGGAGTGGGAAAGTGATGTCACCTTTCCACATGCCTCCACCCATCCAAGCAACCATCTAAGGCGACAAAGGCCAGGATTTGTTGAATGCAAAGTGTCACAGAGATTTGAGTCCACTGGGAGATGAGGGTGCATCCCCATAGTCAATGCATGGCTCTGGCTCCCCACCCTTGCCCATTTCGTCTATAAAGGTGGGTGTGCTGGGGTGACAGCTGTGGAGGTTTGTTCCGTCATGCAGAGAGGCCAGGCCATGACCTTCCCTCAACATACAGATGCTGATCTGTGCCAGGTACAATTGTGGGCACTGGTGATGCAGTGTGGTCAAAGGCCCTTGTCTTCCTGGATCTCACACACAGGCAAGAGGTAGACAGAAAACAAGACATCAAAGTAATCAAACCCAATGCCCCAACACAAAACCATCTCTAACTTAACAAAGACACAAATCATCAGTAATAAAAGGGACAGATGATGTGAATTGACATTTCACCAAAGATATTCAAATGGCCACCAGACATAGGAAAAGATGTTGTTATTAGCTGTCAGAGAGATGTGAGTCAAACCATAAGGGAATGTCATTTCTCTCCAAATAGAATGATTAAGATAAGCACAGACAAACAAACAGAAAATAACAAATGCTGGTGAAGATATGAAAAAAACTGGAACCTTTTATCTATTGCTTGTGGGGACGGAAAACAGTGACCATCCCTGTTAACAGCAGTCAAGAAATGAAAAGATGTGTTGCATTGGAAAAATCCACTGCTATGGACCTCTCCAAAGTGCTAAAGAGCAAGGATGATAGTTTAAAGACTAAGGTGCATCCGATCCAAGCCATGGCCTTTTCAATGACTTGCTGTGCATCTGAAAATTGAACAGCAAATAAGGATGACAGAAGAATTGATGCCTTTAAAATGTAGTGTTGGAGAGGAGCACTGAATTTCCCATAGGCTGCCAAAAGAACAAACAGATATGTCTTAGAAAAGTGAAATCAGAGTGCTTCTTGGAGGCAAGGATAGCAAAGCTTTGTCTTGCATACTTTGGACATGTTGCTAGGAGGGGCTGTTCCTTGGACAGGGATATCATGCTTGGAAAGGTGGAGGGGCAGTGAAGGGGTAGGAAGCCCCTTACCAAGATGATTGACACAGTGACTGCCACAATAGGCTTGAGTGTGGCAGAGATTGTGAGGATGGCACAGGATAGGACAGAGTCCAGTCTGTTGTTCACAGAGCCGTACTCAACTTGATGGCACCTAACCACAGCATCAACACTGCCATCCAGTCCATTTTCCACGCAGTGTCTCCCCAGCTCCAGCCTAACTTCATGCTCAAACACGTGCACTCACAACTCACACTCACAACACCTGCCAATGTTGTGTCCCCCTGCCTCCCCTAACAGCGCAGCACTAAAACCATGGACAGTGGATCTGGGTGAATTAACGTGCGCGCTCTCGGACGCCCTGAGGTTTTTCAACTCAGGAGCACGTCTCAGGCTGGGTTGCCATGGAGAGCAGGTGGCCTGATGCCAGGCTCCTCGCAGGACGTGCAGGTCACTTAGAGCTCAAGGGCGGGGCCAGCATGGACTGCTCTGCAGGGGACAGTGTAGTGACCCTGACATGAGAGTGTGTGTGTTTTTATTAGTGCATGGGTGTGTATGTGTGTATGTGTGAATATATGTGAGTGTGTCATTGGTGTTTGTTGGTGTATGAATGTGTATGTGCATGCATGCTTGAGTGTGTGCATGTGTGTGAGTGTATCTGTTTGTGGTTGTGCGTGTTTGTATGTGAGCACACATGCTTATTAGCATATGTGTGAGCACATGTGCTTATTAATATGTGCTTATGCTTGTTGCTATGTGTGCATGAGCTAGTGTGTAAGTGTGTTAGCATATAGGAGTGTGACTACGTGTGTGTGAGTGTGGGGGTGTATATCTGCCTGGGTGTCTGCACACACGTGTATAAGCTTGCCCGCACGAAACCGTGTTGTATGGGGAAACCGCAGCTTTCTGTTTACATGCAACGTTTTCTAGTCCTCCATGCGACGTACTCTGCTATTTCATAGGCTCTTCTGTGCCTGCTCTGCTGGCATTTTGAAGTGCTGGTCTCGACCCTCTGCATTGATTTCAAGATCCACTAATGCATCACAGGCTGTCATTTGATCTGCTCCACTGCAGGGAACAGCTCATCATAGATCTGTTTGATCCAGATGCCATTTACCCTTCACGGTGGGGCATGTTAACCAGGAGATGTGCCTTTTCTCAAATAGGGCCATGGCAGGAGTTCGTCTGTGCCTATTTGAATCATGGGACAAGACATATGGCAGTATTCAAGGTTTGCTGATATTACAGCTAAGCTGTATGTGCATACGTGCGTGCATGTGTGCGTGCGTGTCTGTGTGTGTATGTGTAACTATTGCTCTGTTTGGGGTGGGTACTCAGACAGGACTCTCCACCCAAGGCCACTTAGCCTGGGAGTTGTGCCACCCCAGCAGAGAACAGGCCCGCAGAACAACAGGCACAATGGGTGGGTTCAAGCCAATGATCTTCGAGGTTAGCTGTCTGTCAGGCACGAACTGGTTGCGCCACCCAGGAACCTATCCAAAGACTGTTTGCTGTCGTGTGCTGTCAACTTCATCCTAACTCACAGCGACCCTACAGGACAGAGTGAAACTACCCCCGGAGGATTCCCAAGGCTCCAATGTTCACCGAAACAGAGTGTTTTGTCTTTCTCCCATGGAGCAGTTGGGGGTTTCAAACCATCAGCCTTTAGGCTAGCAGCTGAGCAATTAACCACTGTACCACTAGGGATCTTTTAGCCAAAGACTTAACTAAAACACTCACTTTCTTACTAGTTATCCTGCTATTTATACAATAATGGTCTTATGCAGCATTTGACCTTATGAGGCTGTCAGTATCCGTTTACTCAGCATTATGGTATTTTACATTATTGTAAAAATAGAAGGATGACTAGTAACATGTGGATAAAAGTCCAAAAGGTGAAGGGGAGGGATGGGAAGGAGGGAGAAGGGTAGAGAAGAAAGGAAATCACTAGGTTAACAGAGTTTGGCGAGCAGAGAGAGGGGTGTGAAGGAATTAGGAAAGATACAATGGGGTCCTGAAAAGAGGGGACAAAAGTAGGCATTAGATCAATGGTGATTAATTTCATAAAACACATGAGTAATCATTTGCAACATGTGAATGTAGGAACGCAAAACATGATATACGAGTAATATTCATGGTATCCAAATTTTTAGGTAAATCAATATCAAATAAAAATAAAGTGGAGAGGGTAGGAGCAGAGGGGTGAGGATGGGTAGGGAGGTAATCATAGGGTCGCACAATTTGATGGGTAGAGAAAGAGGGAGGTAAAGGAAATGGGAAAGATTCGGTGTGAAAAACAATGTATACGAACTTTGTGAGTGGATCAGTACAAAGTAAAAATATTATTAAAAAAATAAAGTGGATAAAAGAAAAAATAATTAAGTGGAGAAGAAAAAACGAACAGCAAAACACCAAGTTAATTCTGACTCGTGGCAACCCCACAGAACTACAGAACCCAGAGTAGAAGGCGACGATATAGAGCCCAGAGCAGAGCTGCCTCACAGGGTTTCCACACTTTACAGATGTTAACTGCCTTTTCTGTATCCCATGACTGGTCAGTAGATTCATGACACCACCGCTTTGGCCTGCCGCTGAATGCCCAGCCATTACACCACTATGGCTCCTTATCCAAACATTACCACCACACGTACAGGCAGCTTCCAACTCCTCACAACCCTCCGTCCGGCTTCCAGGCTGTAAATCACAACAGCAGGAGACAGCACAGCTTTCTCCCGTGAACTGGCTCCGGGATTCAAACTGCCAACCTCTTGGTTACCAGCTCAGTACAGTACGTGCTCCATGGTCATGGTTCTTGAGTCAAATGCTAGGGGCTCCTCTATGTGTATTGTAAGACTTGAGGAACGATACATCTTTAATCCCCATGGTAACCACTTTTCCCTAGAGTCTCATCATCAAAGCATCCCTCTCCACCCCAGTCAGGCTTCACCTAAAACTCAGAAATCAACGTCACCAAGAGGGAACTTGATGCCAGCCTGCTTTCAAATGTTTGATCATTCTATTAAGGTCCTATTACGATTTGTGATCTGAGATGACTTCTTTGGTTTCTACCTAGCTCACTGTCTTTTAAATTATTTTCTTTGGCTTTTCTACGACCAAGACTGGAGAGCTATACTAATTGTCCCCAATAAAAGAGAGTGTGATCTCCATGAAAGGCCATGAATAGCCATGAACTTAAACTAATGTTCTCAAGTGTTATGTTAGTGTGGGTACAGTGGCTGGGAATAGCTAGACTTCTTTTATTTCATATTGATTTGTTTACAAAGTTCGTATACATTGTGTTGCACATGTTATGATTCCAAATACAATATATGCGTTGGAATCTCTAAAATCTTGCCACTAAAAATGTAACGAACAGAATGAAGGCTGCATAGTGGAGTGGACTTGGGGGGAGGGATTGCATAACAATGAAAGAATTTTTCCTTTACTTTTCAAAGAGAAGAGTGAACTGCAGGGGAGGGGCAGGCAGGAAGAAAAGTACAACAATGAATGAATGGAAATCCACAATCTCTGTAAATGTTCATGAAAACTAATAATAATAAAAAATAATAATATATAAAGAGAGGAGTTGTGATTGGGTTCCATCAGGTTGACTCATCAGGACCCATGGGACAGAGTAGAACAACCCATTGGGTTTGCTTGGTTATAATAGCTACCAAACAAGCAAGCAATCCAAACCCACTGCCTTGACTTGATTTCAACTCATGGTGACCCTCCATCGGCTTTCTGAGCTGCAAATCTTTATAAAGGCAGATTACTTTTCTCCAGAGAAGTGGCTGAGGATTTGAACTACCAGCCTTCTGGTTAGCAGCCCAAAAGACTCCACAACCAGGGCTCCTTAGAAGCAGCTGAAAACACCTTAAAAAGGCCAGAGTCATCATATCCAGCTCATCTAATTTCTAGACATTACTAATCAACCCCTATCATATGTTCACAGCAATCAGACTAATATTACCATCAATGCAATGTTGTGACAGGTACAGGGACTCTAAAAAGAGGCCAAGCCCGTCTATAAAAGGACTATCCTCCGAAACCACTTTTCTGAGAAAGGGCTAACATATCTGAAGGTGCAGGCAACTCTTATAGCTTCTCATTCCAATAGATTCACATGTGAAGTGAGTTGTCAATGAATGTCACTCACTCACTCATAGCCCGCCAGTCGGAACCAATTCATAGCTGACCCTGCATTGGGTTTTTAGGGCTATAAATTACATGGCCAATTATATCAGTCTAACGAATAAGGTGCACCATGGCCAGGTGATCAAGCCATGGTCTTTGTAATTATTTTCCTACGCATCAGAGAACTGGACAATGATCAAGGATGATAGAAGAGGTGCTGATGATCTTTGACTTATGGTGCTGAAAAAAGAGTATTGAACGTACCATGGACTGCCGAAAAAACTAACAAGTTTGTCCTGGAGAGGATGGAACCAAGCTGCTCTTTGGAGGCAAAGATTTTGAGACTGTCTCACATGCTTTGGGAATGTAGCCAGGAGGACCCAGTCTTTGAGGGCCAGCACTGGAGAGGACCCTGGATAAGGTGGATTTACACAGTAACTTGGGTAATAGAGGCAGGTGTGTAAGAAACAGTGAGATTGGCTCAGGACAGAGCAGGGTTCAGCGCCGCTGTGCATAGGGTCACTATGAGTTTGTAGGTGACTTGATGACGCTTAACAACGACAAATTACATAGGAAGAGACTGCCCGTCTTTCTCCTGAAGAGAACACAACACAGAGGCACCAATTTCAAAAGCCTTTAAAATAGGGGAAACCTTAAAAGGCAACTTTTTAAAACCATGAATCTCATTACCCAAAGATAAGCAGCATTAATATTTTGGCGAATCACATTTCTGGTTTTATCTATACATACACAGATACACACACTCATATGTGCACAAATATTTTTGCTTTACTAAATATAATAGTGGTTAATTTTCATGAGGACTATTTTATTTCTACATCAATAATTGTGTACCTATCATTTTTAGTGTCAGCATGCGCGGATGTATTACACGTACTTTAGTAATGCAGTAAATTAATTTTCTGGGTTTTATCATATTAGGGTTTGGTTCCATGGCATCAAGTAAAATTTTTTTTAATTTATCATTTTTTGTGTGTGTGCTATCAAATTGGATCTGACTGGTACAGGAGGAGATTGCCCCTTCTTCTCCAGCAGAGCATCTGGTGGATTCAAACCCCTTACCTCTGGGATTGCAGTACAGCTTCTTGCCACTAGACCACCAGAACTCCCTGTGCATCAAATAAAATTTTAACTTTAGCTAAGAGAGAACGTTATTTCTCATGAAAACCAAGGTTCAATGGTTGGGGAGAAGGACTAAGACTCGTCCAAAATTGTTAAGAATCATGAGTTCCTCTCAACAGAAATTCTGCCATTACTAAGATAGGAACCTAATTCTCATGGTCTAAGAGAGCAGAGTTCCAGACATTGCATCCATGTGCCATGAAGCAGGACAGAGGAAGGAATGAACTGGAAATGATACACAGGCCAGGACAGCTGTCATTTTAAGGCCTCCTAAATCCAGCTCTTAGTATTTTCACTACATCCTGTAAGTCAGAACATGATCACATGGTACAGGTAGTGCAAGGGAGTCTGGGAAAATGTGTGGAAGCTGATTATGGAAGAAACGGGAGAGGCAGAGGCAGGACTGAAGACCAACAGGCACTCAAGCTCTTCTATTTCTTTTTTCTTCTAAAAATCCTTAAAGAAAGACAGCTTGGCACATTTTTCTGAATATTTCCTGGGATAAACTCCTATAAATTAAATTCAGGGCCAAGTAAAGTGCATTTTTACTTGGCAGGTGCTGCATATTCCCAAATTGCCTTCCAGAAAGACTGTCCCAGTTGAACTCACCCCAGAGATGGGATTTGAGTCATTGACAAGTTTCTCCACCCAACTTCCCTTTACTCCACCCTCAGTTTTATTAGGCTTACAAATCTTTTTAAAACCTGGGCTTCCCAGATCATAATCTTGGCATTGAATATGTGTTTTTCTCTCGGGTTCTTTCGCATGTCAGTAGATCAGCCTGTGCACGAGTCCAGCCAGCACCTTGAGAAGAAACATTCCTTTCAGAACTGCCAAGGATCGGTATCACTAACATGCAGAGATTTGAAACTGCAGTGGAAGGGAGGAGGAGAAAGAGATCTCATTACGCTTGGTGGTCGTTATGCACCATTGAGTTGGAATCGACTCATAGCTGACCTGCTAATGGATTTTCAGAGAGAGTAAAACACATAGGAGGAAATGGCCCATCTACTTCCCATGGACCAGCTGGCAAGTTTGAACCAAGTTCCTTTGGGTTGGCAGTGCAATTCCTTACCACTAAGCCACCAGAGAACTGAAATGTTAACACACTAGAAAATTTACCCCCTAACATACAAGGTTTAGTACAATGCATCACACAAAAGATGGATCCCTTGTAATCATTTACGAATGGAAAAGGAGTGAGTGACTTAAAACATTAGGGAAATAATCTTTTAGGCAGAGATAAAAGCAAGTGTAAAGGCCCCGTGGCAGAAATGTGCTTGTTTGAAGAACAGAAAGACCAGTGTGGTTGGAGTGAGAAGAGCAAGCAGCCTCCACTCTGCTTTTCTCACCTGTAAAGGCCTTTGATCTGATCACACATCCTTCCAGAATGAAGCCCTCTAGTTTTCTCCAGAGAGCACTCACCAGTCACAGGAGATGCAGCCAGGAGAGCTGCACCATCTGATCAAAGCAGGCCAAGAGCAAGAAAGACATCCAATGTTAATGCTCTGACGTTCTGCATGGTTGTTATAGCAGTTGCTGTTTCTCATCCTGACTAACACAGAGACACGTGGTGGAGTGCTTGGACTGAAAAGCCTGTGGGAGTTTGGGGAGGTGATACCTGGGAAAATTGCTCAGTGGATTTCCTTCCTTCCTCAGGGCCACGCAGCAGGCCACATATACTCTGAGTCCAATTCAGCAAATACTTGCTGGGCAGCTATGACAGGGACTGGTACCACTGCAGCTGTTGATCTGAAAATAAACCTTATACTGCCCGCCTGGAGTGGACAGTCTGTCCAGGGCAAGAGATTCCTCCACAGTCAGAGCGCACTTACTGAGGACAAGGGCTTAGGGACACTGGTCCATCCCTCTCACCTGGAGCAGCTTACACTAAAGCTATTCATGTTGCTCGCATGAAGCTGAGGGTTCCAGCTCCTGTGATGCCCCAGTTCTCCTTGGCTGTGCAGATCCAGCCACCTGCATCAAGCGGATGACTCATTCTTTCACTGAATCGCGACACTGGACGACATCCCAGGGGTGTGGGTCCTGAAAAGTCTGTGAGCACTGGGCCAGTAGTCCAGTGACCAAGGTGCATCTAATCCCTCTCGGGCCGCCCAAATCCCATCACCCCTTAGGTCTCAGGTGCTGTCTGATAGACAAGGAGGTTGGCCAGGTGACCTTCATCTCAGGTTCCCACCAGGATCTATTCCAACAGCCATGTCTCCTTATTTGCTCAGGATGAATGTCGTGTCCCCCCTGAGGCTGGGGCTGGGGCTTCTACTTCCAAGACCCCCTCTGTTCAGTGCCTCTTGTCCTTCCTTCAACATCCAGCCTGAACACGGTGTCCCACAGCCTCAGCACCCCTGCTTGCCCTAGGACAGGCTCGCCTGAGGTAGACATCCCGGATGGTTCTCCCACACATCACACACTACAAGACACTGGAAACCAAAGAAGCTTCCAGAACTTCTGGAGCCTCATGGGTGAGCACCATGGAGGCCTGCAGGGTCAGTGGGATAGGTGGGGCAGGGCTAGGGGTCATTCAGGCCTTGGCATCTTGTCATCAGGCTTGTGGCCCCTGTCCCTTCTCCCTGGAATCTCCCACCGTGTGTCCCCCTGTTCTGACCTGGGGTGGGGGGTGAGCAGGGTTTCCTTGCTGCTCTCCCAGGGGTACAGTAGGGTGGGAAGCACTGCCCCATGGGGAGGGGAGATCATGGATGTGTATTAAACATGAGTGTTAGCAAGGTTGAGAGCTGGAGTTCCCCTGGGGCTCAGAATTGCTCCATGAATAATGATCCCTCCACATATCCAATTAAACCCTAATCAGATCTGTTTCCATGGGAACACTGGTCTTGGGGGGCTTGGATTGCCTGTCATTTGTGGGTGCCATCTCCTGCATCAGCTTCATGAAATGAGTCAGCACTCCCACGACTCCTTCCTCCAAGCCCCAGTTAACTCACCCCACATCCAGCAGGCCCCATGGTATGTTGTCTCTTCGCCCCCATAGCACAGCTGGGTGAGGCTGGGGTTTTAATCAGAACAGCAAATTGCAAACGCGGAGGAGCCAGGCTGTGCGGGGACACTTGTGTTGACCAAGTCCCCTGTGAGTTCAATCATTTAATACCCGAAATGGAAAAATCCCCCCTAATCTTCCTTCTGAATGAGCCATGAAATAGGCTCTGGGAGCCACCTCGAGTGTGAAGAGGTGACAGGGCTTGGCATCAAGACTGGCTGATGATCAGAGGATGGAATCCACAGGAAATGGGCTGGGAGCCCTGTCACGGGGCACAGGAGTGCCCACTGAGTCTGCATGGCCCCCTAGTCCACAAGTGAGGGGAGGAGCCTGGCTCCTGAGACAGGCTGACTGGCATGACCACTGGGAACACCCAGGGACCAAATCAACTTTGAGTCTTCAAATAAACTCACATCTCCAAGGAATTCTTCCTAAATCACCAAGTCTTCACCCCTATCTCTGACCCCAGGAAGCTTTCTATTGTTTATACCATGTATTTGGTTAATTACCAAATTAACAGGTAGGTGCCTGGTCACCTATCTGTTCAGGCAATCAGCTGCTCAGATGGTTAAGCACTCTGCTAATGGAAAGGTTTTGGTTCGAGCCCACCCGTGGCGGCTCCAGAGAAAGGCCTGCTCATCTGCTTTGGTAAAGACTACCGTCTAGAGAAGCCTTCGGAGCAGTTCTCCTCTGTCTGTGCGTCAGCGTGGACTCAGTGACTCCTAACAAGAACAACTTCCAAGTTTAATTATTTAGCTGACTACGCTGTCTGTCCAAAGACTGGTGGTGAATCTACCAGCTGTTCCAGGAGAGAAAGATGGGCTATCTTCTCCCACGGCAGATTAATGCTCCTGAAAACCCACTGGAGGGTCAGCTATGAGTCGGTTCCAACTCTACAGTGCATAGCAACAGTCAACACTGATAATTTAAGAGATCGCAAATGAATTGTTAATTGCTTCTGTGTTTCGTTGACTATGCAAAGGCATTTGACTATGTGGATTGTAATAAATTGTATCTAACCTAGAAAAGAATGAGAAGTCCAGAACACCTGATTGTGCTCACGCAAAACCTATACTTGGACCGGGACACAGTCATCAGAACAGATCAAGAAAACACTGTATAGGTTCAAAATCGGGAAAGGAGGGCATCAGGGATGTGTCCTGTCTCCATACCATTTCAATCTGTGTGTGGAACAGAGTTTTGGGAGGCTGGGCTTTATGAGGAGAAATGTGGCATCAGACTTGGAGGAAGACTCATCAACAACCTGCAATACACAGACAACACAACCGTGCTTGCCAAAACTGAGGATCTGAAGCACATAGAAGGTCAAGGACTGCATTCTTCAATGTGAGTTAAAGTTCAACATCAAGAAAACAAAGATTCTAACCACTAGGTCAATTGGCAGCCCCATTATAGATGGAGAGGAAATTGACGTTGTTGACAGTTTTGGCTTACTTGGCTCCATAATCAACACTCTTGGCATGAGCAGTCAGGAAAAAGGCAAAAATTTTTGCATTGGGAAAATCTGGCAGGGATCTCTCCAGAGCACTAAAGAGCAATGATATCAGTCTGGAGACCAAGGTGTTCCTGATCTAGCCCATGGTCTTTGCAATTACTTGCTAAACATCAGACAGCTGGATAAATGATTAAGGACGTCAGAAGGATTGATGCCTTTGAGTTGTGGTACTGGAAGAGCGTGTTGAATAGTCCAGGGATGGCCAAGATAATAAACAGGTTTGTCCTGGAGAGAATGAAATCCTCCAAATTGCTCCTTGGAAGCAGAGACATTGAAGCTCTACCTCACATACTTTGGGTGTGTTGCCAGGAAGAACCAGTCCTGAGAGAAGGAAGGACATCATACTTGGAAGGGTGGAGAGTCAGCAGAGGACAGAAGACCTCAGATGAGATAGATGGACACAGCAACTGAGGTAATGGGGTTAAGATGTATTGGAAACAGTGAGACTGGCTCAGAATAGGACAGAGATTAGCACTATTGTGGATAGGGTCTCTATGAGTCACAGGCAACTCGGAGGTACATAACAACAATAAAATAAAGCTTTAAAATCACTTAAAGCTGTCCATGCCTTTTAGCAGGCCCTCTGGTGGCACAGTGCTAATATACTGTGCTGCTAACTAAAGTTCAGTGGTTCAAACCCAACAGCTGCTTTGTGGAACAAAGGTGGGCAATCTCCTCACTTTAAAATCCACAGCCTGGTAAACCCGGGGGAAGGTTGCTCACTGCAGGGGATAAATTTCAAGTCCAGAACTGGAGGGTCCCCTGCTGCAAAAGCCAAACCCTCAAAGTACATGCCTACTGCCTTCTAGATCCTTCCACAGGTCTCAGTGAGGGCCCAGCAGACTCCCCACCTTGAATCCACTGATGGATCTCCTTAGGTTTCCTTTTGCTTGAGGTTTGGTGTCAAGGAAAACACAGGGACGCCAGGTGTCAGATTTCACCTTCATCGGATTAAGATCTCTGTTTACTGTATTCTTTGAGGGGTCCCACTGGGAACACCACCAGGACTGAGAGGCGCATGTGCACTGTTGCTGGGTCAAGGTCATGGCTCAATCATGGGATTTCAAGCCCAGGGTGGCCAGGCTTCTAGAGACGAGGCCCCTGGTGGCAGATGGCAGAGAGAGCTGACAATGGGAGGGGCTTCTCTGTAGGTCTCTCTTTGGTTTTGTTTGACAGCAGGGGATGCTCACACCTCCCTCACATTTACACTCAAGGGAAACTGAGTCACTGGGGAATCGTGGTGAAAGAACGGCTATAGGTTTAGTGTAAAAGCACCTCTGACCCCTCAGGCTGAAAGGCCTCTCGCAGACTCTTCTGGAACCTAAAGGGGAAAGCTGGCTCCCGGTGAAGGCCATTCGCCCTTCAGAGCCCCAATTACCTGCTGCGTGACAATCACCCACAATGGAGAAGATGGATTGGATACAGCTGAGTTGGAAGCTCAAGATTAATTTTCTATTTAAAATGACACTTAAGGCTGTCTTGATGGATTTTAAATGTTGTCAAGCGCGTTTCAAAGTAGGATTGATTCTTTATTGCTCTTCAATCGTCAGGGGAAGAGAAATGATCTTTACAAGACTCTGGAGGAAGTGACTGAGCTCAGAGGCCTCTTTTCCCACCCACCTTCGCAAGCCCCAGCCCTTTCTGGTGAGCACAGAAAAGACACATTCTCTTTAAGCGTTGCCTGGTGTTTCAAAGTGAATTAAGGGTCCTGTCTAAACATGAAGCAATGAGAATTGAGGGGGAAACAAATATTGTTGAGAAATGTGCATTCCCTGCTCTGGGCTAGGATATCCAGCTTCCAGGCCTGTCATAGCTCGTCCAGGAAACATATAAGGCAGAGTAGCTACACACCCACCACCAGCACTGAGACTGCAGTGGGTCCTTGTGCTCATACTCTGTGCTTTATACTAGGTGTCCATGAAGATGGGATGCTTACGGGCTCCCACACTGCCTGGCAGGTGCTCCGTGACATCACTCACTGTGCCAGCCTTCTGAGAAGAGAGCTCAGATCTCCTGGTTATTTTCACATAGAGAACACTATCACGGTAGATGGGGAAAAGATTGACATTGTGAGTGATTTTTGTCTTACTTGGATCCACAATCAGCTCCCTTAGTGCTAACAGTCAGGAGATCAGGAGACCAATTTCATGAGGAAAGTGCACCTCTCCAAATACTGAGGGAGTAATGATGTTAGTTTGAAGACTAAGGTGTGCCTGATTCAGGCCAATGTCTTTCAATCACTTGCTATGCCTCTGAGAGCTAGACAATGATAAGGATGACAAGAGAAAAGTGGATGCTTTTGAGTTACGGTATTGGAGAAGAGTACCGAATATCCCACGGACTGCCAAAAGAACAAGCAGATATATTCCAAGCAGAATCTTCCTTGGAAGCGCGGATGGCAAAGTTTCACCTCACATACTTTGTACATGTTGCTAGGAGAAGCTAGGGATGTCATGATTGGAAAGATGGAGGGTCAGCAAAAGCAGGGAAGCCCCTCAATGAGATGGACTGACCCGGTGACTCCAACACTGGTGTATCAGAGATGATGAGGATGGCCCAGGATTGCACAGGGTTCAGATCTGTTGTTCATAGGATGACTACAAGTCGTACTTGACTCAATGGCACCTAACAACACCCAGAACACTGACAATCTACCTAGCTCCCTCTCAAAGACCTCCAGTCCTCTGAACATCTGGGAATATATCTTTATTGTGTTTCGGCTTAACAACTCAGCTCATTGCTAGTGAGTCCAGTGGGTTTTCGGAGGTGGTAAATCTCATGGGATAAGACAGCCCGTTTTTCTCCTGTGGTGTTGCAGCCGGATTAGCAGCACAGCTCGTCAGGACTAGGAAACCAGAGATCCCAACAGGTTGAGGACTTTGCAGATGCCGATAAGTCCTGCTTGTTTTTCCTTCCTGTTATTCTCTGCCCGCTCTCAGATAATCCCAGAATCAGTCATCAGTTGTCACGGTGATGCTGCATCATGACCCACCCCAAACTCGACAGCTTATAACAGAGCCCCGAGCACGAGGACAGAAGCTCTGTCACAAGCTGTCGAGTCTGGGGTGGGTCATGATGCAGCATTCTGGATCCAGCTCATGACAGACCACGGGCCCCGGAACCAAGCCACATGGCTCATGCAAGGCTTCTGCTCACATTACGGGATCCATGGTGGTGTGAAAGGTAAACTGCTCAGCTGTTAAACAAATGGTGGGAGGTTCAAGTCATGAAGGGACATCGTAGAGGAAATATCTAGTGATTTGCTTCCAAAACTCCGCCAGGAAAAGCTCTATGGAATCCAGCTGTATTCTGATACACATGGTGTCGGCGTGAGTTGAACTCAACTGCAGTGTGCTGGCTCACAGTGGACCCATTCCTGTTCTGCTGGGCAAACCAAGTGTCATGGTAAGGCTTGTGGAAGTAACACCTGTTTGTTGAACAATAACTTTCATTTTCACGCCTCTGCAAATCCTGAAGTCAGATTGTTAACCAAACGTTCAGTGGCTCGAATCCACCAGTCACTATGAGGAATAAATATTGACAGTCTCTACCAGTAAAGATTTACAACCTTGAAAAGCTGATGGAGAGTCATTCTGAGTTAGAATAGATTCGATGGCAGGGTGCTCCCTCTTAGGGGTGTCTGGAGATCTGCTGGGGTAGCTTCCCTCTCTCCTTCTCTGCCTCTTCTGTTACATCAATGCAGGTCGCAGGTAGGACAACAGAGCAAACGTGTGGGACTCAGTTTTGAACAAACTTTAACAATCTTCCCTGTGAAAAAGATGACTCCAGTACAAAAAAGGACGTCATGTTTGGGAAAGTAGAGAGTCAACACAAAATAGGAAGGTCCTCAATGAGACGTACTGACACAGTGGCCACCCCCGTGGGCTCACGCACAGCTACAGTCATGAGGATGGGACAGAAGTGGGCAGGGTTTCATTCTTTGGTGTGTAGCATCACGATGAGATGGAACGACTTGAAGGTACCTACCAACTGTGCCAATGACTGAGAATAATAAACGGCTTTAGAGGAGAATGGTGCCAATGATTGAGAAAAATGAAGGGCTTTCGAGGGAAAGATGCTCTCAACTGTCGCTGTCTGTTCACCAGCAACCAAAAGCAACACCCTCATGGGAGTAAGCACAACGGAGACACACCACTCCAGGAGAGGATCAGAGAGTCAATCCGGCTCAATTTTATTGGGTGCTGCCACACACTTATATACGAACAAGTAAACAGGAAGACAGGATAGGGTGGGCTTACACTCGTGGGACATGCGGATTGGATAGGAGAACCTCAGCCTCGTGCGGACCACTCCCAGCTCAATAGATGCAGCAGCCGTCTTCCCAAAACACAGGGTAGCTTTCTCTACCCTGTATTAAAGGCCGTTGGGAGGCTTGCACTTATCCAGAGCTTAGGCGATCTGTACTGGCCAAAGGCCTTCCCTTCTTCCCCAACATTCCCCAACACTCAACTTCTCTTGTTTGGTTTGTCTTTGGTTGTGTTTGGAGATAAAATCAATGTAAAGTTCAAATGAATTGGTCTTTGGAGTAGATGACCACAAATTCAAGCCAGACTTTGGATACTTATTCTGTAACTCTGGGAAAATTACTTATCTGAGCCTCTATTTCTTCCTCCATTGAATGGGTATATTTATCACACGCTATTGCTATTGTTAATCACTGTCAAGTGAGCTCCTGTTGAGTGACCCCGCGTAAATGATGGCCATTCCTACGTCATCATCATGATGGTGGTACGTCTGTGTCCACTGTGCAGCCATCAGGTCAATAGAATATATCTCACCGAGGCTTCCACTACCTTTACTGGTCTTCTATCAAGTGCCCTAGTCCAACTGTCTGTCCTCCTTGATGATATATCTAAAGTGAGTGAGTTACAGTCTCAGGCCATATTCTATGATCCACAGGTTTTTCTGGACTGACTTTCACTCAGAAGCTTTTCTCCTGAGTCTGTCTTTATTTGGAAACCTGTCCACCGTCAGAGATTCAATTGGTATTTGAAATACCAGTGGCAGAGTTAGCAGCAGCACAGCCCATGCAAGCTACCACAGATGAGCGGTGGGCTTATTGCTTAAATTGTCATAATCGTGAAGGCCATAAAACAGGTAGACGACCTCATGCTGTGCCTGGCACATTAATTCTCTTCTTGCCCTACGCTCTTGCTAGGACCACCTAACATTAGGAGTGCATTAATTTGTGTCGTCCCATGAAGTGCCCCGGAGGGGAACATTAAGAGCAAATCATCTTGGATAATCTCTTTTTTCTCCTCCTTTACTGCTAAGGCTGGTTTGGAGACAGCATAAATGGAGGCGTTTGTCAAAGGTGCTGAAAACTTCGTGTCACACTTTCCTGATCCTTGAAATGGATGTAAACCTTAATGATCTAGTGGGGAAATGTGCAATCAGCTCGTGTTCGTAGCAGCCACGTTCATGGAGCATCAGTTGTTTGCTGCACCTTGTACCCTGCCTCACTCACGTTTATCCCCTACAACTCTGAGGTGATGTTACAACCAGGCCTGTTTTACAGATGAAGAAACCAGGGCAAAAGAAGGTCACAGAGCTGGTTACACGGCCAGGCTGGAATTTTCAGGATGTAGTCTGCTCTCTAATCCGTGGCCCTAAGGTCTGTTTTTCCACTGTTTTTGTTCAAACAGTCTTCTAGGTCATAGAGCCCTGGAGTGTTCACTTGCTGTACAGACATAACTTGTGGTCACTGTGAACCTGAACACTGTGACACTGATGAGTCAAATGCGATAATTGTTACCCATGGTGGACAGTGTTTGGTGGCACTCCCCGGTCGAAACAAGCTTGGAAGCAGGAGTGGCATCCACTTCCGTAAATAACTTGCCTCCGGAAACCCTCTAAAGGATGAAAGTCACTCAAGCAAGAGTCGAGGACTTTTGTTCATAGGGTCACTGAGTCGCCTATGACTAGATGGCACTTAACAACAACAACAACAGTCTGCCCCCAGAACTGAGCTTCACCTCTATGCCCCATGAAAGCCATTCAAAGGCCCCACTTCTCTGGGGACGACCCATCTCTGAATTGGCCTTCATACCAGCTGTGCTGAAGTCACCCCCTTGTAGGGATCTTTGAGTTTTAAACACCCTAATGTGTTTTGTTTTAATCTTTCAGAAAGTCTAGGTTAGCGTCAAGGAGACTTGATGACAGTTAAGTAGTCAGTGCTAAGTGAAAAAGGCTAGTGGTTCAAACTCACCCAGTAGCTTTGTGAGAGGAAGGCTTTGAGTTCTGCACCTATAAAAATTACAGCCCATAGCTTTTCTGTCCTTTGCTGGCATCCAAGATGTGGGAGCAAGGACATGGCGGATCCTCCGGAGCAAAATTCTGGATTTCCCTGGGTCTTCCGGTAGGAGAAGTGATCCACTGTGCTGACAACACAGGAGTCAAAAATGTATATATCATCTCTGTGAAAGGGATCAAGGGACAGCTGAGTAGACTTCCCAATGCTGGTGTGGGTGACCTGGGGATGGCCATGGTCAAGAAAGGGAAACCAGAGCTCAGAAAGAAGGTACATCCATCAGTGGTGATTCGACAGTGAAAGTCATACTGAAGAAACAGTGGGGTATTTCTTTATCTTGAAGATAATGCAGGAGTCAGAAAGAAGGTACATGCAGCAGTGGTGATTCGACAGTGAAAGTCATACTGAAGAAACAGTGGGGTATTTCTTTATCTTGAAGATAATGCAGGAGTCATAGTCAACAATAAAGGTGAGATAAAGTTTCTACCATCACTGGGCCAGTGGTAAAGGAGGGTGCAGACGTGAGTCCCAGGATCGCATCCGATGCTGGCAGTTTCGCATGATTCTCCAGTGCATTTGTAAAAAACGTTTACATCCACCCAATTAGAAAATTATTTACTACCAAAGAACTATAGCCTATAAGATCACAGTCCCGGGGGCTGGCTGGGTCACTGGTATAACATAGCTCATCAAGATAGTGTTCTACATTCTACTATTTTTTGAGTCGCGAGTTTCAGCTGGGGTCTCAAAGGCCGGCAAGCTGCCATTGAGATGCAACTCTTGGAAGCTCCCCATCTGAAGCAAAGAAGAATGAAGCTCTTCCTTATTCTAAGATGTATGGAAACAAACAGTCCAAGCAAGCAACGGCTTTGTGAACTTCAGAAGAACCAGATGGCACTTGGTTTCCACTACCAACTGCTCTGAAAAGGATGACAAAGTATAGTCCTGGAAAAATACGGCAGAAAACTCAAAATCCTAACAAGACCGCACTTACTGGTCTGATCAAGACTGGTGGAATCCCCTCCTAGACCAAGAGAGTCAGTCATTCTTCAAGCTTAGCACTGTGTTCATCCCATACGGCTATTTAACACTAGGGAAGTGCATCCCTCCTTAAAACAATCAACCATACAAGTTCAAAGGGCAGCATTTATCCAGGGGTAAAGGTCAGAAACTAGGAAGGGTCAGGAAGGAAGGGTAAATGAAAATGAGAATGATGAGTAAAGGTTAGACGTATGTCATTACATTGCAAACAATTACACAAAACAAACATGTATAAATTGCTGAATGGCAAACCGATTTGCCCTGTAAAATTTCACTTGAATCACAACAAAACATTTTAGAATAAAAATCACAGCCTAAAAAATTCTATATATTGATTCCGTCTGTCATGCAGGGTCACTACAAGTTGAAATTGGCTCAATGGCACCCAAAAACAACGTCAGTAACAGGTTAAAGCTAGTTACCAGATCTGAGGAGCCCTACTAGCACAGTGGTTGATTGCTCAGTATTTACCCTAAAGGTTCATGGTTCAAAGCTGCCAGCTGATCCACGGGAGAAGGATGTGGCTTCCACAAAGATTACAGAATTGCAAACTCTCTGAGGCAGTTCAATTCTGCCCTTATGGTGTTGTTAGGAGCCTCAGAATTGGCTCAATGATAATGGCTTTGGCCTAGATGCTGCCATGGGCTTCACCAACAGGGGGCACTCAAAGGAGGGAACTTACAGAAAACATGATTAGAAGACACCATTGGTGTCATCCACAGGGAATACTGAGAACCCAAAACAGAGTTTGAGCTCGGAGCTCTTCACAACACCGGGGGCTAATGTTAATGGGTACTGGGTATCTTTTCTGGGTGACAAGAACATTCTAGAATTAGCTGTGGTAGATACACAACTTAGTGGATTTCTATTTTTTAAAAGTATTCTGAACTATACACTTTAAAAGGGTAAATTTTATAATATATATAAATTATATCTTAATTTTTTTTAAAATGAAGAAAACCAGAATCCTGACTGTTAGAAACAAGACCAAGATAATTGAAGCTCTGTCTAATTTGGCAGAGCTGGGCTCACCAACAAAATCTCTCTAGGAATCTGAAGCCTCATACTCTGAAATCATTCCCATCATTTATTCATGGGCTCTAGGGTTCATTGGGGAAGGGGGAGCATAAGGAGAGAATTATTTTTAAAATGTCTTACCTTGTTGCAAGTTGGCCGGACGCACTGCTTATGAAAATTCTTGCTTAAAACCACCTATAATTTGATAGGCTTGTGAAGGAGAAATTATTCTGGAGTTCTTCCCATGAAAATAAAATTAATGGCGTATGACGAGTATTACAAATTAGTCCTTATCTCAAAGGGAAACAGACTTTCTCGGCAAGAACCAGAGATCATCTTTCCCCCTCTGAGTACTTTCCAAAGGGGGTCATTTATTAAAAAGTCATTTGTAGATTCTCCTGATATGAGAGTGGGTTAATCCATTTAGCCAGGGAGGTTTGTGAACTGCTGACCCGTCCATCCTCCCCAGCAGCTGCGAAATTCTTAGTGCTTTGAGGTGGGCAACAGCACAGGAGTGTCTGCCTGCTCTGACATCCTGCTCAGAGAATGGCCCACACGCTAAAAGGAAGGGCCTCCTGCCGCCGTGTTTGATCTAATCCCTGCCGTGGCTGACTGGATGGAGGTAGAGTGCCTGATCCGATCAGGAACAATCAGAAGTTCTTTAAAATCACACTTAGGCTCATGGGACCACCATTCTTGCCTCTTCAGAGAGAAATGAAGTACATTGAAAGAGACATGTGAGGATCTTAGAGAGAGGTAGCGTGGTAGAGAGGCAGCTGGTGTTGCGGGTCTTGGTCCTGCTCTCTCAAGTCTGGGCTTCATCCCCACTTTCTACTTTAGTCTGAGTCCTTGTAATGAATCTGCTTTTTTAGCGTAAGCTGATTATCTGTCCTGCGTGACCAAAAGTTATACAACTGAGGCCCCTTATCTTCTACCATGACTCAAGATTTCAGTGTTCCTAGGGTCACTATGAGATGCTTAAGACTCGACGGCGCTTAACAACAGTAACATCAACACAGAGAGTGATCAGTTGGCCTAGTGGACAGAGAGTGATGCTACCAAACCAAAGGTGGGTGACTTTTAATCCGCGGCCCTCAGGCCTGTGTTTCATTGTGTTTGTTCAAACATTCTTCTAGGTTGTATAGCCCTGGTGTGTCCACTTGCCGTACAGTGGTAACTTGTGGTCACTGTGAAGCTGAACACTGTGACAATGATGTGTCAAACATGTTAACGGTTACCCATGGCGGACAGTGTTTGGTGGCACTCATGATTGAAACAAGCTTGGAAGCAGGAGTGGCATCCACTTCCGTAAGAGCTTGCCTCCAGAAACCCTATGGACCTGGAGAGAGGATAAAAGTCACACAAGTGTTGAGGACTTTTGTTCATAGGGTCGCTATGAGTTGCCTACAACTCGACGGCACTTAACAACAATAAGAAAAGGTCATAGTAGATGGGCCCCAAAGGATTATTGTGTCTTCTGGTAGTGGGACCACAGAACATTGTTGATATCTTATTGTAGACGGTTAGCAGGGTCACCTAGCATTTGAGATTCTTGACCTGGAGTAAGAGATCCACTTGCATGACGTTAAGCAGAATGGGCTTCATTGACACATATTTCAAGATGGACAAGACAAGCAAGGACCAGGCAGAACCAGAGGAATGTGTGGGCTCAAGATACGCTGATGCTGGGAACTTTCTGACCAGATGCTCCTCTGAGACAATGGCCTCTACCATGCTCGCCTTCACTTGCTCAAAGCTCTAAAGTCCCAGGACAGAGTGGCTGACAAGGTAAGTTTAGACCAATCTCACCCTCACAAACCAGGGAGCGAGGACCATCAGCCTCCCGTCTGTGCGTCAAAGTGTCACCAGGAATCACTGCTTGGATACTCACTCTCAAGCTGGGATTTTTTAAATGGAAATTCAGCAAGTTCTAGAAAAGAGGAAGCTGCCAGAATGACCTCTGGCCCAATGCTTTACTTGGATGGCAAGGGAGGCAACAGTGAGTCTGGAATAAAGGACTAAATGTGGAAGTAAAGGAGGAACAAAGTGGCAGGTGTTCTCTGTCCTGAAGAGGCAGGTCCATGAGGATGGCACTCAAAAACCCAGCCTGGACAGACCCCACACAAGCTCACCTTTGCTTAAGTCTTCCACCCTCGGGTCAATTCTGATCCATGGAGGCCCTGAATGCATCATGAGTTATAGTTTTCAAGGTTGTGGGCTTTCAAAAGCAGATCAACAGACCTTTCTTCCAAAGTGGCTCTGGGTGGGTTTGAACCACTAACCTTTGAGTTACCGATCACACCCTTTACTTTTGGGGCCATCCAGAGAATGAACAAGGAGACTTTCAAAAACCATCCTCATTCTTTAGTTCCATGATATTAATGTAACTACACACAGAGAGATCAGTTGGTCTAATGGACAGAAAGTGATGCTACGACACCAAAGGTGGGTGACTTTAATCTGTGGCACTCAGGCCTGTTTTTAATTGTTTTTGGTGAAACATTCTTCTAGGTCATTTAGCCCTGGTCGGTCCACTTGCTGTATAGCAGTAACTCATGGTTGCTATAAAGCTGAACACTGTGACACTGATGTATCAAATACGATAACAGTTACCCACAGTGAACAGTATTTGATGGAACTGCCCGGTTGAAACAAGCTTGGAAGCAGAAGTAGCATCCACTTCCGAAATAACTTGCCTCCAGAAACCCTATGAACCTGGAGAAAGGATGAAAGTTATACAAGCGTTCAGGTCTTTCGCTCATAGGGTCGCTCTCAGTTGCCTACGATTCGACGGCACTTAACAGCAACATAGACTCCTGAATATTCCACCACCACAGAGACTTTATTTCATACACAAATGAGTCAATACTAAATGGTAGGAGGAGGGGACATGCATGTTTTCCTGAAGCCTCTAAATGCTTTCCGTATCAAATGACACAGATCCGGGACTATGGGTTACACTGACAAGCTCATAAATTATGTGCTACTCGCTGACAGTACCAAGGTCTTGTTTTTCTGATGGAGTAATTGATGTTGATTGCAGAAGAAGTCTATGAGCTTGAAGTTGTGTTGTTTACCTGCCAAGGACCTTGAACTTGAGACCTTTCTACTCTGCATGGCGGCACAGATGACGTGTGTAGCATGAATGTTGTCGGGGCACATAAATCAGAGCAGTTACAGTGAGTGGAAAGAGGGGAGGAGGCATCACTAATTGGGATGTCATTGCAAGAGTTCCAAAATGCTAAGAGCAACACAGTGGGTGTCAGGCGTGAAGGCCCAGAAGTGGCAGAATCTGTGCAAAGACCAGCACTCGTGTTCGGAGCCTGGGGTCCTGAGCACACAGTCCTGTAACTTTCTGATTCTGAGGACAGGGGTTGTGTTGTGTTGGAGAATGATTCCAACAGGGAGGGAGACGCACTCCATTCACCACAATATGGTAAAGCAGGCTTTTCCTCCTCTCCAGGAGTCAAAATTTTCAGATGATTCCTTCAGGGGTCCTTTAAGGAGGATAACTGATTACCTGACAAAGAACTTGTAGCATTTCCTCCTCACAATGGAAGATGGGGGGGGAAAAGCTCTTTTGAGCCGAAAAGAAGCCAGTTTTCAAAGGAAACACTGCAAAGTTGACAACAATGGGAACCTTTGGAAACAAAATACCTCTCGCTTTTTGACAAATAAGATTTAATTAAGAGAATCTTCACGCTGGAAAACAGAGGCCCGTCTGCGCCAGGCAGGGACCTGACAGGCTGAGTAATGAGAGTCGCTGAAAGGTGGCCTCTTAATTATTCATAAATGTCCTTGTGCCTGAGTTTCATGGAATCTTTAGTTAATTCCTTATTTCTCACGCCAAACGCTGCCGTGTTACTAAAGGAAACAGTCATTCTCCAAGCAATAAACACAGGTGAAACAGAGAGGCTGAGTTTTCTCCGATAATTATAATCACTTGCAGGGACGTAAACCGAGAGCACTAATGTGTTTTGCAGGGGAGGGATACTCTCTTCTGTAGTCTCCATGTGCACCCACAGCCCTGTATGATCTGCTGTCCCGGAATGCCATGTCAGGTCCTTCCAATCTGCCTGTCACCATCCTACAGTACCCTCTGTGCTCTAGAAGTTTCCATTGGCTTTTCCTGGCAACCCTGATGTCAAGTTCAAGCCCAAGACCAAGATAGCCCTGCTGACCCAACACTAGTCTTCTTGGCTAAAAGTTTCCTGACCAACTGCAAGCAGATTCAGACACTTTAATGATGAAGCTTGGAGGTGAGGGGTGGGAATGATACATACACAGCATTCTACCAAATAATGCAGTGTTCTTGGAGAGGGTTTCATAACCTTCTCCCCCACCACCACCCCAGTAAGATAAACTAAAAAATTGCTTTCAAGTCAGAACAGACTCACAACTGACCCTCCAGGGAGATTTTTCTGAGGCTATAAATCAGACAGGAGGAGATTGCCTAGCTTTCTTCTACAGAGAGGCTGCTGGATTTGAACTACCGGAAAGGATTCATCTCCGAATTAGCAGCACAATTCTCTATAGACTCAGCCACCAGAGCTCCCCTCCAGTAAGATGTTGTTGTTGTTGTTAGGTGCCTGCAAGCCAGCTACAACTCACAGTGACTCTGAAGACAACAGATCTGAAGTTTGTCCTTTGCTGTACCATCTTCATGATCTGCAATATGCCCATTGATAGTCACTGTGTCAGTCTATCTTTTTTTTTCTTCTATAATTATATTTTATTAATTTTCATAAACATTTACAGAGATTTTGGGCTTCCACTCATTCATTGTTGCACTATTCTCTCTACCCTCCTCCCAGTTTGTTCTTGTCCAAATGCCACAGTGCTTGTCAAAGCCAGTTCTGATTAATCTCCTTTGTCAGTGTATCCTTTGCCATTCCCTATCACTCCTCCCTGAGAGAGACTTCACCCTGAGTCATAAGGAAAAGGGGACGGCGTATTCTCTTAGCTACTTCCTGCTGAAAAGGGACGCTGTGGGTTTCAGGGTGAAGATCTTCTCTCACTACTCTAAAGGGCCCCTTTGGCAGTAGGAAACACACAGACCACTATGGAGATTGATTTTGGAATTCAGATGCACTCCCACTGATTGTGCTCGGCTGTACATGTACATATCCTTCAAGATGTATCATGGGGGTGTTGCAACCCAGAAGACACAAATTTGTGTGTCAGTCTATCTTGTTGAAAGTTTTATCTCTTTCCCTGATCCTCTACCTTTCCAAGCATGAGTCCTTTTCCCAAAGTCTGTGAGAGACCAAATTTCGGCGTCCTTTCCCCTAAGAAGCACCCTGCTTGCATTTCCCCCAAGGGTCATTTGTTTACTTTTTAAAAAAATTTTTATTTTATTATTTTTGTGTGGGTGTACCGTCGTCAAACCAGATCTGACTGGTACAAGAGGAGATTGTCCCTCCTTCCCCAGCAGAGCATCTGGTGGATTCGAACCGTGCACCTCTGGGATTGTAGTTGCAGCTCCTTGCCACTAGGCCACCAGAGCTCCCCTGTTTACTTTTTTTGAAAGTCCATGGGATGTTCTGTAATCTTCTCCAACACCGCAAGTCTCAGGCATTGATTCTCCCTCTATCATCCTTATTCATTGTCCAGTAAGATAAGAAGGGAAAAATTCTTCTCAGAAATTTCAGATACATCAGGAGGATGCTGACACCAACCGAGCGTCCTTGGACCATGAATCACCAACTGCTAATCCATGAACTTGCAGCTGCACGGAACTAGGTTAAAGAGAACACGTGTATATTAAACTTCCCTCCTCCAGGTGTTTAACTACCATTTGCTGAACATACTGAGAACCGCACTTCTGTAGCCCCTTTATATATGCCTCCTCTGTAATCACACATCATTCTATGTATAACATGATTATGATGTGATCCTCACCCTATGAAAGAAGTTGGAAAACACCTGGCTTCAGGTAGAATCTGAGAGAGCCCCCTCTCTGTCTCAGCTGGTATGCACACCCTGCCCTCTGCTCTTTTCAGTATGTCTTTATTGCTTCCAGCACTGGGCCCAGTTTGTCTGCTAACAGAGTCTCTCTGGTCTCCCTTGCACTGTGATCAAGCTACTAAAACAGCACTCTCTCGTGCATAAGTTTATACAGCTGTAGGGAGCAGAAAATAATCAGGAAGAGGTCCCCTAAGCTAAGAACACCCATTAAACTAAGCAGGTCCAAAGATGTAATTCTAACCTTGTCATATCCTTACTGCAGTTCCTTCAGAGGCCACCCTGAGGACAGAATCCAAACCCCATCCAGGTTCACCTCTCATCGCTTGGCCTGGCCATGTCAGCCCCACCCCCACCCGCCTCTCCTCTCCTGGTACCTTGGATGTCCCAGGCTCTGGGGCACCTTTGGGCTTTCACCCACACTGCTCCCTCCTGCCAGAATGTTCTCCACCATCAACAGCAATCTTTCTCCTGGTTGTCACCTGCTCACCTGTCAGGTTTCTCATGAAATGTTACCTCCCTGGGAAATTCTTCTGTGCCACTCAGGACCCACCCCAACCCCGAGTCCAGGACCTAGGTCCTTAACCCCTCTTCTTCTGCCTTTCCATCTCAGCCAGGGCCACGTGTAATGACCAGGAGACTTTGCTTTCTAAGAATGAGCCAGAGAGAAGGGAAAAAGGCCATTTGAAGTCAAACTAATTAAATTAGGTACCTATAATTTCACAGCAAAGGGCTTGGAATTTATTTAACAAGCATTTCCTTGTGGTTCAAGGAGCTCAGGTGGCAAACTGTGTTACATGTTGCACTGATAATTAAAAGGTCAGAGGTTTGAATCTACCAGATGTTCTGCAGAGGAGAAATGGGCAGTCCCCTCCCATAATGATTACAGATCAGAAGCCCAAGGCGGGGAGCTGTCTCCCATGAATCAGAATCAAGTCAATGGACATGGGTTTACATGGTACTTAGTAAGGCACTCTTCTCAGGACTTTGCAAATATTAAATCATTTGTTGTTGTTGTTGTTGCTGTTGTGTGCTGTAGAGTAGGAACCGACCCATAGCTGACCCTCCAGTGGGTTATCAGAGGCAGTTGATTACACGGGAGGAGATTGCCCATCCTTCTCCCACAGAGCAATTGGTGGCCTTGATCTGCGTACCTTCAGGACTGCAGCGCAGCTTCTTGCCACTGTAAACAACAGCTCTGAACCCTGTCCTATCCTGTGCCACCCTCACAATCTCTGGCACATCAAGTCCGTTGCCGCAGTGACGGTGTCAAAGCACCAGTTGAGGGTCTTTCTCTCCTTCGCCATCCCTCCATCTTTCCAAGCACAATATCCCTCTCCAAGGATGGATCTCTCCAGAGATATGCCCAAAGCATGTGAGTTATTAAATCATTTACTACTCAATAAAGTGGGTCTGGGTGTCCTGGTGATGCCATGAGTAAGCGTTTGCTGTTAATCACAGGTTTGGTAGTTGGAATCCACCCGCTGCTCCGTAGGAGAAAGATGAGACGATGTGCTTCCCTAAAGACTAAACCCTGGAAACCCTATAAGGCAGTTCAACTCTGTCCTGCAGGGAGCTTTGGTTGGTCTAGTGGTAAGGAACTGCGCTACCATCCCAAAGACATACAGTTCAAATCCACCAGCTGCTCCATGGGGGAAAATAGACATTCTTGCGATTTACTGCCTCTGAAAGCCTACTGGAGGGTCAGCTGTGGGTCAATTCTGACTCAACGCCACACAACAACAACTCTGTCCAACAGGGTCACTCCAAGACAGAATCAACTTACTGGCCACAGGTTTTGGTGACAGTGGGTTCTGTTATTATTCTCCTCACGTTAGAGAGGAGGACTCTAAGGTATAGGATTTATTGCCAGGCCATCAGGCCCCAGTGTCCCTACTCCCAGCCATGGAAGTCTGATTCTTCTCTAAACAAAAGGCTTCATCTACTGGAGAATTAACTAAACCAAAGGAAATGCGTTTTTCCCCCCTTATATTGAACAATGTTTAGGTTCTAGTGCCAAACACAGCCTAGTTACAAGCGCTTTCAAAGAACTAATCAAGGGCTAATTTCTTGCATAAATTTCCTAACAACTTTGCTCCCCACATTAGACATCCTTAGCTTCAGCTTTGACTTTTCAATCCTTGATTAGGATTGGAAGGTCTCCAGGGACCCTAGTGTCTCCCAGGACCACGTCCTCCCCACAGGCTCCTCTCCTTCAGGATCAGCTGATCTTAATCTGCCAGAGCCGCATAGCCATGACCTTGTGGGTGGTTATGCAGATGACACAACCCTGCTCGCTGAAACTGAGGAGGACCTCATGCACTTACTGCAGAGGGTCAAGGACTGCAGCCTTCAATATGGACTGAGGCTCAATGTCCAGAAGACAAAAATTCTCACCACTGGACCAATCGGTAGCATCAGGATGGATGGTGAAGAGATTGAGACTGTTCACAGCTTCAGTTTGCTCAGCTCCCCGGTCAACACTCTTGGCACCAGTAGCCAGCAAATCAAAAAACGTATTGCAATGGGAAAGTCTGCGGTTAGGGACCTCTCTAAAGCACTCAAGAGCAACAGTGTCTCTCTGGAGACTAAGGTGCACCTGATACAGGCCATGGTTTTTGCAATCACTTGTTATGCATCAGAGAGTTGGACAATGACTAGGGAGGATAGAAGGAGAATTGACGCCTTTGAGCTGTGGTGCTGGAGAAGAGTACTGAGTGTACCATGGACTGCCAAGAAAACAAACAGATTCATCCTGGAGAGGGTTAAACCAGGCTGCTCCTTGGAGGCAAGGATTCTGGGGCTTCGTCTGACATACTTTGGACATGTTGTAAGGAGAGACAGGTCTTTGGAGAGGGACATCATGCTGGGCAGAGTGGAGGGACAGCGCAGGAGGGGAAGACCCTCTATGAGGTGGATTGATTCAGTGACTGGGGTGGTCAGGATGGGTGTGTCAGAGGCAGTGAGATTGACACAGGATAGATCAGGGTTTAGGGCTGTTGTACATAGGGTCGCTATGAGTCGCAAGCGACTTGACGGCACATAACAACAACAACAACCTGTTATGTGGAGGACATGGGGCCATGGCTACTCCTCAGCATCTGACTGACACCCACACAGACATCAGTGTAAACACTGACACCCAGGGAGTGTCGAGGTACAGGAGTCTCCTCTGACAGCCAGTGTGCAGAAAGCTTTCCCACTGGTTGTTCACCGGTGAGAGCTCGAAATCAGAATAAGCTGTAGTAGAACAATTTATACCACAGGAATCAGTAGTTACCTCAAGTCGGGCCTTTTTGGTTTAGTCTGAAGTGCTGGTTTACCAGTGCCTCCCGCATGTCTTGGAGAAGGTGCAGCCAGAGTGCTCCTTGAAGGTAAAGACGATGACGTTTCCTCTCACATACTTTGAGCACGTTGCTAGGAGAGGCTATTCCTTGGAGAGAGACACACTTGAAAAGGTGGAGGGCTCGCAAAGGAGAGGAAGAGCCTTAACTAGGTGAGGTGACACAGTGACGGCAACCGTGGGCAAACGGAACCAAAGGGAACTAAATTCTATCTTGTGATGACTTTTCATCTGCTCACATTTCTCCCGTGGAGCAAGATTTAAACCATTAATTGCCCTTTTAGTTAGCACATAACACACTGCACTACCAGGTAGTACTACTCCATCGCCCTCTACTGTCCAAATCCCACCTGTCAAACGTGCACCTGCTTCCCTAGAGGAGGCGCTTGGGTCCTGAGCACCTCTCCTCAGCACCTCTTCACCAACAGCAGCCCTTGGCTTTGTTCTACATTCATTTGATCATCAAAGGAATTTATTGACCCACCACTAAGTGTCGGGAGTTGTCCAAGGTGCTGAAATGATTTGACTCAGGAGCAGCTGGACACCGTGTAGCTGGTGATCTCTGACAAAAGACTCTAATCAAAGACACTTATCGGAGAAGAAAGCAATGTTATAGCTTGTCATAAAATAGCCTGTCCTTTGGCGTCCAAGCACCGAATGTAAATGAGAGTGAACAATTAACGCTTCTCTCAGGTTCAAGCACCGCAGCACAACCCATGTGGTATCTTCACTGTAGCAGAGAAATGGGGACAGGAGGGGAGGGACGAGGAGTCTCCAGCTGGTAGCCTGTCTCCTCCAATCTGTTCCAAATGCCCTTTCAGTCCCAAATCCCACACTTTCAGGCATCAGAGAGACTAACTAGACCCTTCCCTTTCCTTCTTTGGATAATCCACGGGCTCCAGAGGCTCTGCCTCTTCTGGGTCCCCACGGTGCCATAGGGGCCAGTCACTCCGTATCTGAAGCCACTAGGATGCCTCACCTTAAACTCCACCTCACCTTCAGGCAGTTTCTGCCTCCTGTCCAAGCTGTATTTACTTCCTCTGCATCGAGACCAGATCCCAGGAAAGGGGGGCAGAGGGGCCAGACCTGACACACCCTTGAGGTTCTTTCACAAGCATCCCACTATCTCTTGGCGAATCCCAAAGCGTGCTCAGCCAGGCTCACACTCTGAATAATTATTTTCCTGAAGATGACAGCATTTAGGGTTGGGTGGGGCTGTTAATGGTTCAGCCTTGGATTGAGAGTCATTGCAAATGCTTTCAACCATCAAGACATCTTTCATTCTAATTCATTCATTCTTCAGAGGTATTTTTCTTCCTGGGATGCCGATTTAGTCTCCTTTTTGGAGACTTTGTCCGTGTGGAAAATAATTGCCTTAATTGGCTCTTTTGCTTCTCTCTCTGCTGGAGTGTAATCACAGTGTCCCATACACCTGCTGAAGTTAGCAAACGTCATTCCCCCCACAGCCTCCAGTGTCACGGGTGCAGGGACTGCGGAGGGCAGAATATATACCCCTCCCACTCAACCCAAAAGAAATATCCTAATTCCCACACAACAGCAGCTGCTCAGATAACACAATCCAAGACGGAACTCTTCATGTTCCAGAAGATTCGCAGTTGGGAGTTTTTCAAGTTCAAGATGAAGCCTCTTAGTGTGTGTCCCTTAGAGCTTTGGCCCTCCCTGGGACACTGTCCAGGAGTCAGGAGCTGCTCGTTGACCAGCCCTCTTTACATTTCTGTGTCACCTCAGTACCCCATTGTCCCTGGGTCCTGCTTCCCTCCTGGGGAGCAAAGAGATGGACCCACTTGGTGGAGAAGATCACTGCAGGACAGCTTCCAAAATATTGTGCCTCAAGCAAATGGGGACATGACCTGACTTACAGGACTTATCTCTGGGGTCAGCTTCAGCTTTGGGAGGGGCAAGCAGATCTCTCCGGCATGTTACCCTGAGAACACAACCCTTCCAACTGATAAACTTCCTTATAACAGATGACTCCTGATCTAAGAAAGAAAATCTATTCAAGCATAAAAGAAAGAAATCTATAGAACTTAAAACAAAGAAATGGTAGGCAGGATTTTACTTCTCTTGGTTCATATGGCTAGGGAGTTGCACTACTAACTTACAGGAAGCATCTCTGCCAATTTGATGAGCAATCTTCTCCTGCACAATTTACAGCCTCGTAAAAGCCTGCTTAGGGGTCAGCTATGCAGCAATTTGACCCCAGTGAGTGAGAGTTCCTTACCGTGACCTGGTTGGATCTACCATCTGACATGACTACTGTTAGCTGTGGTGTTGTTGGCCCATGACTCTTGGTGACGCACAATGAGGTCGATCATTGTGTTTAGAAGGCTGTCATTGGTTAGTTTTTCAGTAGATCTGTGGGTCTTCCCACCTGAGAATTTTGGTTTTCTTCAATTGTTGCCATCAAGTCTGGCAGGACTCGTAGTGACCCTGTCTATGTGTAAGAGTAAAACTTTCTATGCAGGATTTTTATGGTTGTGACCCTTCAGATCACCAGACCTTCCTTCTGAGGCATCTCTGAGTGGATTTGAACTGCCAACCATTCAATATAGAGTCACACATCTAACCCTTTGCACCACCCCAGGGACCACCCCCTGAGAGAACTGGCCTTTGCTTTATGGCTGAGGACAGGTTGATGACTTTGCTAAACCTCAGTCTTCTTGTCTTTAGAAGACTGTCATTGGAATGTGAAGAGTGATGTGTGATGTGTGCGAGGCTTCCAGACTGAGTCCTACCTGTGTGCTTCATCCTTTCTTCTTTTCCTCTTTCCAAGCCCTCAGAATCTTTCTCTTCTACACAACAGAGAGGCAATTGCTCTTCAAATCCATCTAGAGTTCATGCCTCTGGAGTTAAAGAAGAATTGTGCCCCATTGCCCCTGTCACACAGAGACAGGACGAGGGGAGATGTTTTCACAAAGCAATCAAACTGTCAACAGCTTGTCCCTGACCAGAGTACTTGTTCCTGTCTGATCTATCCCATCTTCTCTTTATTTTATTTCCCTCCATTATTTTTTTCTCTTGAAAAATGCCACAGCTACAGAAAAGTCCAAAATGAAGTACAGCAATGCCCGCATACTCCACATCTTTGATCTCCGTCACCAGCTCGAACACCAGGCCAGCTCGCTGCAGCATCAATGTGTGTCATTTCTAATAGTTGTGCATACAGTTTTCTTTTCTTTTTATTTTTTCTCTTTTTTTTATTTTTTATTATTCTTTTACAGTTTTCTTTTCTGACTGACCCGTAAGGTACAGACAGCATGATGTTTCATTCCAAAACATTTCAGTGTGTGTGTCCTTTTAAAAAAAAATGACCTTCCACAAACTTTCCCAACCATTTCTCAACCATTTCATGTTGCTACAGAAATATAATCTAATATACAGCCCACGTTTAGAGCTCTTTCCTTAATTATAGGATTCTAGCGACGGGCATGCTTCATGCTTGGTTGTCATGACTATTTCATCTTCTAGAACAATGTGCCTTCCTACTTTGTTCTCAAGATATTGACATTTCATGAGCTTTCAGTCAATTGTTTTGGACCAGACAGAATGACGAGGGCAGCGGAGACAAGTCAAAAGAATATGAAACCTGGAGTAAGAAACGCTCACTGGGAGAATTTAGGACTTTGTGAGCATCATAGGAGCTCTGGTGGTGACAGGCATTGTGTATCTATCTATTATGTATGGAACAAGAGGTCGGTGGTTCAAATCTACCAGCTGCTCCTGAGGAGAAAGATGGACAGATTTCTCCCCATAAACCCAATAGTCACTGTGAGTTGGAATCAACTTGATGGCAGCGGATCTGAGCATGTTAAGTGACTGTGAATATATAAAGTAAGGTAGGAATCCAAAAGTGCCAAATATAATAATACCAAAAATAACGGCTAGTAAAGGGGCCATTCTTCTTTATAGCAAAGTGCCAGCTCACAAATGCATATGGCAAAACAGAGGCAGAGAAGTCACCAATTGCAGTCACCAGTGTGATGATAGAGTCAGGAGAGGCTCATCAACGGATGTCAGAACCACTGGGGAAAGGTGCTTGGGGATCAGGATACCCACAGGGTCTCCAAGTGTCACCCATCTACTGTTCAGCAGTGACTAAGGGAAAATAATCCCTTACAGTGGAGGAATCTGCAAAGCTCCTTCTGAGCAAGTACATGAATACTGTAATGTCAACGAGGCCCATGATCCTCACTGTGACGTGACCATTCCATGTGCTTCCCCAGAGAACCCAGCCTAAGACCTGTCTAAACTCAGCTTCCCAGTGACTAACGGGACCGAGGGACAGGAGGACGGGATGTGGGTCCCACCGCTGTGACGGCCGTGCAGAGCCTTCTCAGCAACAATCCCGGATCTTAGTGAGAGACAAGAAGACACGTCCGACCGAGACTTGTTCTGTGCAGGAGCAGCCTGGCCGCGTCTGCCTTCTCCCAGCTTGTCAGCTGGCCCGATGTCTTGAGCTCTGCTTGCATGGGCCCCGTGCTGGGTACCAGGGAGGCCGAGATGGGGGAAAAGATGCTCAAATGCCAGGGTCCCTGAGGGCTGGGACATTTTAAAAATTTCCAAATGATTGCAACTTCCCCACTAACGGGGAAAAACAAACAAGCAAACATATTTTGATGTTTTCTTCTCCTGCTCAGAAAAGGTGAACTGGATTTAAAAACTCCGTCTCTGGAGAGGCACACCGGGGACCAGTTTGTGGCTTTTCCTGGTTTACCACGAGTGATGACTCCGGTAATTGGGGCTGTGACTGTCACGGCTGCCATCAGGGTTTGTGACAGTGACAACATTAAAGGGCATCTCTACGGAGGCAGTAGCAAAGTGCTGCCATAATAAGAGGCTTTAAAAAAAAATCAGGGTCCAAGCCTCTTTCCCGCCCCGCAGCCCTTGAAGAGTCGGGTCCACCATGAGTAGCAGCCACAGGCTCCAAAATCGGCCCAGGCGGCAACGGGGAGCAGGGCCTGTAACAACTGAGCCATCATCTGCTGAGAATTGATTGGCAGAGAAGAGGAACCCACACCTCACCAAAGAAGACTTGCAGGTAGTCAACAAACCCATAAAGAAATGCCCACGATCATCAGCCACTATTGTCAGCAAAAGAGAGACAGATACGCAACAAGATAGATTGGCACGGCAGCTGCAACAATGGACTGACCCATGACCAAAGAGACCACAGGACGGAGCTCTGCCACGGGGTTAAGTGGAAGAACTTGAAACACGAGAAAGACTCAAGTGATAGTGACTGGCTTGAAGGTGGAGTCACTCGGGAAGCAGGAGAAATAGACGAATTCATCACCAGCAAGCTGGGGAGCGACCCATCGTCCCAAATGAGACCCAAGCCACAGGAAGAGTTGAGATTTTAGTCATTTCAGACTCTAAGCAGAGAATCCAGGCCCACTCTGCCAGACTTCCAACCCACGGAGCTGAGAGAACAAATGGAGATTGTTTTAAGCTGCTGAAAGTGTGGTGATTTGTTTCACAGCAACAGAAAAGTATGCACCATCTCTTGATTAGAACAAGGGAAAAAACCAAACCAAACAAACCCGAGCACCTCACCAAAGCTAAATTAAGAGATCTGCAGTGTTTCAAGAAAAATGAGAAGGCATTTTTCTTTGTGGAAATAAAGTACTTACCCATGTATTTAATATGCAAACAAAAGACACTGAGGGTGACAAAAAACGCCATGAAACGTGTGAGAGCAGGACAGCCTGTGATGATGCCATCTAGCCACTTTCCTGTTGCTCCTTTTAGTGAAAAATACAAACACACCCTAGAGATGTTGTAGGTTCCATTCTAGACCACCGAAATAAAGTGAGCGTCGCAATAAAGCAAGTCCTGTGGACTTTTTGGCTTCCTAGTGCACATGCAATTTAAGTTCATGTTATTCTACAGTTTATTCCAGTTGCTCTGGTGGCCTAATAGGAAGAAACTGCACTGCAATCACTAAGGTAAGCGGTTCAAATCCACTAGCTGCTTCACACGAGAAAGATGTGCAATCTCCTCCCTTGTGATTAACTGTCTCTGAAAACCCTCTAAAGGGTCAGTTATGAGTTGGTTCCCACTTGACAGCCCACAACAACAACACAGTCTATTCAGGGAGCCCTCTTAGCATAGTTTGTAGAGAGTTACACCACTGATGCAAAGACTGAGCTTCTTCAAGGGTTCGAATCCACCAGCTGCTCTGCAGAAGAAAAATGTGTAATCTTCTCCAGTACAATTTATGGCCTCGAAAACTCTACAGAAGGGTCAGCTATGAGTCTCCTGTGATTTGATGGCAATGAGAAATGAATGAGTGAGTGCACAGTCTATTTGGAGTGTGATAGCATTGTGGAAAAGTCCGAAATACTGTTGAGAAGTAACAAGATGAGAGACAGAGATGCAAAGTGAAGACATATTTTTGGGATGGGGAAATGGGATGATGAATGGGTTCAACTCAGGGTCACCACACACCTTCAGTGTCAACCCAGTGTATGCAAAGCACAATAAAGCAGGGTGCCTGTATTCTGGCTTCCACCTCCAGCAGGTTTCCACCTTACACAGGTCCCAGCTTTCTCGGTTTCACTGCACAGCTCACTCCCTTGGCCTGCACCCCCACTTAGTCCCTGCACACTTCTGGATGAGTCACTCCCAATGCCAGGGTTCCCCGGTAACCCAAGTTCTCACCTCCTCCCCCACCACTGGACCAGAGACCCTGGGCCCCTTCTCTTTTGGTGAACAGTCTGGCTCACGTTTTCCCAACGACCTCATCCCCCCAGATGCTGAACATCTACTTTGAGGTACTTTCTTCCCATCTCAGTTTGGCTTTGATTTGTTTCCTTCTGGACCCAAGAACCAACCCGAGCAAGGTTTGCTTCCCCCTCAAGTTCGCACAATCAGCCAGCCTAGCGGCACATGCCACCTTAATTACCGTGGTGGAGACGCTGTTGCTGTTGAAACGCTCGAGTGACAGACAAAACCCTTCATTTGGGAGGGAAATTAATTGTACACAAACAAGAACACATTTCATCTTGAATTAAATTCGTTGACGTTTGTTTGGCAGAGGCCCACAGGATGTTCCTTTTCTTCTTGGCTGGACGCTTCCTCTGCAACCTTGTCCCACCTCTGCCCTGAGCACACGTTGTGGACAAGGCCGCCCCCGGATTTGTCCTTCAGTTTTCCCTGATTGATTGATTGATTGATTGATTTCTCTAATAAAGCTTTACTTCCTCCCCTCCCTCTTTGGTCTCTCCCTCTACCCTCCCCAACCTCACCCACTGCCCACTGCCCACTCCCCACTCCCTACTCTACCCAGCCCCTAAAGTGTAAAGTGCACCCCAAGTCCACCTCTCCTCAGCGGAGTCCTCGGTGAACGAATGATTAACCGTGATGAATAAGAGTGAGCGGAAGACGCGGCGTCGGGGAAAGTGCTCGCTTTAGCCCCTGCTCTGAGATTTATTGCCGAGAACCAGGCGTAATGAAATCATCAATCTTCCAGGGCTAAAAATGGAACCCACTGCGGCAGTTTGGGAAAGGCAGGGGAGCAAGGGCCTCAGGGGAACAGGGAGGCCAGGCTGTGAGGATCGTCTGTCCCTCTTACTCAGCTCTTCGGCCACTGGTCCCTGAGATTGTGCAGAGAAGGGCTCACCCTGGACCAGAGCAGGGGCTCAGCCCCACCCTGACTCCCCACCTGCTAAGCCTGGCAGTCCCCAACTCCACAACTCTAACTCGCTTCTGCTCTTGCATCCTCAGCGTCTGAGACAGCAAGACACAGGAGCCTGCGGTCTCTCCCATCACTGTAAAATATAGAACTGTCCCAGACTCCTGCAAGCTTTGTCCATTAATGTCATCTCAGCCCCTGAATTATGGGAAGTGCACTCCAGTCCCTAGGAGACATAAACAGCTAAGTGTTCAATTACCAACCAAAAGGTTGGTGGTTCAAAATCACAGGAAGCCACCTTGGAAGAAAGGCCCAGGTCCGGCAGTGTGTGAAAGGTGGCAGCTTTGACATCTCTAATAAGGAGGAACCCAGACTCTATGGAACCATGGTGGTGTGGTTGTTGTTGTTAGGTGTTGTGGAATCAACTACATAGTGACCCTATGAACAACAGGTCCGAACCCTGCCCCAGCCTGCACCGTCCTACTGGTCTTCGACACACTGAAGTCCGTTGTTACTGTCACTGTGTCAATCCACCTTATTGAGGGTCTTCCTTTCTTTCTGACCCTCAACCTTTCCCACAATAATGTCTTTTTCCAAGGACTGGGCCTTCCTGACAACATGTCCAAGTATATGAGACAAAATTTCACCACCCTTGCCTCTTAAGGGACACACTGCACTTTCTATAAGGCAGATCTGCTTGTTCTGTTGGCAGGCCATGGGGACTTAAGTACTATTCTCCTGCACCACAGTGCAAAAGCATCAATTCTTTGTCAATCTTCCTTATTCATTGTCCAACCTTCAGATGCATAAGAAGCAACGGAAAATACCATTCTTTTAATCAGGTGCACCTTAGTCTTTAAACTGACAGCCTTGCTCTTTAGCACTTTGGAGAGGTCCTTTTTATTATTTTATATTGATTTGCTTGTAAAGTTCGTATGCATAGTGTTCCACACTTTTCTTCACTCACATTGTGTTTCATACAATCATTTCCATGCATTATGTTTTGTAAAATTAATCACCATTGGACCTTGTCCCTCATTAACTTGTATTTTCAGGTCCCCTCTGGATACTTCTCATTTCCTTCACCTCCTTCCTCAACCCACCAAATTGTGCAAATTGTGTAGGGTTTTGCCCTACACATCCTCACCCCTTTGCTCCCACTCCTTCCCCCCTGGGTTCCCCATACATGTTTTACTAGTTATCCTTCTCTTTGTTTTTAAAATTAATTTCAATGAACATCACAGAGATTTTGGATTTCCATTCATTCATTGTTGCACTTTTCTCCCCACCCACCCCCAGTTCGCTCTTCTCCTTGAAAAGCAAAAGAAAAACTCCTTCAATGGTATACAATCCCCCCCGCACGCCCCCACCCCCACCCTGAGTATACTCCACTCTGCAACCCTCATTCTGGACTCTTATGATAATCATAATGCTCTAAAATATATTACTTTGAAACTATTCTCTCCCTCATCGGCTTCAATGCAGTAAACATAATTTATCCAGTTTTTCTCAGTCTTACCCCCACCCTGATGTCAGACTCATTCTACAACAGTGGCACCATATAGTATTTGTCATTTTTTTGACTGAGATATTTCGCTCAGCATAATGTCCTCTAGGGTCACCCATTTTGAATAATATTGCATGAGTTCCTTGCTTTTCAATGCAACGTAGTATTCCATTGTGTGAATATACCAGAGCTTCTCGATCCATTCATTTGTTGATGGGAACTTAGGTTGTTTCCAACTCTTTGCTATTGTGAACAAAGCCACGATAAACATGGGTGTGCATATATCTGCTTGGATATTGGTTATGGTCTCTTTATATTCCTAGTAGTGGAATTGCTGGATCAAATGGTATCCTTCTATTTTTACGATAATGGTCTTATGCCGTTTTTGACCTTATGGGACTGAGTTTGTTCACCCAGCATAAAGCTTGCAGAGGTCCTTGATGGCAGATTTTCCCAATGCAACAATTTCCTTTGATTCCTATGCTGCTGCAATGGATATTGCTTGGAACAAAGGAGGCTGACAAACCCTGAATGTATGGCCTTGAGATAATCTTTAAACCTTAAACCAAAACCACAGCCTGAAATCTTCTTAACTCCACTAATCCTTCAGCTTAACTAGTAAAGGCTATCTGCCTGGAGCATCGTACTCCTTTAAGAACTATCTCTATGAGATCAAATCGACAACAAGAGCTGGAAAGATTATATAGAAAACTTTAGGGGGCCAAGAGTTTTTGCCAACAGGGAGAAATAAGGAGGTAAGGGATGTGGGCTGTGAAGATGGCAAAACAACTTGAAGAGCATAATAAACATCATTGAATTGTACAGACAGGAACTGTTGGACTGGTGTACGTTCGGTTGTGTATATTCTCAGCAACAAAATACTTAAAAAAAAAAGATCCTCTGGAAAGCAGGTCTGTGCTGCATACATGAGGTCACTGTGAGCTGAGGTCAGCTCTGAGGCAATGGCTTTGTTTTGTCCTAAGTTCCAGCGCACACAATAGACATATGTACGTCTAAGGTGTGCCTGATTCAGGGCATGTTCTTTTCAATCACTTGCTCTGCTGCTACGAGCTGGACAATGAATCAGGATGACAGAAGAGGAACTGATGATGTCTTTGCACTGTGGTGGTGGAGAAGAGTGCTGGCTATCCCATGGACAGCCAAAAGAACAAGCAGATATGTCTTGGAGAAAGTGCAGCCAGAGTGCTCCTTGGAGGCCAAGATACTGAAGGGCACGTTGCTAGGAGAGGTTATTCTTTGGAGAGGGACATCATGCTTAAGAAGGTAGCAGGTTGGCAAAAGAGAGGAAGACCCTCAACCAAGTGGGTTGACACCGTGACTGCAGCAATGGGCTCAAATGTGTCAGAGATTGTGAGGACGGCGCAGGACAGGACAGGGTTCAGATCTGTTGTTCGTAGGGTCGCTGTGAGTCATACACTTGATGGCCCCTAACAAAAATAACAACATTCTCATCACCATCACACTTAATTGAGGGCCCAGATTTTGAAGTTAAAAATCAGCCTCTTCTCCATATTTCCTTTCGAAGAGGGAGGTCTGTTCCTTTGGGATGTAGCATTCTAAGAAATTTTTCTTTACCTTTTGCCTTAAAAAAAGAAGAAGAAGAAATTCAAAATCCCTTTCTAACACACTTATTTCTGTGAATTAGGTAGTTGCATGTCCAATGCGCATGCACCTCCCTTCTGGTGATCTACGTCTGACAGACAATGAAAACCACGACTGGCAAAGGCCTGATTCCCCAGCGCCCATGGACGCGGTGCAGGACCACGTGACAGCCATCCTGCTCTGTGTGGGACCATCATGAATCAGGACTGACTCAACAGCTGCTAACAACAACCACGGCAACATCCAACCTGTCCAGCTGGTTAAACGGCCTCTGGTCCTTCCCAGCCCTGCTCTCCCATCCCAACAACCCTGAAACTTCAAGAGACCACAGGCTTTTGATCAGCTCATCTTCCTCATCATCATCCACGTTTCAGTCTACAAAGGAAGCAGGACCAGTAGAGTAGTGCTTCCATCAGCGGGAGAAAACATGGTAAGGCCTGTGAGCGGTGGCGAGAGACAGCACCAGGGATAAGGAAGAGGTTGTGAAAACACGTGAAGCCCGGAGTCGAGATAAGGATGGGGCACAGTGGGATAAAGTTTTGGAGTGTGTAGCAATGATAAGAAGACCCGATGCTGCCAGTGTAATTAAGATTGCCCATGCTGGAAGACACATGAGGCATTTTTCAAGGATACAAGGAGCAAGAGCTCATTAAACTGAGTGAGCAGGGCTTCCCAGAGATAGTGGGAGTCATTTAATGATAGAGGCCTCGACACATTGCGGCAAGTCTAAATTAATTCCTTGCTCGGCTGTTCACAGGGGGGACCAGGAAGTGGTTGTCTTCAGAACCTATAATGTATTTTTCTTACCGAGGCAAAACATGGGCGGGGGGCGGGGGTAGGAAGAGAGGGCGAGGACAAAGGAGAGGTGAAAATAGGCTTCTCTGTTCAGAATGCTGTGTGGGCAGTTTCCCTGATACCGCACACCTGTCCCCTGCACTCTCACTGGCATTCACCCCGCAGGACTCGGCCCCTTCAGCGCAGTCAAGTTTGTCTCTCTGGATCCTCAGTCCTCCTGTCTTAGCTGTCACCAGGTTCTCCCTAACCTACCATTTCACAAGAAAGGGCCTTGCCTCACGCCAACCCCTGGGGTGATTTTTCCTTCTCATGGCTAAAAAAAGCAAACAAATAAAATTCAATGAGAGCCTTTCCTCTCCCCTTCAAATTTCTGGCACCACACACTGACTGGGAAGATAGGGAGTCAGTCTATTGCCTCGCCTTCAAACCCCCACCTAGGTGGCCTCATCAGAAGCCCTGGGGCCCAGAACATCCCCTGACACTGGAGCCTGGGAACTGAGCCTCCCTCCCTTCCCAGTCTCCTCCTCCTTATCAGGCAAACTCTCTCCCTGTTCTGGAGTATACACCGTGTATACAGTACACTCTCCTTGCTCTGTTGATGCTTTCACGTCTCATGCCCCTCGGCCAACTCCGCCCGTTTATCTGTTCCCAGCAGGGTGGGGTTGAGGCTCTTCTTCTGCACTGCCAAAGGGGTACACAGAGACCATTACTTCTGTACTGGATGCGGCAGGGAGCTACTTGCTGGCAGTAGAGGGCCGACGCCCGCCATTGAAGTTGACCTTGCTTTGCCTCTTCTCTCTATGAGTAAAGGGTTCCATCCAATGCCTCTGTGAGTCATCTCTTTCTTGGTAACCTCAGATCTGGTTTCAACAGTTGCACAGAGTGGACTCAAGGTAAAATTAAAATCTGAACGCATAGGCATGCCCCATTCATTTCAGGAGGTCAAGTAGTGAAGTCTAGTTTAGCAGACATCTAAATAGAACAAGCAGATACTGCATGGTCAAAGATCAGTGTCAAGGTTGAATCCTTTCACCTCATCCGTTCAATCCGTATGCTGCGCAAATAACCAGAGATATTGGACCATATGAAGAGGATGGCATCAGGAGTGGAGGAAGGCCCATTACAACCTACCTCCATGATGCAGATGAGCCAACCCGGCTTGCTGAAAATGAAGCTTTGAAGCATCTACTGATGAAGCTAAAAGTCTATAAACATCGGTGTGGCTTACACCTCAGGATAAAGAAACAGAATTCCTCACTGCTGGGTGAATAAATCACATCATGATAAATGGAGAAAAGATTGACATTGCCAATTAGTTCATTTTACTAGAATCAACAATAAACAAATACCCAAGGAACCAGGCAAGAGGTTGGACAGCGTGTTGTATTATATAAATCTGCTGCATAGGACTTTTTCAAAGGGCTGCAGAATAAGAACGTCACCTTGAGGAAAAGATGCATTTGACCCAAACCATGGTATTTTCAATTGCCTCACATGCAAGTGAAACTGGACAATGAATTAGGAAGACAGAAGTAATGACCTTGAACTGCAATGTTGGTAAACAATATTCAATTAATCACGGGCTCATAAAAGAACAAAGAGATGGTTGAGTGTATAGTGTGTCTGGCTGCTAATCGAATGGTGAGCAGTTTGAAGCTACCAGTTACTTCACAGGAGAAAGAAAAATGATCTTTTGTAAAGATTAACAGCCTTGGAAATCCGGCAAAGGGAAGCTTTGAGTAATATTCAACTCAATCAAACAAAATTGGCTTGGAGAAGTACAACCAGAAGACTCCTCGGAACTAAGAATGATAAGACTTCATCTTACATACTTTGGGTATGTTGCCAGGTAAGGCCAGTCCCTAGGGGAAAAGATACCATGTTGGATAAATCAGAGGGTTAGTGAAAAAAGAGGAAGACCCTCAACAGGTGAACTGACACCAACACAGCAATAACAGCCTTGAAAACAGCAGCAATTGTGTGATGACACAGGACCAGATAGTGCTTTGTTCTGCTATAAGGAAGACTGATATGAGTCAGAGCTGATCCAGTGATGTCTAATAATAACAGCACATAAAAATCAGCAGAGAGAATAAATGTGAAAACGAAACAGCCAGAGGAGACTGAAGCTGTATTCGGTCTGGTCGCCCTTCTGCTGAGGATGAGATCATGCTATCTCTAACATACAATCTGTTACTGGAGAACAGGGTCTTGATTTAGGGGCTGGTTGATCAGGTGTGCTTATTGGATGATTCACAAAGATTTACACTAATGATTTAGACACATCACTTACATATGTTGTTGTTTTTATGTTCCATCGAGTTGCCTGTGACTCATAGTGACCCTATGTGCAACAGCTGTGAAGCCTGCCCCATCCTGAGTCAATCTCACAATCTCCAACACACCTGTCCCCATTATCCTAGTTACTGTATCAATCCATCTCCCCCAGGGTCTTCCTCTCCTGCGCTGTCCTTCCACCCTTCCAAGCATAATGTCCTTCTCCAGGGACTGAACCCTCCTGGCCAAAGTATGTGAGCTGGAGCCTCAAAGTTCTTGCCTCAAAGAAGCAGCCTGATTTCACCCTCTCCAGGAGAGACTGTTTGTTCTTTTGGAGGTCTGTGGTGTATGTTCAATACTCTTCTCCAGCACTACAACTAAATATTCTTCTTCTGTCATCCTTGGTTATTGTCCAGCTCTTTGATGCATAGCAAGTAATTTCAAAGACTGTGGCCTGAATCAGGCGCACCTTAGTCTCCAGATTGACATCATTGCTCTTTAGCACTTTAGACAGGTATACACTGATACTTTTTTTACTTCCACTTGGGCTTTGAGAAAAAGAAAGATAGTTTTCTTAAAAAAGCTGAAACCAATGTTCATGGTGTTTGAACTAGCTGCCAAGGAACCACTCTGGGCCCATTCTCAAGGGAGTTTTGCTCCAGTCTCTGCCTCCTCAAACTCCACTCGGTTCCTTTCCTGCATCACTGCCTTGTCATGTCACATTACAAACATTAGGGCCTTGACGATCCTCTTGACTTGCCCCTCTGATTCCAGAGCCCCCAGTGACCTGACCTTACTCGGGGTGACCTCTTTCCCAGAAGGAGATTCCGGATGGGCTGTTCCCACCACTCGGCTCACCTCCCCTAAACCCACGCAGGCTCACCACAGACCTGGCCACATCTCAGGGTTTTCTATTTGTGTTAAGAGGGTAAGCAGATGAATCCAGTCTTTCAAAATTTCATTTCTGGTCTATATAACCCAGAAGTGGGGCAGAACATGTCCTCTATAATAGTTTACTCAAAAACCTTTTACCTTCCACTTGGAACCAACTCAGAGTCGATCCAACAGAGTCACTGTAAATCAAACAAAAGGTGATTTCCCACATCTCTCCTGAGGAATTGTTGGTAGACTCAGACCACCAAAATGACCAGGCCCTCGGGTTAGCAGTACCACTTCCTACGGACTCCACCACCAGAGCTCCCTCCGTAATCATTTAGAGAAGGAAATTAGGAGGAGAGAAGGCCATGCAGACTGTAACTAAGCGTGCTTTTCTGGCTTCTCCCTTCTCAGCCTGTGTTCACCCTGTGGACAGTCACCCCTCTAAACTCAACTCCCAGCGTGTCACTTGCCTACATGAAAACCTCACATCTCTGCAATGGAAAATGCATCAGCTAAGGACATTCCAGGAGCTCTGGTGGGACAGTGGGTAAGGAGTTGCACTGCCAGTTCAAAGGCAGGAGGTTCGAATCCACCAGCTGCTCATAGGTGAAAAATGAACAATCTCTTCCCATGTGATTTACAACCTCTGAAAATCCACCGGCGGGTTCATTATTAGTTCAATGCAATGGCGATGAGATGAGTTGAAGGGTCCTCCAAGGAACCCTGGTGGCACAGTGTGTTGAGTGTTGGGAGGTGGACCAAAAGGTCCCAGGGTTAAATCTACTACCAGGTCCTTGGAAGAAAGACAGGCAGTCTCCTCCTGTAAAGATTTACAGTTTCAAAAATCCGATGGGGAAAAATAAATCTAAAAACTCACACTCACTGCCCTTGAATCAGAAACAATGTACAGCTAAACTTCTAACAGCTTTTTAGAGGCTATAAATTACAACGGATAACATTGAGAAGAACCGGCAATCTCTTCCCATCCGCTTAACAGCTTCTTGAAAACATGCCGCAGGGTCAGCTATGGGGTGGTTCTGACTCTATAGTATACAATAATATGTTGTTGTGGTTGTGGTTGTTAGGTGTCATCAAGTCAGTACAACTCATAGCGATCCTATGAACAAAAGACCGGAGCCCTGTTCTGTCCTGCACCATCTTCACACAAGAGCCCATTGCAGCAGTCTCCACGTCAGTCCACCTGGTTGAGGGACTTCCTCTCCTTCGCCAACCAGCCACCCTTCCCAATATCATGTGCCTCCCTCTCCAAGGAATAGCCCCTCCTAGCAATATTTCCAAAGTATGTGAGGCAAAGCCTCATCATTCTTGCCTCCAAACAGCACTCCAGCTGCACCCTCTCCAAGACATACCTGTTTGTTCTCTTGGCCGCCCATGGGATATTCAGTGCTCTTCTCCAACACCACAGCTCAAAGGCGTCATTTCTTTTTCTGTCATCCTTATTCATTGTCCAGATCTCAGATGCATAGCTAGTAATCAGAAAGACCATGGCCTGAATCAGACGAAATCACTGCTCCTCAATAATTTAGAGAGGTCTCTAACTGCAGATTTTCCCCAGTGCATTGCATCTCCTTGTGAATCCAAGCAAGGTGAAGCTGTTGATAGTTTTAATCTCCTCTCCATCCATCATTGTTGCGGGATGTTGGGGAGGAAGGAAGGGTCTATGTCCAGGACAGATTGCCTAAGCTCCAGATAGGTTCAAGTCTCCCAATGGCCTTTAACAGGGGGTAGAGAAAGCTCCCCTGTTTGGCTGTACCGGCTTGAGAAAGCTCCCCACCTGGGAAGATGGCTGCCTTGTCTGTTGGGCTGGGAGTGGTCCGTCCGCAGGAGGCTGAGGTTCTCCTAACCAATCCGCATGTCCCACGTCTGTAAGCCCACCCTATCCTGCCTTCCTGTGTATATAAGTGCAGTGCTTATCCTAATAAAGTTGAGTTGGATTGACTCTCTTGTCCTCTCCCAGAGTGGTGTTTCTCCGTGGTGCCGCTGTCAAATTGCTGTCGAACTGACAGCAACGACACATCATGACACTGCCTATTGGTCCGGTGGTAAGAATATTTGTTTCTTGATATTGAGACACAATCCATACTGAAGTCTGCATTCCTTTATCTTTTGCAACAAGTGCTTCAAGTCCTCCTCACTTTCAGCAAGTAAGGTTGAGCCGTTCTAAATTGGAATTAACTCGGTTTCCGTGGTTTGGTTTGAGATAAGCAGCATTCTAATTGTTAGCTATCATGGAATTACCCTCACACTCTCCCCAACTCATAGAATAAACGTGTGACCTATAACAGACGAAAATGTTCTGTGTCGACCCTACTAGAACACCGCTGCAGGAAATAGAAGACTCACATTTCTCCTAATCCTACAAGTTCAGCCCAGAAGACTACAGGGAGTGGTGACCCTTGGTGGGAAAGGGGCTTTCTGAGAGCTGGAAAGAATGCAGCGGGTGTCAAACAAGACTAGGGAAGCGATGAACATCCAAGAAGAAAATACCCTGCCAACTGGCTGGGCCCTATCCCTGCCCGCCTTCCTGAGGCACCTGGACTTCAGTAGCTTTCAGTGAGCCCTCCATACCCGGGTCGTCAGTCCTCTGTGCTCTCGCGTCGTTGCCAACAGAACACTTGGCCATGACCTGTGAGATCTGACTCCCCACCCATCTTTTCAGGCTCCTTTCATACTTTTCCCTCAATCCCAGTTCTCTCTTACTCTCACGTTGCCTTCCTTCAATGCTGGCTCATTTCTGCTCTTCATTTGTGATGAAGTTCTCCTTTCCATTCAGCCAGAGCATTGCCTGGGCAATGATGCTCCCTCCTCCTGGAGAATTCTGTCCCCTCAGTGGGGGCGATGCTGTCCCCTCTGCCTGGGC
>NW_006399765.1:20911141-20945552 GCF_000299155.1 Elephantulus edwardii | reverse complement strand
GATGCTGTCCCCTCTGGGTGGGTGAAGCTGTCCCCTCTGCCTGGGCGATACTGCTCCCTGTGTGTGGGCAATGCTGTCCCCTCTGCTGGGGGTATTCTGTCCCCTCTGTGTGAGTGATGCTACCCTTCAGCACGGGTGGTGCTATCCCCTCAGTGTGGGTGACGCTGTCCCCTCTGCCTGGGCAATGCGCTCCCTCTACATGGGTGATGCTGTTGTCTCTGCCTGGAGAATTCTGTCCCCTCAGTGGGGGCGATGCTGTCCCCTCTGCCTGGGCAATGATACTCCCTCCTCCTGGAGAATTCTGTCCCTTCAGTGGGGGTGATGCTGTCCCCTTTGCCTGGGCAATGATGCTCCCTCCGCCTGGAGAATTCTGTCCCCTCAGTGGGGGCGATGCTGTCCCCTCTGGGTGGGTGAGGCTGTCCCCTCTGCCTGGGCAATGCGCTCCCTCTACATGGGCGATGCTGTTGTCTCTGCCTGGGGTATTCTGTCCCCTCTGAGGAAGCAATGCTGTCCTCTCTGCCCGGACGATGCTGTCCCCTCAATGTGGATGATGTTGTCCCCCCTGCCTGGGTAATGCCATTTCCACTGCCTAGAAAAATCAGTAATACTAGAATCTTCACTACCACCTCTGCCTAGTGGCCCCTTCTAGTTAAAAAAATAAAATTAAGAAGTGTTGTCAAGTGAACAATGATGACCCCAGTGTTTCAGAGTAGAACTGCACTCCACAGGCACGTCACAGCTGAATGTTTAGGAGTAGATTCCCAGAGCTTCCTCCGGAGATGCCTCCCCATCGGCTAGAACCTCCATGCACTCACTTAAAAGCCACATGAACTAGTCTGTTCAAGCCATCCTAAGATCTAGGAGAACCTCCAAGATCAGGGCTGAACAAATGGCAAGTGGATGTGGTCAAGTGACAGGGATTTCTGGACCGTTCTTCCTTCTTCCAACCTCAAAACCCTTCGTTTGTGGCAAATGGTGCCTCCCCGCCTTGCTGAGCCTCACCAGTCACCCTGCTGAACAAAGAAAGAACAGCCCCAGGCTTAGTGCAGAATGCAGCACCTCTCTTTCCGTTTATTGCTTTTATTTCTATGGTTACCACCCTTCTGCAGCAAGAGATGCTGGCTTGCCATTTACTCTGGTGAAACAGTTTTCTCGTCAAATAAAAGTTTCCTAGTGAAAATAAAAATAGATTTATTTAAGGGAAATCTCCAGCAAATGAGTGTCCTGGTGGTTTGGGGATGTGGAAAAAGTGGAGATGTGGCCTTTGAAGGATTGAGACTGTATAAACAATAACTGAAACTCAGGAACGGGGCTCCAGGGTGAGAAAGCACAGAATCAACTCCCAGCTTCCCCTGCTCACCATCAACTCTGTTTACCAGCCCAACTCTCAGCCTGGTGATCCGTAAAATGGGAGAGCAGGGAACTCTCGGACAGGGTGATAAGATAGAGTCTGAAGGAGCAGTCACAGTGCTGGCATAGAGCAGAGGGCCAGAAAGTTGTTGCTATCATCATTAGGCATTTAGATGATAAGAGAACACATCTTTTTTATCCCCACCAGGCTGGATGCAGAGTCTGGGAAATTCCCCAGAGAAGACTCAGCAAAGCTAAGAACACATGCTGCTGCTGCTGTTGTTGTTGTTATTGTTGTTGATTGTCTTCAAGTCGAGCATGACTCATAGCGACCCTATGAACAACAGGCCTGAAGCCCCTCTGCAACTATGTACATTTATCAAAGTTATAGACTTCCCAGAGGCATGCTATTTAGGAAGTGGAGGCCACTCCTGCTTCCAAATCTGTCATAGTATGTTATTGTTCTTATGTGCCATGGAGTCGCCTGCGATGTATAGCGACCCTATGTAGAGCAGCTCTGAACTCTTCCCTGTCCTGAGACAGTCTCACTAATAACAACACACCAACTCCCATTGCCCCAGTTACTGTATCAATCCATCTCATCTGGGGTCTTCCTCTGCTGTGCTGTCCATCCACCCTTCCTTCTCCAAGGATTGTTCTCTCCTGGTCACATGCTCAAAGTAAGTGAGGTGGAGCTTCAAAATCCTAGCCTCCAAGGAGAGACTTGGTTTCACTCTCTCCAAGACAGACTGATTTGTTTTCTTGGCAGTCCATGGTATGTTCAAGACTCTTCTCCAGCACCACAGGGTCGCACAATGTGATGGGTGGATCAGAAGGGGTAGGTTAAGGAAATGGGAAAGATCCGGTGTGAAAAACAATGCATAAAAACTTTGTAAATAAACCAATCTATTTAAAAAATTAATTTAAAACAATCTTTTATAAAATTCTAGATTGACTATTTTCTTTATTCTATCACATTTTATAGCAAGCTCTAATAAGTTAAACAAGGCTGGTGGGCAGGAACCAGGCAGGGGCAAGACTGAGAGGAACCAAGTAGCAGGAAAGGCAGCGTTGCTAAGCAACACATCCAATGCTAAACTTGGCAGGAATGGCCAAGGGACCAGTGCACGGACAGAAGGCCCCACTGAGGGGCTGCAGTCACCAGTGAAGCGTGTCCATCACAGCCACCCCTGGACAGGGCATTTGGGAGGTAACAGATAACAGAGAAGCTGCCCCAATACCAGCTTTGATTGGGGTTGGGGAGATTCCTGTAGAAGTGAGCGGAACAGCCCTGAGACGCAGAGCGGAGAGGAGCCCAGCAGAGACCGGAAATGAGCTCTGGCTGCAGGAGTGAGGTCAGTGCCCTTGAACTGCGGGTGTCCAGAGGACGGCTTTACCTTCCCACAGGCCAGGTGGGGGGCTGAACACATCTTACCAGTGACACGGGGATACAATGACAGCCTTTGGTCCCACAAGCTGGAACTGCCTGTGACTTTAAAAATGGCACTGTGAAAACAGCAGGCACAGGAAAGGCAAGGAAGTTGTAGCTGTGTCAACCTTTTTCTGGAAGGTTCCTTTTCCACGAACCTGAATCGATTCATTTCTTTTCACCTCAAACAGTTGGAGCTAGATTTTCTTTATTCACTTGGCAAAGAAAAAAATTCTGATGTATAGAAACCAGAGAACATAGAAGCAACTACTCGCCCATTTGACAGATGAAGAAACTGAGGCTCTGCCTGCTTCTATCTTGCTGTTCTAATTCTTGAGGTGGGTGGATGAATCTTTATCACAGATACTTCTCTCCAAGCCAATGAAACAAAGGGACAAAGAGACAACACACAGGCTCACACATCACGGGCTGCTCTTTGGTCACGTGCAGATCCGGTTGCAAAGGATCCTGGGAAATGTGGTCTTTATTCTGGGCAGCCAGGTTCCTGCTGCTCTAAGTAGGAGGGGGACACTGTGGACACCTGCTGTCCTGTCCAGCCCCGTGACCCTGCCGTGTCCACCTACACTATACCAAGAGAGTAGAGAGATGGCACAGCCACCACCAACTTGACAGGGCACCTTTGTCACACAGGCCCGGCCAGGTTGCCCCATGTAGGATGGCACTTTCTTTGGGAGACGATCAAGGCTTTTACAAACAGAAGGGAAGACAACAAGCCACGAGAGTGGCAACTACCCAGCAAGGCCCCTGCCCTCTCCTGTGTTTCCCAGGGAATCCTGGGGCCTCCCTTCGATGCACCTGCCTCATCACACACCTGAGACAGACGCTGAGTCGTGGGGATCCCACGGGCAGTCCCTCTCTGCATGTGTGTATGGGAACTCCACCCTCTGAGTGAAAATGCTAATTACAGCCTTGTGTGTGCAGTCTGTTACCTGCTAAAAATAAGCCGTCTGGCATTCTCGCCTCCACAGGTGCAGCTGAGTTGGGGAAAATAATGCTGTTTTTAGCATCGGGGCAAGGAGGGGCATCCCAGACTCTCGGGAGCCGTCTGTCTGGAAGAGTGTTTTCCCAGGACAGTGAGGCCCATCCCAGAGGCTCTGCTGCCAGGGGTTCACAGGGGCAGCCCTGCCAGGGAAGTATCTGCACCACAGAGCATTAACTCTGGATGTCCTGAATGTGGGCTCAGCAGTGACTCATGGTGAGTTGCTGTGTTTGTCCCCCAGTAACAAAGAAGTGACTAAATCAGCTCTCAAGGGAGTGAGTGGAGTCCCCACATGCACTGAGAGACCAGGACATGGGCCGGGTAACGAGATGGGGAGAGAACATGGAAGGGGAAGAGACACATTCATACAATCACTCACTCATTCCTGTTATAGACGTGTATGAAGTTCCTCCGATGCCCCAAGCACTCTGCTGGGTTTGAAAGGATGATCCCTGCCCTCATTCATTAGTTAATCTATTGCTACGTAAGCATCCACTTCCTAGACAATCTGCTTCTGGAAGCTCTATGAACTTTGAGAAATGACTATCATTATAGAAAGGCTTCAGGTCTTTTGTTCCTGGGGTAGCTATGAGTTGCGCTTGACTAGACGGCATCAAGAGGAGTGAGATGAGATGAACTGACACAATGGGCTTGAGCTTGACGCAGCTTGTCACAACGACACAGGGTCGGGCAGGGTTTTGATCTGGTACACACACAGTCAAATTCAACTCAACAGTCCTAACAGCAGAAGCGTCGCAGCAAGCCAGAAATAGTGACACAACCGAGAACGAAAATCCTTTCCCCCAGAGCCAGAATTCTAACAGTGTCCAACACCACCACTTCACAAAGTCATCGTAGACATGGGGACCTCTGAAGAGGAGGAGGCTCTTGTCCTGATGGTTCTCCATCTCAGGGTCCCCAGTCCAGGGGAGGTGAGGACTCCCCACCATTCACCATCTGCCTGGTTCCTTCTGAGTGCCCCACAAATGCTCAGACCAGCACTTCCTGATGTGGCCATTCTCACTCTGGGGGACACCACCACACAAGTCCAGGCAAACGCAGCAGAGGGAGAGCCCCAGACCCTTAACTGTCTTCCAGGTCCAGACAGAAGTCCAGCTGCAGAGCCAAATTTACCATCAGGACCCGAGCTGAAAGAGATTCTGGAAAATGCCATGTTATGAATTCAGACTCTATCGGGGAAGACACCAGAGAGGAGGGGATGGAGACCAACTAGATGCAGGGTGAGTCCATTCACGGCTAGTTCAAGCCCGTACTGCTGTCTGCTCACTCTTGTATTTCCAAACGGAATTGATGCTGACCATGTGCCTCTTACCATCACACAGTGACCTTGGGGTGAAGGAGGGACCCTCCCCTCCCCAGGGAGTCCCAGTGTCAATCAGTCACTCCAGGAAGAGGGGTGGACACAGGAACAGGGGTGACTTTCATGAGGAAGCACTTTCTGTCCCCATGAGCTGACCTTGGCTGAAACTGCAGGGGTCTCACTGCTCTGGGCCCTCAGCCCCCACCGCAAGGAGCACCTCCCAGCCCCCAGGAAGTGCCCTGGTCCAAAGAACCTTACACCCACATGATCTCAGCCACCTGATAGACAAGGACTCCCAGGGTGAGAGCATGTGAACAGATGGAGAGCAGGTGCCATGGCGGAGAGCGCAGGGCTTTGAACGGCAGTGGAGTCTGACTGGGATTTATGATCCACAAATACAGGGGAGGAGCACGCTCTGCAGTCATAAATCCATCTCTTCGAAACTTCACAGACAACCAGCTTCCCCCACAGACAGTCTCACGCTGCTGCCAGGCTCCCAGTGCCCAGGAGAGGTTGCTTGCTGGGTAGATGTGCTGTGTGAACATATGCAGATATACCGTGTAGACACCACACCAGCCACCTGCCAGACCCACGCTCAGCACAGGGAACAACGCACCAAGTTCTCCAGGTGAGCAGCACCCTGCCTGGTCCCTTGGGAATGTGCTTCCATCATGATTGTTCCTAAATTAGCTCACTGCCCCCTTCCTGACACACCTGCCTTCATTTCAGTGAGCAGGTCAGGAACAGGCACTCCAGAAACACTCCAAAGGGGTACCTTCACAGCTGGGAGAGAAGGGGTTCACCCACACAGCCCAGGGAGGAGTGGAAGAGCCTGTCTCCAGCCTGCAGATCTGGCTCCAGTCACCTGACCCCTGGCCGCCAGACAGGCCTCTCTGCTGTCACCTCTGGTTTTATGATCTCATGTGAGAGAGAAGCAAAGTCTCCATCCGGGAATTTCTGCTGCCGCCTTCTCCCATTCAGGTGGATCTCAGGTGGAATCAGAGTGGAGCACAGTCAATGAAGGGGGTTCAAATTCAGACCTCATTTAGTGGGAGACCACTCCATTCCCACCACCGATTCCACCTCCACCTCCAGGCCCCTGGGAGATGGGGAGCACTAGGAGAGTTTAACAGGGACCAGGGGCGAGAGGTGGGAGCTGAGAATAAGTGCCAGAGATGGAAGCATGGAGTCTGGATGTGGAAACACCTGGACGAAGCTGTTTTAATGTGGGATTTTCAGAAGCCACCTTTTGGCATGTCAAGAAGTGTCATCTAACATCACAGAGCAAAACCTCATGGCCCTGTGCACAGAGACAGGAGGGCTCCAAAACTTAGCTTTCTGAGATCACGGGTTCTAGACCTCCAAATCCCAGCCCACCACTCACTCACTAGCTGTGTATTCTTAGGCAGGTGATTAACCTTGTCTGGACTTCAGCTTCCTCATCTAAGAAACTAGAATATTGATAGCCCTGGTTGTACAGGATTGTTGGCGAAATTAAAACAGAAAAACACCAGAGAAGTGTCTATCTGTGAGCTGAAAGGGCTCAAAAATGTTACTCAGAAAAGGTTCTGTAAAGAATCACACTGCCTAGGTTCAGACCCTACCTCTGCTACTGTATCAGTCGCATCAGCTTCAGTTGTGAAAAGCAGAACATTCTCCCTAAAGAACAGGCTTGTTGTTTATTGTCGTCGTCTACCATCACGTTGGCACTGACCCATGGCTGAACCTCTGGCAGGTTTTCAGAGGTCATTATCCATCCTTCTTATTTATCTTCAGTAGAAAACAAGAAAATACCAGCAAGTGTGATGGCACAGCAGTCAGCTAAAATGCAGTCAGATGGCATTTTCCTCATGACCCAAAAAGGTTGCTGGAATACCAACCATCGCGTTGACATTCCAGACAGCTAGATGGCCCCCAAATAAAGACAATGACCCCCTTTTTTAAATAAGTTCATCTCCATAAAGTTGTAAGATGCATTTCCCCTTACTTTCCATGGCCCAGATTGAGTTGCACAGCCATGCTTAATGGGAAGACAGACTGAACGTGGAGCCTGTACTCTGAAAGCTACAGCACATGTGATAATCAGCAGGTTTACTGCAGGTTTCCGCCTCTGTCCTAAAGAAGAGTGTTCTTATGAAACATATCATAAATCAAAATGGCTTTAGAAAAACGAAGCATTACCATTCATTCCCCCAGGGTTCCTTATTATTATGGGCAGTCATACTAATGCCACCATGCCCACAACCTGCTGTACAGTATGCATGTCACCAGGCACACATCATGCCTGAAACAGGAGGAAGGAGAAGGAAAAGATTCACGGAGGAGAAAGGAAATCATTCCCTAGCAGTGAGCCTGAGAGGGTGTCTTCTTCCTCTCAAGATAAAAGAGGATATTGAACAGAGGAAACCCCTCAAAAAAGCCTCTGCTTTTCCCTGTGCAGCCCAATTTAAAATGTTGGGGAGTTTTCTTGAATTGAGGCTTTGAGTAAAAATTTTCAAAAAATTAAGAAGGAGCAGAAGACAAGCAAGCATTACTCGCTTGCATTTGCTCCCTGGACAGCGGCTGGCGGGAGGGAGGGTGGGTGCATCTCGGGGGACGGTTCCAGGGCTGCCTCTTGGCCAGATTCATCTGTGTCCCTGACTGGGAAACCAGCAGAGGACGATGAGTGGCAGACGCACAACGCCCACTCATGCCAGGGGCTGCTGGTCCACGGACCATTAACGCATTTAGTCTTCCTTCCACCCTGATTTCTGCTTCCATCAAAACCTCCTCGCCTGCAGAGTTGGGCTGAGCATGACCCACCCCGGTTGGGGCACCCTCAGGACACAGGCCCCAAGAGGATCAACCCAAAATGTGCTTCTATTTGTGCCTTTCCTTTTAAGCAAATTGTGCCCCATGTTCCCTCTTGATATACACTGTATATCAAGAGGGGAAACCCCTAAAGAACCTGGCTTACAAAGTAAGGCGATTTGCTATTTCTTGACTCTATACCATCACCAGTCTCGGTCCTTGGAGAGGGACATCATGCTTGGGACGGTGGAGGGACAGCGCAGGAGGGGAAGGCTTTCCATGAGGAGGATTGATTCAGTGACTGGGGTAATGGGGATGGGAGTGTCAATGGCAGTGCGATTGGCACTCTTTCCTATATCCTCAAGATCAAAACTCAAACTCGTTGACATCAAGTCAGAATTGACTCACAGCTGACCCTCCAGCGAGTTTTCCAAGGCTATAAATCACAAGGGATCTTTTCCCACAGACTTGCTGGTGCATTTGAACCACTACCAAAGAGACACCACCTTAGGACTAGCCACACAACTCCCTACAGCCTATTCCACTAGAACTCCTGTCCTTAAAATAGCAGTGTGATTAAAGTCATACCGTGGGGACAAAGGGAACTCTGGTGGCTTAGTGGCAAGGAATTAAGCTGGCAACCCAAAGGTACCAGTTTGAATCCACCCGCTGCTCTGCAGAAGAAAGATGGGCAATCTCTTCCAGTGTGACTTACTGCCTCTGAAAACCTGCTGGAAGATCAGTTATGGGTCAGTTCTGACTCAGTGTCTACAACAACATGGAAACATAGGCGGCCAGCAGGGGTTGCTCAGAAGAAGCCGGAGACCACTCTCCTCCCATTAAGATTTACAGCTTCAGAAGCAAGATACGGAGTCAAAATCAATTCACCAGTAGTGAGTTTGAATTTTTGTTTTGAAACTTTCTAGCAGTAGACAGCCAGGCCTTGACCCTGTGATGCTGCAAGGTGCATTTGAACCACCCACCTTTAGGCTGGTTGCACAGTGCAAGCTGCTGGCACCACCAGGGCCCTTTCTGAAATCACAGCAAAGCAGAGACTGGTGATGGTATGTTGTTGTTGTTGTTGTTATGTGCCGTCGAGTAGCTTGCGACTCATAGCGACCCTATGTACAACAGCCCTAAACTCTGCCCTGTCCTGTGCCAATCACACTGCCATTAACACTCCCATCCCCATTACCCCAGTCACTGAATCAAACCTCCTCATAGAGAGCCTTCCCCTCCTGCGCTGTCCCTCCACCGTCCCAAGCATGATGTCCTTCTTCAAGGACCGAGACCGGTAATGGTATAGAGTCAATAAATAACAAATCTCCTTACTTTGTAAGCCAGGTTCTTTAGGGATTTCTGTGGCTTGCAGCCAAAAGCATGATGATCGACACACCATTCCTTCCAAAAGTCTTTTCTGATCCTTCCCTTCTAAACCTCTGAAAGCACCTTTCACTGTGCTCACCTCCCTGTGCATGCCTGTGTCCCTCTCCCACCAGCCAGCAGCCAAGGGTGAACAGAGTCGGATTCTCACTCCTTAGCCCAGGGCTCTCTGCTCCTAGAAGGGCCTGTGTGCCTCCTGTTGTGAGCCGAGCTTTTTATTGCGGTTGCTTTAGACGTTTTCTGCAGAAACGCCTCACGGGGTGGAAACAGCTCTGTTAGACAATACTGCAGCACTCTGATGCCAGTAAACACGAGTTTCAAGATGTTTTATTTTATTAGGACAAACTACACCTCCATAAAAGCTCCATCCATCTTTCTCCCAGCTGATGGTATTTGAAGACTCAGTAATCTGCTTTCCACAATTGATAACACTTTTAAAAATTCAAACTCCCTCTCACAGAGGTAGTTCTTCCCACAAAGCCGTCTGGGCAGATGACAGCTAACCTAAATCTCTGTGGCTCTGGGGCACTGGGGTACCTGGCGTCTTCTTCCCTTTAACTTCAGGCTGGAAGCATTTCCTGGTGAAATTAGATCTTTAAAGGAGAAAGTTAAGACTGTCCTGGGGAACTTGGCTTTATTGGATGCTATGACATCAACTTCAATTCCTGGACCAGGAGGCTGTTGTGCGAACGGAGCAGGGAGTGCTCATGGTTTGGAATTGGGAAGGAAGGGCACCACGGTTGTATTCTCTCTCCATACCTACTCAATGTGTATGCTGAGCAAATTATGTACTTTCTCTGAAACACCTGCATGTTCTTTTAGCAGTCCATGGGATATTCTGTGCTCTTCTCCAACACCACAGTTCAGAGGCATCAATTCTAGAGGGCAAGTCTATTCTGCTCTACAGAGTCATTACAAGTTTATTTAAACTCAGTGGTGCTGGGTTTGGTGTTTTGGTTGAGTCAATCTATTTTGAGACAAGTTTGAACAAGTGAACAGAGACAGAAGAACCTCAATATCACCAAGAAAGGAGAGCTGGGAGAAGAGTGGAGCCTTTGGTCCCAGGTTCCCTGAGCTGGGAACCTCGAAGACTTATGGAGGATCGATGCCAAGACACACGGAACTCTCCCAGGCACATCAAGCCCACAGCTGCAGAAAGAAGAACGGATCGTTCTCAGAGACCACACAGGCAGGAAGACTTCTAGAGCTGCCGTCCTGAATGCATTTCTATTTGTTAAAGCCATCCATGTGTGATATTCCTGTTACAGCAGCACCAGGCAGCCAAGACACAGGCTTTCCACTCACTTTCTATCTCAATATCCTGCCTGATTTTAATAGCATCTAAACCCTAAGGTGCACCTGATCCAAGCCATGGTCAATGACAAAGATGATAGAAGGAGAACTGATGCTTTTGAGTTGTGGTGCTGGAGAAGAGTATTGAACATACCATGGACCATCAGGAGAATAAACAAATCCATCCTGGAGAGGAACCAGGCTGCTCCTTGGAGACAAGGATTTTGAAGCTCTGTCTCACATATTTTGGGTATGTTGCCAGGAAGGACTAGTGCTTGGAGAAAGATATCATTCATGGAAGGATGGAGGGACAGTGCAAGAAAGGAAAATCCTGGATGAGAGGGATTGATTCCGTGACTGGGGTAATAGGGTTAGTAGGTATATTGGATGCAATGAAATTGGCTCAAGATAGAAGAGAGTTTAAAGCTGTTGTACATAGGTTCTCTATGAGTCGCAAGCAACTTAACGGCACATAACAACAACAATAACAACAACATTACTAGCTAAGATAGCATATACTTATATACATGTATGTCTGTGCATGTTCTATTCTTAAAATTATTTTTAAATGCAGGTGGGATAGAGATAAGATCTTATTTTGGTTTTGGTGAACTTGTCTTCATTTTCTTCAGCTTCAATTTGAACTTGTACATGAGTATTTGATGAGTTGTTCTATAATCTACATCTGGCCTGGTTTTGACTGCTGATGTTGAGCTTCTCCAAGGATTCCTTCCATAGATGTAGTTAATCTGATTCCTATAGAGTCCAGCGGGTGAGGTTCATGTGTAAATTCACCATTTGTGTCTCTTTTTTTTTCATTTGTGTCTTTTTAAAAAGACCTTTTCAATGAATAAATCATTGAACATACAAAATTTGTTCATTCTGTGTCCAACTTCATTTCCTCCACCAAGTCCGTACTCTCCAACTACCATTCCTTCTTCATTTGTTTCCAATTTTTGCATTCCAGTCACCAGTTATCATTAATGCATCTTGATTAATTATAATTAATCAGATGAAGGGATCTCTCCAAATTATTGAATAGAAATTATGTCAGTTTAAGGACTAAGGTGTACCTGATTCAGGCTATGGCTTTTTCAATCACTTACTATGCTAGCTGATGATAGCTGGACTATGAATAAACTTGACAGAATAATTTTTCTGTCAAGAAGAAAAATTGATGCCTTTGAGCTGTGATGTTGGAGAAGAGTATTGTCTATCTCATGGACTGCCCAAAGAATAAGCAAATAAATCTTGGAGAAGGCACATCCAGAGTGCTCCAGGGAGAAAAAGATGATAAAACTTTGTCTTACATATTTCAGGCATGTTGCTAGGACAGGCTGTTCCTTAGAGAGGGACATCATGCTGGAAAAGGTGGAGGGTCAGTTTCAAATCCACCAGATGCTCTGCTGGAGAAGGAGGGGCAATCTCCTCCTGTGCCAGTCAGATCCAATTTGATGGTAACACACACAAAAAAAAAATAGGAAAATTTTAAAAAAATTAAAAATTAGAAAGGTGGAGGGTCAGTGAAAGAGAGGAAGACCCTCAACTAATTGGATTGACACAGTGACTGCTGCAATGGGCCTGAGTGTGTCAGCAAGTGTGAGGACGGCACAGGACAGGACAGATTTGCACTCTGTTATTCAGAGGAGGACTATGGGTTGTACTCAGCTTGACAGCACCTACCAACAACTGTGCACAGCATACACATACATATACACCCAAAATATGCATGGATCGTATTTGCATCTGTATGTGTGACTTACTGTCACCACCCCTTGCCCCATCAGAACATAGTTCCATGAGAATGGAGCCTTTGTTTCACTCATCATTCCTTGCCTAGAACAGTGCCTGGAAGCCAGCAGTTACTCAGTTAAGATCTGACGGGTGAATGGATCAAATGGGTGAATGTCACGCTCTTCTGAAGGCTCTACTTCAAGGAGATCTCAGAGGAACAGCAGATTCTGGCTTGACCCCGTCTCTGGATCCAGAGCCTGCACGTCTCAGACCAGCTTGAATTCTACTTTCATATGTGTCTTCTCAGCTCAAAGGGTCTTTCTGCGGTTGTCTGGTGACATGAATTGTCACAAAGGCAGAGCCAGCCTAGGCTTCCAGCACACACACACTTGGTGACAAGCAGCGTCAGATGGTCAGTTATCTGTCTTCAGCGATCCCATGACTGATGGTCACTAACAGGCCACTCTACTATCCCTCAGGATCGAGCTGGGATTCAGAGCTTAATGGGGGTCTAAGATCTTGTCCCCATCAAGTCCATGTTCCAAATGAGGCATCTGTAAGCCAATCAGACCTGGCCACAGGTACTCAAGGAGTTAAGAGCAAATGGTCAAGACCAGCTCTATCCCAGGCCAGTACACTTTCCTCCTGGAAGTTTCAGAAACCTTGGTCCTGATTCCATCCACTCACCACTCCTTGTGAGTCAGCCAGACAACATTACCAGAACCCAACTTGGCAAATGAGGAAACTGAGGCAAGGCCAAGTGAAGTGACTCACCTTGCTTCAAAGAGCTCATGACCTCGGGGCCTGTGGCTAGGTGGTTGGGAAGTTGGCCCTGGAGCCGCCTGTCTGGGCTGGGCCCTGGCTCCACCACTTTGGAGCTGAGCAAATTGCTAAGCCCTCTGTGCCTCAGTTTTTCCATCTGTAAACAGGGATAATAAGCAGACTTGACTCACATATTTTTTTTTACAAGCATCATTAAATGCAGGCACCACAAATGGTAAAAAGACCCTATTCTGGAGCCAGAAAGGCAAGGTCAAATCCCAACAACAGCTACGCTTACCCGCTCAGAGACTCTCGGTGAGTTTCCCCACCTCTCCTGGACACATTGGGACAATAACAGTGCCTCCTTCACACTGTTGTGAGGCTTGAATAGGATTTTCTGAAACAATTGGATTTAAGTGTTTATCAAGTGAAAGTATGTGAAATGCATACGAAGTGTGTGTGGAGTGCACATGTGAAGGATTCTGTGAATTTGGCTGCTATTATTATTGCTAAACGAGACCAGAATCATGGCTACATCCCAATCCATCTGCTCTCCTTGGTTCCCATGCACGTGGCGTCCACATTTCCACGTGTGCTCTGCTCACCTCGGGGCCACAGCAGTCTTTGATCTTGTCGCCCTACATCATACATACACAGACACACACGCTCCCCCTCCGCTTGTTCTCTTTCTCACTCTCATGTATCCACTCTCTCACACAACACTCACTTTTTTTCACACACTCACCATCGTCTCGTTCACACTCATTCTCTCACACACTCGGACACTTGCTCACCGTCACGCACACTCCCTCCTTCACACTCTCTCACACACAAGCTCTCAAACACACTCATACCCTTTCACATCCAGACTCGCATAAGCACGCACACGCATAACCTCTCTCACACGCATACTCTCTCAATCTCACACACTCTCACGCAGACGCACCTCTCCCAAGCTCAGCCCTGCCCCGCTAGGAGGTCGAGCTCAGGGACCTGACACGCAGGATCTGCTGAAGCTCATTCCTCTGTCAAGAAAACAAATAGCCTTCCCAGTCCTCACGTGTCAGCCCTCACCACGCACACCTAGTTTATCACGTTCACAGCGGCCATGACCAAGCCCCAGGGCCATCTGCTCAGGTCTTGGTTTCCTGGGCTCCTCAAAACCAAGTTGGGCACCCCGGACAGCAATGTCATCTCCCCAGGAGATGGCGCCTCCCACTCCTTGCAAGTGAGGTGCTGCAGAAGCCAGTCCCTGGGTCTCGGTGAAAACTAGGGAAGGTGACCCCTGGTTCCACTGAGATAAGAGCAGGAATCGCAAGGCTAGTGCCTCACGCAGATAAGCAGAAACTAGATCCAGTCTGGAGGCCTGAGGCAGGGAAGGGCAACTTAAAACTTAAAGAGGAGGGGTTGGGGGAGCACGGCCATGCCCCTGGCTGAGTGCTCCCAACTCTGAAGGTAGATCAGGGCCTGTCTTTTCGAGAGTGTCACAGAAGAGGAAGCTGTCCGCACCCCTTGTTCCCTCACTCACTCATATCACTATCTTTGGGCTCTGGCTGGGACCAGCCCTGGCCACACACAGGGCTCCAGAAAGCACGTGGTCATCTTCTTAAATAGCCCCTAGTCTAATGAGGGACTCTCTCCAGTCAACAGCCAACATGTACAGCATGGCGAAATAATCCTGGAGGCAACAGTGACCCCAGAGAAGCAGTTAACTCTGATGGGGAGGCGGGGTCCTGAGAGGAGGGAGTGTAGAAGCTGAGCCTCCACATACTAACAGAAACTGACGAGAGATGAAGGAGTGTTGTAGGCAGTGGGAACAGTTTGAGCAAAGGCCAGAGACAAGAAGACAGCTGAGAGGAGAAAGAAGGGTGCTTTGTCGAGTGGAGGACACTGCGTAAATCGGGAACCGGATCCAAAAACGGGTTGTATGCCCTGTTACAGAATATACCCCGGCCACCTGTCCCCTTCTCCTGTCACCATCTATGACTCATCTGGAGGAAAACAACCAATGAGAGTACTTGACATCCTTAATCCACTGCTGTCAACTCAATTCTGACTCTTAAGCACCCTATGGACTGGGTAGGACCCCCCTCAGGGTGAGTCTGCAAATCTTTATGGAAGCACCTGCCACATTTTTCTCCCTTGGGTTCAAACTGTTGACCTTTCCAGTGAGCTGTTAAGTGCCAGCAGGGCACTTTTCTATTTCAAATTATACACTTTTATTTTTAAATCAAATTATATGAACTTGGTTTTTATGTGACTCACACAAATATTGATAATATGCACTTTTCATTATACATTTAAGAGACACACTTATTTGCCCTTTTGCCCAAGTATCTTATATCATCTACCATTGTCATCAGAGGGGAAATGGCGTTATACGAGTAGTTTATGCAGAGAAACATTAGTGGTTGTTACTTGACTCCCTATCGACATTTATAGGTAAGCGCCATTGCTTTGCTGGTTGCAAAGCCACATCATCATAGTAAAAGTATCCTCATAAACTATGTGGAAAATAAACCTTAGGAATAAAGCCATTTTTTTAGAAAAAAAATTTATATACTCAGCTTAACTGGAGAGAGAAATTATAAGTCAAAGAAATGCTATACATTCCAGGTAGATGTAATTGTCCAGGGAAGGTGCTAAACCTAACCTTGGCTGGTATACTCTTGGTTCAAAAAGGAGATGATTCAACATTAAGAAGGAGGTGGGGTCAGTTGGCACCAAAATGAGGCTTTTCTCCCTGAAGGGAAGGAGCACGGGGCAAGCCTGCCTTGGAGTCTGGTGTCTTAATTATCTAGCACTTTGTTGTCCACAGTGTCCCTGTGAGTCATGGTCAACTCCATCACCAGAAGGGAAAACAAACCTTTCATAGAGATGCTGCAAAAGGGTGGTTTTAACAAATAGAACATTCTTTTCTTATTGTTCAGGAGGCTGGAAGTTGGAATTCATGGTGTCAGTCCCTCTCTGCTGGCTCTGAGAAAAGTCTTTGTGTCCTTTCCCATCAGTGGACCCAGTACCTTGGTGATCCCTCTGTCTTGGTCATCCTCTCTGTCAGGCAGCTTCTCGTGTAGGAATGTGAGTCTGAAAGATGTGGTCACTGCCAACTCTTTTTTTTTTTTAGTCATGATAGCTCACATTCTTCTCTCTCCTCTCCTCTCCTCTCCTCTCCTCTCCTCTCCTCTCCTCTCTCTTTCCTTTCTCTCTCTCTCCTTTCTCCTCTTTCTCTCTCTCCTCTTTCTCTCTCTCTCTCTTTCTCTCTCCTTTCACTCTCTTCTCTTCTTCTCCTTCTCCTTCTTCTTCTTCCTCCTCCTCCTCCTCCTTCTTCTCTCTCCCTCTCCCTCTCTCTCTCCCTTTTCCTCTCCCTCTCCCTCTCCCTCCCTCCTCTTTTTCTCTCTGGGCCTAGTTGTAAAGAGTTGCATTGGCAATCCCAAAGCACAGGGTTCAAATCCTCCAACTGCTCCTCAGAAAAGCTGGGGCATCACTTCTTGGGCAATTATCTGCCTCTGAAAACCCGCCGGATGGTCAGCTAGGAGTCAGTTCCAGCTAGATGGTACACAACAATAACATATGAAATAAAAGGAGGGGCAGACCACACCCCTTATATCACACACGTCACTGGACAGCAGTAAGGTGGCAGCATGCCATGTCACGACATGCTTTATCTAGTGAGTGACCCTTGCCATCCTCTCCTGTTGGATCAGGCACTGCCCAGGCCCTGCCCATGGAACCTCAAGTCCCTCAGAGCCTGCTGTCAATGTCAGCCCAAAGGCTCTGACCTGCAACCTTACTGACCACTTTTCCCAGCACCATAGCACAGGGCAAGGACTCAAGAATTAACACCACTCCCCAGCAGCCTCCAAAATCTGACTCTTAGGAGTTAGTGTATAAATTCCCCAGCTCCCGCGTTCCCAAGTGACTACAGTATGTGCGGCTCCCTTCTGCAGGCTGTCTCTAAGAGGCTGAAGTCTCTACTTTTCTGTAACAGCAGGTTCAATGGTACCTTGTACCTTTTCTTCCCTGTCTCTTCCCTTCCCTAAAAAACTATTTGCACTTCAATTCTTGCCCCAAGATCTGCACCTACAACCACCCTAAAATATCAACCATGGATCACCAACCATTTACCCAGTGTCAGCCCCAAATCCGAGACACACTGTGCAGAGACTCAGAAGACGTCACTCAAAGTGACATCCACGCAAGAGGAGCCTGCATGGCAATTTGCACTGGGAGGGGCTGCATTTTCCCCGTGAAATATTTTCACATGGCGCTGATTACCGCAGGGAAAACCAGAATGGAATTAACCGGATCTGCAGCTGTTGAGGGGCACGGTTTTGAACGGTGCCGGGGCATGAACGTGAGGCCCGCCAGCGCTGCAGGCACCATCAGGAGGTGCTCATGGAGGAGCTGAGAAGGGGTGGCTGCACCTGTGAGGGAGTCAGGATGAGAAATCGTGGGGCATTTGTGATGGACCCGACGGTGGGAAGGATGTTCACAAAGAGGGTGAGCTCGGGTGCATGCCAGCGGGCAGTCCCAGCCGCCACCAAGACAAGTGCAGCCGGAGAAGCAGCTTAGAAGCAGCCAATCAGGAGAATAGACTCAGATGCTGTGCTTCAGCAGACATACAGGTGGAGATCTGAATAAATCCATCGGATGGACCCACTCAGAACTCAGAAGAAAAGCAATTGAGGCAGGCACCATCTGACTCCAGTTATAAATGAGGGAAGAAGTGTGGTGATGCTGTGATGCTGAAAGCTTCTTATTGTTGTTAAGTGCTGTCAAGTCAAGCACGACTCGTAGCGATCCTACGAACAATAGATCTGAACCCTGCTCTATCCTGCGCCGTCCTTCTCACCCCCTACACATTTGAGCCTATTATACAGTCATTGTGTTAATCTATCTCATCAAGAGTCGCCTTCTCTTTCATTGACTCTCCAGCTTTGCAAGCATGCTGTCCCTTTCCAAGGTGTAGCTTCTCCTAGTGGCATGCTCAAAATACGTGAGACGGCGTTTCACAGTAAGCAACCACTATTTCAATTACCGGCTCAGCCCTAGGGGTCAGGCCTTAGAATTCCCAGACTGCGACAGACTAGGAAGAGGGACTTGGCAATCTACTTCTTAAAATTACCCATGAAATTCCTCTGGATCTTCAAGGCAGCGGGTTTCTTTTTTCTTCCTTCCTTTCTTTCTCTCTCTTTCTCTCCTTCTCTCCTTCTCTCCTTCTCTCTCTCTCTCTACTTCTCTCTCTCTCTCTCTCTTTCTTTCTTTTCGGATTTCTTATCTATATGGCATTTCTGGTTGTGGGTGTATAGTTCTGTCACAGATAGTCGCTGGGCCACAGCCTGCCCTGTATACCTTGGATACTTTACTATGCAAATGAAGTCCAGAAAACCTTCACAGGGATTGGCCCATGCAAACTGGCAAGCTCAAGTACTGGGTGGTTGGTGTGCAGTAAATTGTGAACCCATGGGAACAGAGGTGTTCTGAAATCACTTTGTTTTGGCCCCAGCATGTGATTTAGTTACTACATTTAAACATACTTAACAAATGAATAAATAAGTAAATATGTATTTCATTACAGATATCCAAGACTGGTGTGTTGTTCTGATGTCTCTGATACAAATACCTCTTCTAACCTCAGAGCATGAGGCCAGCCTTTGTCCTCTCGGAGAACTCCCCCAACCGAAGTAGCCAGTGGCATGACTTCCAGCTCATTGTGTCCTTCCTAGGAGGCACAACTTCCTCTGAAATGGCGTTGGAGGACCACCAGGCGCTGGCCGTGGGTAGCCCACCAACAATGCTTATTTGAGGGACTCTGCTGTTGCTTATCCAGGATGGCCTGTGGACCGTCCTCAACGCCAAACAGTGTCTGTGACGGGCCCACCGTGTGTGGTCCCTGATCAAGCCTCCATCCCTCCATTATCTGAACTGACAATTCACATCACAAACTGATAATTCATATCGCCAACTAATACGTCTCATCAACATGAACGGATGCAGTTGCCAACCACCCATACCTGCTCCTTTACCTATCAGGAAACCTGGAGCAGGTGTCAGAAGGGAACCAGATCAATGAGGAAGGAGGCCGCCACACTCACACTCACTTCATCTGTGGACAGCAAGGTGGTGGTGGTGTTAGCCGACCCTGAGTTGGCTCTGAGTCATTACAATCCCACAAACAACACTGGTCCTACAGCACCTTCACAACCAGTGATATTCCCAAGTGCCCTGTTGTGGCTGCTTTGTGTGTTGTGAGTCTTCAAACCTAACCCCTCCTTCTAGCTCCATGTAGGAAAATGCTATGATCTATAAGGTTTTCACTGGCTAATTTTCACAAGTAAATCACCAGGTCTTTCTTACTTGTCTCTCTAGGAAAATGCTATGATCTATAAGGTTTTCACTGGCTAATTTTCACAAATCGCCAGGTCTTTCTTACTCGTCTCTCTAGAAAAATGTTATGATCTATAAGGTTTTCACTGGCTAATTTTCACAAGTAAATCACCAGGTCTTTCTTACTCGTCTAAGAAAATGTTATGATCTGTAGGGTTTTCACTGGCTAATTTTCACAAGTACATCGCCGGGTCTTTCTTACTCATCTCTCTTGGTCTGCAGGCCTTGGAAACCGCTCCACCATGGGTGACCTACTGGAGTTTGAAATGCTGGTGGTAAACAGTGCTACAAACTGACAGGGGTGGGGGAGAAGTGGAGATTGAGATCCCCCCACCCCCATCTTATTGGTGAGGAAGCCCAGGCTCAAAAAGTGGGCCAGGCCCAAGGTCAAGCTGCAGAAAGCCGGAACCAGTGTCCAATCCCTCTGACGGGGCACCGTGAAGATGAACTTTAGATGCATAGGTAAAATCTAAGTGGCCCCTGAGTCCCTCAGAGGGTTGATGAGAGAGGCGCTGAGCCTCTCTGTGATTAATCTTCCATACAAAATCCATTCTTTTGTGGCTGAAGCCTGTTGGAGGCTGATGTGTGTCCCCAAAATAGATGAGCTGAGGTCCTCCGAGGCCCTGGCGCCTGTGAATATGTCCTTGTTTGGAAATGGGGTCTTTGCAGATGTACAGACACACCTCATTTTACTATGCCCCACAAATACTATGTTTTTAACCAATCAATCAAATCTACGGGTGCCATTTCCCCACATCACGTCTCCATGTCACATTCTGGTTCTTTTAACAATATTTTGACTTTGTCATCTTGCTAATTCACATTTACTAGACTATAGAACAATGGAAACATAACTTTTATAAGCCCCGAGAAACCTCAAATACTGTTTATTCTCCTGTCATTGATTGCAATGCTTGTTCTTTTGCAATAGTCTGGAAGCAAATCTGCAGAATCTCCTGGTCTGCCTGTAATCCATTAACATAAAGTCATATTGGAGTCAGGCTGAGGCCTAAACTTAGGTGTGAGGTGTCTCATCAAAGAGGAGGTGAGATTCAGAGACAGACACACAGAGGGGAGACGGTCATGTGGTGATGGGACAGAGATCAGGGTGACTTACAACAAACCAAGGACCACAGGCAACCCCAGAAACTAGGAAAGAGGCTACATTGTCCCTCAGAGCCTCAGATGAGATCAATGGGCCTGACCCCCTATTTAAGCTCTTAGCTTCCAGAACTCTAAGACAATAACTTTGTCCTCAGTCACAGTTATGTGGAACTTTGTTCCAGCAGCCTTAGAATTCCAGTTCTGAGCACTAAGTTAGCATCAGAAGCAGCCTTGGTGGCATAATGTTTAAGCACTCAGCTGTTCATTAGAAGGCTGGTGGTTTAAGCCTACCCAGAGGTTAGGCAGGAGAACAATCTCCTCCCATAAAGATTACAGTCAAGAAAACACTTTGAGGCAATTCCACTCTGTCACACAGGGTCAAACATGGACTTGATGGCATCTAAAGAGAACAGGCTCGCACTGTGGCCCCCATGCAGCCAAAGCTGCAGGATCAAAGTCATTTTTAATGAAATCCTGCCTTCCATAGATGATGAAGTACCCTAGAGATCTCTGACTTTTGGTAAACCTTGGGCACATCACTTGTACTTAGCCTTCTTCTAGTGTACTGCAAAGAAAATATTTGTCTTTAGTGACCACTCCACGTTCATTATGCTGAATTCCATCATGAATCTAGCCTTCCCAAGACAGTTCCAGAAACTCACATTCCCATAATTCCTTGCAGAGGAGTACAGTCATATGACGCAGGATCTATCAGTGAGAAGTGCCCTCAGCAGACCAGCAACAGGAATGGAGTCATGCAAGGTGTGGCTGTGTCCCAGCATCTGAGCTCCTGGAAAACCTGTAGCAATCAATGGCTTCTGGTTCTTTCAAAGGCCACAGCAGCCAAGCCTTTGACGGTCAACATAGCAGCTGACCTGGTGGCCAAGATGGGGCCAAAGCAGCCCTTCCAGTGTGTGATGGGGTCCTTTTCTGTCTTCAAATGTAGGAGCCTGCACCCTGACCCTCTCACAGCTTGAGGAATGACTTAATATCTTTTTAACAAATTCCTTTCCTGCTAAGCTGCCCAAGATGGGTTCTGTTGTTTACAATGTAGGCCCCAAACTCGGGCAGGGAGAGGTCAGTAAACAGCAGTCACTATGCTCATAAGTCTCTCTCTCCAAGGTGAAAGGGGACAGACCAGGGCCCACCTGGCCTCGTCCCAGCGGCCTCTGCTGCAGTCTTGGTCGGAAGCCCAGCTCTTGTGGGCACCAGCGGCTGCCGGAGCCACGGCCAGCCAGGTATCAGCACAAATGGATGAGTCACCTAGGAGCCTGCAGGACGAGGACAGAGCTGGGTGCCAAGAGGGCAGGGAGCCTGCCAAGTCATGGTGGCCAACGGCACTGTGTGGGAGGTGTTTGTAGGCAAAGCCCCACACCAAGGCAGGCGCCTGCCGCAGCCAACATAGGATCACAGCAGGGATCACCCACTCTAAGCAGGACCCGGCTGGCTCCAGAGGCCACACAGGGCTCAGGACACCACCCTGAGGTAAGACCCGCAGCTCCCAGTCATCAAGTCGATTCTGGTGCACAGCTGACCCTCCATCAGGTTCCTGAGCCTGGAAATCTTTATGAGAGATTGTCCATCCTTCTTTCTTCTGAGAACCGGCTGGTGGATTTGAACTCCTGACTTTACAGTTAACAGTGCAACACGCAATCCCTGAACTCTCCTGTCTCCTCCGGTTTTGCCTCTTGGGGCACCCCCAGGGTGCTGTGGCCTTGCATGCCTGACTCTGGGTCAGGCAGGAGTCCCTCAGTGCCTTCTGGCTCCCCACATCCAGCCCAGTTTCCAGCTCCCAATTTTTCCATTCTAACTTGCAGGGAAGGTGAGTGAGGGCACTGGGAGCCAGGAACAGGACGCCTACCTCTAGCTTTCTCCCCGAAGTTACAGGTTGTTGCCATGAAGGCTTTCTGGCTTGCAAAGGGGGCAGGAACATTTTTCCCCACTAGCTAGAATTGAGTGGGAGAGTAGATTTTTTTTTTCCCTGCACAAGCAGAGTAATTCTTTAAAAGAAGAAAGTCTTCGAAAAGAGTGACGCAGAGTGGCAGGGGGAAAGCCCCACACCACAGCTCCCCAAGCAGAAAAAACGCCCTCTTAGAAAGAGCTGTAGGTCCGGGTTTCATGTTTATTTTTAAAGGGGGGTGGGGAATTCCAAGACATGGGCTCCACACAGGCGGGGCTGTGATAATTAAATGCATGTGTATCTATGCCTTGAAGATGGAAGCTTCGCAGAGGCCTCTGGGTTAAGAGCCATCACTATTATGGGATGGGGCCCCTGTGCTGACTGCCGTGTACTCTGGTTTGAACCCTTCCGTCAGTACTTAGTCTATTCTAAGAAATCAGTCCTCTACTGTGAGCAGTCTTGACACAAGTTCCAGAAAATTGGTTGACACGTCTTAGTGAAAGACAGGATGCTCAAAGACAGAATGGAATTAGTAACACGGAGAAGACTAGTCATTAGGACGTGTGCTTTCGGCACCTGCTGGTCCAGAAGGGGCGAAAATAGTGTCCTGCCTGCCTGCCTGCACTTTACCCTGCCCTTTGAGAGATGACCCTTGGACCCTATTCTATCTAAAGGCCAGATAGAATGTTCTAGGCTAAGGCCTTGGCTTCCATCAACTGATCTCACCACTTCCTTCCCTCTCCCCACCCATCTCACCTTCCTCATGCTCAACGTAAGAAGTTTTCCATTTGTTGGGGAGCTCTGGTGGCCTAGTGGCAAGGAGCTGCTACTACAATCCCAGAGGCGCACGGTTCGAATCCACCAGATGCTCTGCCAGGGAAGGAGAGACAATCTCCTCCTGTACCAGTCAGATCTGATTTGATGGTACACTCGCACAAAAATAATAATAAAAAGAATAAAAATAAAAAAAGAAGTTTTCCATTTGTAAATAAACTAACTTAAGGTCAGTGGTTCAAGTCTACTAGCCAACCTGAGGAAGATGGATAGGTCACCTGTTTTTGTTGTTGTTGTGTACTGTCGAGATGGAACCGACTCGTAGCTGACCCTCCAGTGAGTTTTTAGAGGCAGTTAATCACACAGGAGACTAATGCCCATCCTTTTCCCATGGAGCGGCTGATGGATTCGAACCACGTACCTTTGGTATTGCACTACAGCTTCTTGCCACTAGGCCATCAGAGCTATCCTGTAAATGTTTACAGGCTCAGAAACCCAATGGGAGGAGTCACCATATAACAGAATCAACTCCATGGCAATGGGTTTTTCAGATTCTAAAGAAAATGTATGCAATGGAAACTGCCTCCTCTTGTAAAGCCCAGACTGTGTGCTCTCCAGCCCTTTACAGCAGACGTTCTGCCCTAAACCATGACCACACAGCTTCTCACACTCTCAACCCCCCTCCTGACCAGCCAGAAGCGAGATCAGGAGGCATGCCGAGATGTGGCAGATGCCTGTGTGACACACAAGTGGTGACGAATCGCACAGGCACATAATCCCTGCCCAGGCACGGTCACTCTCGGTGCCCGGGTCCTGCCTCTAGACTTAATGACTGTGAAACAAGCCAGGTCTGTGGGAGCATCAGGGGATTCCAGCCAAGACCGGATTAAGCAAAAGAAGCAAGGAGTGCAGGTTATTGGCTCACATCCTTGAAAATCCCTGTGTTATCTTGCTGGCCCCAGGTACAGCTAGACCTAGGGGTTCATTCAGCCTTTCCTTCTCTGTTGCAGCCTGTCACGGATTAAATTGTGACCCTCCTCCCTGCCCCTAGAATATGTGTTGGCATCTTCAACCAGATACTTATGGATGTAATCCTGTTTGGAAACAGAATTGTCTTTGTTATGTCAGATTATGTAATGATATGAACAACAAACTTAGCCATTAAAACAACATACATCTGCTCTCTCACCATTCCTGAGGGTCAGAAGTCCAGGTATGAAGGAGAAGGGTCCCTTTATTGGGGTCTCATCAAGCTGTGCCAAGGTATTGGCCACGCCTACGAGCTCACGTGAGACACGGTGCCCTCTTCAAGCTCACTGGCTCACGGCAGGACTCAGCTTCTTACAGTTGCCAGGCTGGGGCCCCGCTTTTTTGCTTGTTATCAGGTAGGGACTGCTCCCAGCCTCATGACTTCCCTACAACGAGGTAGGTCACTTCAAGAGCTAGGAGACGCTCAAGCTGCAAATTAATCACCCCAGGAAGAAAGCAGACCCTTTGGAGGGCTTCCACCTGGCTACATCAGGCCCACCAGAGATCACTACCCTCTTGATTGGACTCAGTGCCAACTGATTCAGGCATTACTTACATGTGCAAAATTCCTTCACCATAGACTGAGGAAGAGCGAAAATACTGACAGTGAACAGTAATTTAGCTTAACCAGGAAAGAATGTCTTCCCTGAGCATCAATCTCTTTTAAGAATCTGTACAGGATCAAAAGGACAGCAGCAAATCAATTGGGGAGCACTAGTGGCCTAGTGGTAAGAAGCTGTGCTGCAGTCCCAAAGGAGTGTGGTTCGAATCCACCAGCTGCTCCATAGGAGAAAGATGGGTAATTTCCTCCTGTCCAATCAAACTGCCTCTGAAAACCTACTGGAGGGTCAGCTATGGATTGGTTCTGACTGGACAGTACCCAACAATACAGATCAGATGGACAGCAGTAAATTAAAAGCTTAGGTGGAGAGAAGAGATAGAGATGATAGAGAGACCGATAGAGACATGCAGATGTAGATATAGAAGAGACAGACGAGAGAGAGAGAGAAATGAGGGAGGGAGGATAGGGTTGTCCATACTATGACAGGTTTCAGAAGCACGAGTGGCATCCACTTCCTAAACAACATGCATCCAGAAACTCTATGAACTCTGATAAATGTCGGTAGTTGTAGAGGAGCTTCAGGCGTTTTGTTCACAGGGCTGCTATGAGTCGTACTCAACTCGAAGGCAATCAACAACAACAATGAAGAAGGAACAGCTCAGAAAAGAGAATGAGAACAACAGCTACATCGATAGTCTGTAAACACCCTCTCTGACAATTTTCATTGTCTACATTCTTCTAGGTGGTCTAGCACTGGTTTGTGCGTTGCTGTACAGAGGTAACTCGTGGTTGCTGTGATGCCAAAGCCTGTGACAGTGATGTGCCAATCGTGGTAATGGGCACCCATGGTGGACAGTGTTGGCTGGAGCTTCCCAACTAAATCAAGCCTGGAAGCAGGAGCGGCACCCACTTCCGAAATGGCTTGCCTCCGGAAACTCTATGTACGAACAGTGCTCAGGCTGTTCGTTCATAGGGTCGCTATGAGTCATCTACAACTCGACGGCATTAAACAACAACAACATTGCCAATAGTTTTCTGGTTTCCTTACCTTATTTTTTATTGTATCTTTAGCTCCATACTTAGATTCAGGCTCACTCCTATGCCAACAGACATTTTGTATTGACACTAGGAGGCCCTGGTGATAACATTGTTAAGCTTTGAGCTGTTAACAGAAAGTCAGCAGTTCAAATCCACTAGCACAATGCCATAAGAAAGGTGGGGCAGCTGTACCCCAACTTCTGACTAACAGCAGCCACGTAAGACAAAGGAGAACTGCCTACAGGGGTTCCCAAGGCTCTTAACATTCACAGAAGCTGAATTCAGCAAGTCTGCTTCCTCCTGCGGAGTGACTCGCGCATTCGGACGGACCATCTTGTGGTTAGTAGCACAGAGCTTAACCATTGTTCTAACAGGGCTGCTTCTGTAAAGAGATAACTTGGGAAACTCTATGAGACAGTCTTCCTGTATTCTACATGCAGATTTAGTGGTAAGGAGCTGTGCTACAACCCCAAAGGCATGCAGTTCAAACCCACTAGCTACTCCAAGGCAGTCTCCTTTCACATTGGAAGGATCAACTATGAGTTGGTTCTGATTTGACGGTACACAACAACAATAAGGGCTGTTACGAGTTTCAATCAACTCAACTGCAATGGGTTTGGTACAAAACTCTCTTCGCATTCCTGTACTAGATTCTTTGGGGTATAAACCTAGGCATGGAATGGCTGGATCTTATGGTAATTCTCCGTATAACTTTTTGAAGGGCTGCCAAACTGTTTGCCACAGCAGCTCATTGGAAATTTTTATTACAAAAATAGAAGCAAGAGAGTGGAGGAAGAAGTTGGGGGAGGGATGTGCAGACAGTGTAGATCTGCTGGAATTTGAATTTCAGTTTTAGATGAGAGGATTGGAAACGTGGCCGTGCCCTGGCCTGGTTTGCATTTAAAAATTATTCAAGTATTGGCACCATGGGACTCACTGCCCTGGAATTTCACAACCTTATTTTGCAGGTGGTGAAGGAGTCTCTTGGGGCCCATGATTGCTTCCAGTTCTAACCCAATGAACGCTCACCAAGCACTGAGCCGGGCCCAGAGCACGCATCTTACCTCAGTTAACCTCACTCAACCCACGTCACCACCTGCCGTCTCCTTGCTATTACCCCCATTCTTCAGATGAGCAAAGTGAGGTTCTGGGAGGTCAACTAAGAGGTCCTCAATCTCCTTGGAGCTTTGGCCTGAGGGCTGCTGTGAAGCATCGCCCTGCTCTTATTAAATCAGCAGCCCCATTGTTCAGCTTGTGAGGATCCAGCTTGCGAGTGATTCTTCCAGAAGGTCATTTAAAGCAAGAAGTGCTGTCACCAAGAGACCTAAACCCTGCAGAGCCAGAAGCCCCACCTTGTCCACAGAGATTCGCAGCTGAGCTGCCCAAGACAATGTTCCTCAGTTCAATACTAAATTTTGTTGTTGTTGTTGTTGTTATGTGCTGTCAAGTCGCTTGCAACTCACAACGGCCCTATGTACAAGAGCCTTAAACCCTGCTCTATCCTGTGTCAACCTTATTGTCTCTGACACACCAACTCCTATTACCCCATTTTCTGAATTGATCCATCTCATTGAGGGTCTTCTCATACTCTGTCCCTCCACCCTCCCAAACATGATGTCCCTCTTCTAGGATCTCTCCTAGGACCTCCTTGTAATATACCCAAAATATGTCAGATGAAGCTTCAGAATCCTTGCCTCCAAGGAGCAGCTGGGTTTCACCCTCTCCAGGATTAAGCTGTTTGTTACATGTTTTGTGCGGCCCTACGTCTTAACACAGTGACATCTACATGTTCGAGCTTCCTTGTCTGCTCACCCAAATGAGATCTATTGGTGGATGCTTAAACAACCAGACAAATTGTCGCTGATCTGTGCCCTCAAAAGCAATACCTTCACTGAGAGTGACCCTACATCTTTTTTTCAATTCCTTCCCTGTCTATTATGTAGTACACATTCTAAATTGTTCTTGAACTAGACAAGTATCCATCCAGTTTTCAGAACCAGACCGAATCCAGAAGGACCATCATCACTCTCCAGATCCCGCAAACGCCACACCCAGGAGACTGCAATTACACCCAATTATCGTTTTCCCACCTCCCAAACGAACCCTTGATTCATGGATGTGCACTTTCAGGCGGCAGTCTTTAGAATAAATTAAACTATACAATTACGTGTAATTAACACATATACTACGCAGCAAAGATTAGGCCTATTTTCTGAAATCAAGCAAGTGCCACGTCAGCGAAGGGCCCAGGGAGGCGGCGTGAAACACCATTAACGTTTGTCTGGCTTAATGGTGGCTTGGTTGGTGTTCTGCGTTATCACAATATCGCAAGAAATATAAACAGTTTGCCTCTCTTGTAATTGCATTTCTCCTGACAAGATGGCTCGAGTCTTAAGTGAAAACTCAGGCAGAATTAAGTGCAAATTTAGATGGTGATGGATGATGCTGGAATCTGTGTTTTGAAAGCTCTGCAAAACCGGGCCCCCCACTCGGGAGCGGGGAGAAGCCCCGAGGGGGACTCCGCCAGCCATCCCTGCTCGTTTGTGGCTGCTTCAGCCAAACTTGTGTGGTTATTAAAGCCACCTGTGCCCCAGTTCTGAGCCCGGAGTTCCCAAGCCCCCCTCTCTGTTTGAACGTTTCTCCTTTACACGCCAATTTGTTGGAGGCATGTTAAAAGCTCGCCTTTTTACAGCTCTCGTAAAAGTCCATCGACTCCGAGCCAGACTCTGATCCAGGTCCAGTCTCTGGTGGGAGCAGAGCCACACACCCCCACAATGATCTGTTGTCGTTGCCGCTGCTGCGTCAGAGTCACGGAAACAAAACAGGCAGAGCCAGACAAAAGGGCTGCGAACAGACTGGCAGAAGGAAGAGGCCAGGCTTACAGGTGTCCAGACTAAGGTCCCCAAGAGGTGAAAGCAACAATGGGATTGCCCAGATGAGCCGGAAAGGCCGGTTATCCAGGCGGGAGAGCCACTAGGCCCCAGAGATTTCATCAGGGTGGCTGGGGGCAGGCAGGGGCTGGAGAACAGGGAGGCCAAGTCATTGTTGTTCGGTGCTACTCCACGAACAACAGATATGAACCCTACCCTAACCTGCACCATACTCACAATGCTGAGGGGGTCCCAGAATTCTGCAAAGACCCCTCTTGGGCCTGGACTGAGACCCAGTCTGGGGATATCTGAGTTCTTAGAGCCCCTCACATCTTACAGAACGACACAGAGTTCTTAGATGAGCCCTAACTCCCACTTGGCTGGAAGGAACCTGGAAAATTAAGGCTAAGGAGGATGGAGGGACGGCGCAGGAGAGGAAGGCCCTCTATGAGGTGGATTGATTCAGTGACTGGGCTAATTGGGATGGGAGTGTCAGAGACAGTGTGATTGGCACAGGACAGAGCGGAGTTTAGGGCTGTTGTACATAGGGTCGCTATGAGTCGCAGGCAACTCGACGGCACATAACAACAACAACAAGCAGTGGTCATGGAAGTCAGTGGACGGTGCTGTGCATTCTGGGAAAGCAATGCAGTCAGAGGATCTTTTGCAGACCCTCTGACCCCATAAGCTGGGGACTTCAACCTGAGCGCACTTGCCCACAGTGAACGAGAGAGAGAGAGAGAGAGAGAGAGAGAGTATCAGGGCTGTGACTATTCCGTGCACCTCCAGGACTGAAGAGAGAGGATGAAGAAGAAAATTGTGGGTAGGGCCACAATTCTGGGAGAAGGAGGGCTGTATTTGTGTGCTGGAAGCTCAAATGGAGACAGTGTGAATTAAAACCATTTTAAAATACTTTACAGCAGAAATCTTCCATGATCCTCAAATATTCTGAAAACTCCAAGAACCCAACATAAAAAGCAGCTATAGAGGAGTTTCCCACGTCTGGGCCTCCTACCGTGCTCTAGAACCCTGAGGCACTCCACACTCTAGGTAGAAAGTTTCTGATTCAGTGGGGTACACATGCCAGAGCCTGATACATTCCTACACTGGAGCCCCATTTTCTAGCTTTGTGACCTTGGGCGAATCCCTTTATCTCTCTGAATATCAGTTTTTTTAAAGACCATTAAAAGCATTAAACGTGTTAACCTTGTGTAAATACTCACCAATGGGCGAAAGAACCAATTCTAGTTTCCACGTCCAGTGTGGTCATCCTTCGGTCCCATGTGACTGGTCTCCATCCAGGTGTGCACTCTGGACTTCAGACTTAAGATAAAAAGAAGGTAAGCGATCTCCTCAGTAGTGTTCTAGGACGACTGAATGTTAAAGGGGAAGCATTTTGGATATATCAGATGAAATTCACATCATCTGCTTCCTCTTATGTCTTAACTAGGCTACGAGAAAATTTAAAATTTTAAACATGGCTTGCCTGATACATGTAACTGGGCAGTGCTGTATGGAACAGTGCACTGAAATTCTGTGCTTCCCTCTGGGGAGATGAGGTAGAGAGAAGGGTCCTCTTTGTTTTGGAGACTTGATAGGAACTCTTGATAGGCACGTGGTTCAAATCCACAAGCTGCTCCTTGGGAGATGGCAGTCTCCTCCCAGGCAATTTACTGCCTCTGAAAACTGGCTGGAGGGTCAGCTGTGGGTCCGTTCCAACTCAACAGCACACAAGATGGAAACAAGTAAACCTGACATTGTTTTTCAAGAAAAAACAGTTATCTACTTCAGGACTATAGCAAAGGTCGGACCAGGGATAGTATAAAAGAAAAATCTCTCTGTTTTTTCTAGTATTTTCTAGTATTTAGGCTGTACGCAGATGTGGGAGTCCCTAAGTGATGCTGCATATTGTTGAAGATGTGAGTCCACCCAGTAGTGCCTCCAAAGAAAGGACTGGCAATCTACTTCTGAAAACCAACAACTGAAAACCCTGCAGAGAACAGTGCTGCTCTGACCCACAACACACACTCCACTCTCCAGAAACAGGTTTTGGTTTATGAAGTGACTGAAAAGATTATAAGGTACCCTCGTGGTGCAAGAGTTTAAGGTGCCAAATAAGAGGCTGGCAATTCTGACATGCCAGTCCCTTGTAGGGAGAAAGATATGGTAATCTACTTTACTAAAGATTTATGGCCTCGGAAACCCTATGGTGCAGTTGGGTTGCTACGGGCTGGAATCAAGTCCACAGCAATGGGCTTTTTAGGGGAGGAGATTATAGGGACTCTAGACCCATGAACCCAGTCACCAGACAAACTACAAAGCAATCAATTACACGTGAGTCAGGTAAATATAATGTTCAGTATTAGTATGTCACCATGAGCCTTCTTGATTTTTATTTGAGACTCCGTCTCACATCCTTTGGGCATGTAGCCAGGACGTAACAGTCTTTAGAGAAGGATGTCATGCTTAGAATGGTCGCGGGACAAAGCAGGAGAGAAAAACCCTACATCAGATGGATCGACACAATAACTAGGGCCAGTGTGTCAAAGACAATGAGATTGGTTCAACGGTAGAGTAGGGTTCAAAGCTCCTGTTACTATGAGTCTAGTCAACTCAACAGCACATAACAATAAGTAGTGTATGAAATCTGTATTTGTGCCTATTCCAAAGAAAAGTGAGCCAACGGAATTCAGAAACTGTCAAATAATATCATTAATATTTAAAGCATGTAAAATATTGCTAAAGATTATTTAAAAATAACTGGAGCAGTGTACCAATAGAAAACTGCCAAAAATTCAAGCTGTATTAAAAAATGGCTGTGAAACAAGAAATGTAATTGCTGATGTCAGATGAATCTTGGCTGAAAGCAGTACATACCTGAAAGATGTTTACATGTGTTTTATTGACTATGCAAAGGCAATCAACTGTGCAGGTCATACTAAATTATGGAAAACATTGACATGAGTGGAAATTCCAAAACACTTCATTATATTCATGCGGAACTTATCTACGCACCAAGAAGCAGTCCTTTGAACAGAACAAGGGGATACTGCACGGTTTAAAATCACAGAAGAAGTGCATCAGGATTGTAACCTTTCACTGTATCTATTCAATCTGTATGCTGAGCCAAAAACCTGAAAAATTGAACTATAATAAAGAAGAATAAGCCTCAGGACTGGAAGAAGACATTACAATCTGTGCTATGCAGATGATGCATTACTTGTTGGAAATGAAAAGCGGTTGAAGCAGTTGCCGAAGATGGAAGACTTCAGCCTTCAGTTTGGATTACACTGCAGTAAGAAAACAAAAATCCCTACCCCTGGACCAAGAGCTAACATCATAAAAGACAGAAAAGATTGACGTTGTCAGGGATTTTTCTTTTAGTTGGATTCTCAGCCATGGAAACTGCAGTCAAGAAATCAAATTATGTATTTCATTGGGCAAATCTACTGCTAAAGACTCCCACAAAGTGTTTCAAAGCAAATGTCCGTTTTAAGACTAAAGTGGGCCTGATCCAAGCTATGGCATTTTCATTAGCTTCTTTATGCACATCAAAGGCAGACAATGAAAAAAGGAAGAGAGAATTGGTATCTTTCAATGGTGGTGGTGGTGGTGAAGATCCTTGAATTCATGTACCAGAGACTGCCAGTAGAACAACTGTCTTAGAAGTAGTATACAGCTCAAATGTTCCTTGGAAACAAAGATGGTAAGATTTTGTCCCATATATTTTGGACATCAGGAGGGGTCAGTCTCTGGAAAAAGACATCATGCTTAGAAACGTGGAGGGTCAGCAAAAGAAAGGAAGACCCTCAACAAGCTAGGTTGATACCATGACTGCAACAATTAGTTTAAACACAGCTGAAATTGTGAGGATGGCGCAGGCTTGGCAGGGTTTTATACTATTAAACAGAAGACTACCTAGGAGAATAAAACAATATCCCTGGGAGGGTGGAGGGACAGTGCAGGAGGGGAAGACCCTCGATGAGATGGATTGACTCAGTGATTGGAGTAATGGGGGTAGGTGTGACGGAGACAGTAAGGTTGGCTCAGAATAGAGCAGGATTCGGAGCTGATGTACATTGGGTCACTGTGAGTTGCAAGTGACTCACCAACAAATAACAACAATATAGGGGAAAGGAGATGATGCCGTTTTTAAGACTTTATTGCCTGACAAGAGAGCTCTGATGGCCTCATGGTAAAGGGCTGCCAACCTGAAGGCACACGGTTTGAATCCATCAGCTGCTCTGTGGAAAAAGATGGGTAATCTCTTCCCTCATGATTTACTGCCTCTGAAATCCCTCTGGAGTGTCACCTATGGGTCTGATCTGACTTGATGGTGCAAAACATAATAGTCTGACATTTAAACGCACAACTCAAAAATCAAGCGTCTTGGTTTCCAACCATGCGTCTGCTACTTAAAGTACAAATTTATTGCATAATGGAATAGACTGGGGGGGGAGGGAATTGCATAACAATGAAAGTTTTTCTTTTCAAGGAGAAGAGTGAATTGAGGGGGAGGGGGTGGGCTGGGAGAAAAGTGCATCAGTGAATGAATGGAAACCCCAAGTCTCTGTAAACTTTCATTAAAATTAATGTGTTTTTTTTAAAAAAAAAAGTACAAATTTAAAATTGCGTTAAGTGTAGGCCAATTCTGTAACCTTTCTGAGTTTGTTTCCACAACTCTAAAATAGGCATAATCGTAATCCCAATCGTGTAAGGTTGCAATTACTTTAATAAGTCACTATTGCCTGCAAGCACACTCTCATCAGGGTCTGCTTCCCCTTCAGCAGCTGTGCCGTCATTTCTGTAGCTGCAGCCCCTCGCCTGCTCCTTGCCCACCTCTCAGCCTGGCCCCCTTCCAGTAATTCTGTGTGGCGCTTGGGGACAATGGAATCCGCGGCAGACAGCGCCACCTTGAGCCAAATCCCTCTGAGTTTGGAACCAGCTAGTTTTTCTTTCTCTCTCTTAACACCGGTTCATTTCCGAGCAGCGGCTGAGATTTTTTCACTCGATCTCAAGTTAATTTCTCGTGGAGCTCCGGGGTGGCAGAGGAAGGTCCCGGTCGCGTGGGCAGTTCGCCCCGCAACCAGGAGGCGACCCCAGTGAATGGCAAACGTGCCGAGTTAGAGGCAGGCGCGGGGCTCGCTCTCTGCTCTCTGCAAAGGCGCTCGGATGTTTGCAGACGCGGGCGAGCCCCTGTGAAAGCAGATAAAAGAAAACATTTATTAACGTGTCATTAAGAGGGGGCGCCCAGGCCGCGGCTGTCTCATGCCCCGCGGAACACTCGGTTCCTTCCAGCTTGGAGCGACGAGGTGAAGGGAGCGAAAAAAAGCAAGAATCTCTTAAAAAGCAAGAATCTCTTCGTTGGCAGCCAAGTGGACTTGGTCGGTGGCCCTCCAGACTTTATTGCAGGAGTTGATTGATGAGCGATGCCCCCCGTTTGTGTGGCGCGCACACACACTCGCGGCCCGGGCTCGCCTCCCTCCCGCCTCCCCAGCTCCAGGGCGAAACCCACATCTGTTTCAACTCTGCGCCGAGGGCGAGCGGGAGCCGGCGTGCGCCGGGTGAGTGTGGCCGTGTGTCCCGGGGAGGGTGCGCGCCCGGCGCCGGGAGCGCGGCAGGCCGGGTCCGGAGGCGCCGGGACGCCGGGAGCCGCGGGGACTCGCCTCGTCCCCAGTCCAGGGT